>NW_027142355.1:36209069-36593569 GCF_026170545.1 Melanerpes formicivorus
AGTGGAAAGTGTCCCTGCCCATGGCAAGGGGGTAGTGGAACTAGATGATCCTTGAGGTAATTTCCAGCCCTGACAATTCTGTGATCCTGATAATTCTGTAATTCTGACAATTCTATAATTAAACCTGCAGGCTTCAACTGGTTGTAAGTCTCATTTTATGGAAATTCAGTTCATGTGCAGTAACTGTTCTAAAAAAACATTAAACAGTCTAATCACTGCTGCTCTATTTTTTTATTCATTCAAACATATGCTCCCCAGAGTCTCATATGTGGCAAGAACATAAGGATTTCCATTCTCATTAACTTCTATAGATCTCCTTTGATCTGTTTGTGAGGTCTAAATATAGGGATTCCAAGGTTATCCAGAAACATGTAACATTCATTTCTTTGACAACATTTTCACAGAAAAGTGAGATTCTAGAAGACTGAAGAAGTGCATAAAGACACATTGCAAAGGGGATTTTGTTACACTAACATCACACTTGAAATGTTAATGTTTTCCCTGTCATTAAATTTTATTACAAACTTCATAGTTTGTATACTGAGTCTTTCTTGGATCAACAAAACCTTCTCGTTCTGTTTTGCAGTAGTCATATTATTTCATAATTCAAATTGGCAGATTCCAAACTGTAGTAAAATATATGAATATATGTATGACTCTATATAAAAAAAACCACCAAGTAATACTTGCAACCACATTCTGGTTGAATATTTCTAGTGAAAACTGCAAAAGCATTACATGGAATGGAAATAGATCTCTTTCTAATATGAACGATTTATTCCTAGAAATGTCATAATAACCACAACAGCAATACCAGCATGCTAAGAGCCAGTTATATTTAGGAGCATGACTGACTGTGTTTGTCATAGGCTTCTTTCTCTTTTCCAATTAGCTAATAATAGTTTTTCATAAAAACAGAAGGAAATTGTTGAATTAATGTAGTAGCTTGTCAAAAGCTAGGGAACTGAGTATCTGTAAGACAGCTGTTGAGACTTTTGATTGAGCCTGCCCACATATTCAGTTCAGAAAATATGTAACAGAAACAAGGTTTTTTGAAGTCAGCAATGTAAGATGACAGGCAGAGCTCTGGACTGTACCAGCATAAATGTCTGGTTTCAAAACTAGAGCTGTAAACTCTCCTCTGAAGTGGAGTGTTATTATACTTCACAGTATCACAGTATAGCCAAGGTTGGAAGAGACCTCGAGGATCATCGAGTCCAACCTGTCACCACAGACCCATGACTAGACCATGGCACCAAGTACCATGTCCAATCTCTTCTTGAACACCTCCAGGGATGGTGACTCCACCACCTCCCTGGGCAGCCCATTCCAATGGCTAATGACTCTCAGTGTAGAACTTTCTCCTCCCCTCCAGCCTAAACTTCCCCTGGCACAGCTTGAGACTGTGTCCCCTTTGTTCTGGTGCTGGTTGCCTGGGAGAAGAGACCAACCCCTTCCTGGCTACAACCACCCTTCAGGTAGTTGTAGAGGGCAATGAGGTCACCCCTGAGCCTCCTATTCTCCACGCTAAACAATCCCAGCTCCCTCAGCCTCTCCTCATAGGGCTTGTGTTCAAGGCCTCTCACCAGCCTTGTTGCCCTTCTCTGGACACGTTCAAGTGTCTCAATGTCCTTCTTAAACTGAGGGGCCCAGAACTGGACACAGTACTCAAGGTGTGGCCTAACCAATGCAGAGTACAGTACTTCTTTGTCTTTTCCCTTGGAAAGGGAAGACAACATCTGATGAACCAAGTTCTCTCTATGGCCATGCTTTGAATCACTTGTATTTCATTATGTTGTAGCAATGAAGTAATCTGTCAAGGAGGAAAAGAAATTATTATAATTCAATTTGTAAGGCTAATTGTCTATTTAAGACAGGACTTGAGTGAAAAATAGTGTAATAGGATTATTAGGCAAGTTTCCATGATACGAAGCTGAAGAACGGAGACAATCCACAGGTAACATGGATGTGAAAGGAAATGTTTGAAAAATAAGTGTGAATGTCAAGAGTTCAGAGAAAACTTCTGTCATATAAAAGAATGTTTAGAAAATAAAGCTGTAGAGATTACAGATAAGGTTTAAGCACTATGAATATACAAGATGGGGAAACACAACAAAAGCTATGCTACCCTTTGTTTCGTCTTCGGTACAGATCCAATGTTTGATCTTGGTTTGACAAATTTCATCCAGTCTTATAAAACTTTCTTTATAACTTATGTGCCAACTTTCAGTGGATTTGCATTTCTAAACAGAACTAAAATACCTCCTCCTCAACCATTTCTCACGTTTTTCAGTACCAAATAACATCTCATACATTGCCATATAACTTACTTTTCCCTGCTTTCAGCAAGACTTTGACTATATTCAGTCAAACATCAAATTTGGGAAATCATACATAATCAGTCTGAAAGGGATCAGATAGATTTAGGAATGAGCCCAACATGTATTTAAAATCTGGAGGACTTCCTGAACTTACCTGCTTTTACATGCCAGGTGGTTTTCTTAAACATCAATCTCTCTGTGCAGTTGCTTCTCTTTGTATAAATGACTAAATATTCTTGGTTTAGAGAGTGAAACTGAGAAACTGTTATGAAACTAGAATTCATTTCTGTGAAGGAATCACAGTAAGGTTGAAATCATCTTCTTCAGCTAATATTTATATATGTGGAAAATGAAATTCAATGGGAGACATGGAGGCAGATGCCATCTGGTATAGTAGCGGTCCTGGGAGAGTTGGATAATGAGTTGGACTTGATGATCTTAAAGTGAGTCTGTGACTCTGTGATTCTGATTCTTTTCTGATTGCACAGCTATCTTATGTTTTGGGTGTTAATTTGAGAGAAGAGGCAGGGAAGTTCAAAAAATAGTAGTTAATGGAAGGTGGGTAGATCTCACTTTGGAAAGGCAAAATGTTTTCTTTTCATGAAGAAAAATCTGGAGTGCGTGTTGTTTTGGATTAGTTTCGGACATTGCAAAAAATGGTTGCCTTGGATAGATCCTTCCTGTTCTATTTATTGTCCAGAAGTTTAGTCCTGAATTCATGAGAGTTTACTTACTCCTTGGAACAGAAAATTGCCCTTTTTTGTTCTTCTTTTTTTCTTTTCTTTCTCTCTCATCCATTGTCCCCTACAGAGACACTATACAAATAATATCAGAAAAAAATTACAAATATACAAATAGTGTTCTATAATAATCTGAATGCAGAGAAGTCCAGAAAAGAGTCATGTTATATAAGGCAGGTTTCTACTAACATAATTTACAGCTAAATTTGCTGTGGAAGGCATTTTTTTCCCCCCTGATTAGCAAGTAAAAGAGTAAGGCGTTTTGTTAAGATGAAAGATAATTTTTCTTACTTAATAAAAACCAAATGTAATAGTTGCTGTAACAAAAGGGACACGCCAAGAATTAAATTGCCACATGTTTCATATTTCTCATCCTAGCACAAACATAACTTCCCTTTTTTATATTAAAAAAATATCACTCTACATTTTCCCCAGTTCTTCCTGGACATAGAGAATCAAAAAATGGATTGGAATAAAATAACTTTTATGTTCACTAGTTAAGAATAAAAAGGATAATGTTCATTAATTCTACCCAACCAGGTTAATTCTGTATTCTGTATTCTATTCTGAATGTTCTCCCATGTCTAAATCTTCATTCACTCCTAACACTTTTATTTTCCTCCTTTAAGACAGAACTGTTCCTTCACTGGATCTGATCAAAGTCTTGTATTTTCCTGCTGAATGTAACAGGATGAGGCTCACAACACTATTGCCTTGTGCATAAATATACAATAAAAGGCATACTTATGCCCCTCATTTCACATTAGTAGTGCTAAGCTAAGAAATGCAGGAGGCAAAAAACCTGTGATAAGGGAATATGGGAAAAAAAAGCTTTTCTGACCAAATGCTGTAAGGTGACATTTTTGACTGGCAAACAGCTGAGGGAGAAATACCTCAGTTTTTCCATTAAGAATATGCAAATGGTTACTACAAAAAGGTTCCAGACCATTAAGCACACTAAAGTCAACAATAATTTCATTAAATCACTCCAAAATCTGACAGGAAGGCTATGCAGCTCCTGAAGGACAAATCTGATGTACCTACAGTGAGTTAGTAGTGCCATGAACAAACACTATGCCAGAAATGGATTTCTCAAGCAACAATAAGAATGGAAGTACTTCAACTGTAACTGATAAAACTATGTAGCAAAACCTTATTCATACATAAAATGAGATTTTTTTGGGAGTTATAACAAACTTTTACATCGGGTTTTGAACTTTAGTTGCAATCTTTACAACCAAGTCTGCACTCAGACTGTAACACTATGATTCATACCTCTAGGGAACAATTCACCGTTGTCTACAACTTGGT
Source organism: Melanerpes formicivorus (assembly GCF_026170545.1). NCBI lineage: Eukaryota > Metazoa > Chordata > Aves > Piciformes > Picidae > Melanerpes > Melanerpes formicivorus. The sequence goes on from NW_027142355.1 coordinate 36,213,442, forward strand.
GAGATGAAATGCTGTCAAACTTAAAGGCCATTGATGTAGGAGGCAGGTGTCTGGTACCTCAAGGAGGTCTATAAGAAGGCTAGAGAGGAACTGTTTACAAAGGCCTGCAGTGATAGGAAAAGGGGCAATGGTTTGAAATTAGAGACATGATTTAGATTGGATGTTAGAAAAAAGTTTGTTACCATGAGGGTGGTGGACCATTGGAACAGGTTGCCTAGGGAGGTATTGAGGCTACATCCCTGGAGATATTCAAGGTCAGGCTTGACAAGGCTCTGAGCAACCTGATCTAGTGGAGGATTTCCCTGCTCACCGCAAGGAAGTTGGACTAGATGACCTATGGAGGTCCTTTCCACCCCAAAACATTCTATGATTCTGATTTTTTCAAAAGGAAACTGAAAAACTGTTTCATTAATCTATGACTTGTTAGCTATTACCGCTAGTTCATGTCTTCAGATTCTATTCATATCATCATACTCCAGTGAAAACATGTTTTCCTTTGTAATTACTAACATCTCTTGAAACAGTAGAAGCTTCTTTGAGATAGGCAGATAGTGTACAGAGACAAGCTGTAGATATGATATGGAAAATATCCTCTCTACTTTGGTATTGTAAATGTGTCCTAAAAATAGGTTTACATTCCTGATTTGTTTTGGAGGTTTGATGTGTGGTTTTTTTTTGTTTGGTTTTGTTGTTATTGTTTTGTTTTTATTGTTCTTGTATAAACTACGGTCTAGTTGTTTCCTCCTTCCTTAGACATTTGCAATAATTGACAATAGTTGATGACAAGCTAAGCACCACTGAACCAAACTGAAAACTCGATCAATCTTTCATCTTCATAGAAGTCTCTTCTGGATAGTGTTGGAGACCAAAAAGCTATCATCTCTATGCACACATCAAAACAAAAAACCCAAACCAGGTCCTTCAGATGTTATATGCATATTTTATGTAGATGCTATTTATATGTTATCAACATGCTATGCCTGTAGCAAACAAGCATGGACATATATATGGCAGAAACACAAGTAGCACATTACTGCTGCTGAGGTAGTCACTCCAAGCCATCTTTAAAATTAATGATTTGAAAGAGACATACTGAAGGAGTTGGGGCTGTTCAGTCTGGAGAAGAGAAGGCTCCGAGGTGACCTCATTGTGGCCTTCCAGTATCTGAAGGGGGCCTACAGGAAGGCTGGGGAAGGACTTCTCAGGATCTCAGGTAGTGATAGGACTAAGGGGAATGGAATGAAGCTGGAGGTGGGGAGATTCAGGCTAGATGTGAGGAGGAGGTTCTTCACCATGAGAGTGGTGAAACCCTGGAATGGGTTGTCCAGGGAGGTGGTCGAGGCCCCATCCCTGAAGGTGTTTAAGGCCAGGCTGGATGAGGCTCTGGCCAGCCTGATGTAGTGTGGGGTGTCCCTTCCCACGGCAGGGGGGTTGGAACTAGATGATCCTTGTGGTCCCTTCCAACCCTGAATGATACTATGATACTATGAATTAACTGGAGCAATTTTGGATTGCTATGTTAAGGTGATATGAAATCCTTCTGTAGTGTCTATTTCCCCCTCTTCATTAAATAGCATAGCTAAGGTGAATAGCTAAGACTCAAGTTTCTAATTTTAAACCACTTAATTGAGAGAAAATACATCCAGTGCTAAAAAGCATCATGGCATATAAAGAACATTATTTCTCCTTTTGATAAAGAAACATGCCAAGTATATACTCTGAAAACTATAGATCTGAAAGTAAACCAACCAAAACTTGGACACTTCAAGGTCTTTACGTAATTTTTCACTTGTCTTACCTTTTTTTCTTACTCTCTGTCATGCCACACATCCTACTCCATGCTTTTTACAAGTTTTGAGGCTTCACAGAATCACAGAATTGTCAGAATTGGAAGGGACCTCAAAGATCATCTAGTTCCAACCCCCCTGCCATGGGCAGAGACACTTTCCACTAGATGAGGTTGCCGAGAGCCACATCCAACCTGGCCTTAAAACCTTCAGGGATGGGGCTTCTACCACCTCCCTGGGCAACCTATTCCAGTGTCTCATCACCCTTCTGGTGAAGAACTTCTTCCAAATGTCTAATCAGAATCTTTCCTCCTCTAGCTTGGATCCATTTCCCCGAGTCCTATCACTACCTGACACCCTAAAAAGTTCTTCACCAAGTTTCTTGTAGGCCCCCTACATGTATTGAAAGGCCACAATAAGGTCTCCGCAGAACCTTCTCTTCTCCAAACTGAACAACCCCAACTCTCTCAGCCTGTCCTAGTAGATGAGGTACTCCAGCCCTCTGATTATCCTTGTGGCACTTCTCTGGACACGTTCCAGAGAAGGCTTTTATGCTTTACATTCCCAGAAATTCATAAAATACAGCTTGCTAATACCACATTTGCACATTGATTGCATCACTGTGATTGGTTTCTGACCATTCCTGAGCATCAAACTCAGATTAACAGAAAATTAACCAAAAAGATCTCTTTCCAAATGGCAAAAATTAAACTGGTGCATGTGATTGTAGGACTGACTTTCCTTCCATATGCACTTCTGTGCAACTTCTAGCCTCCAAGGGCATCTGCAGTTTATAACAATGTCACCTAGAACACTCTGGCTGCTCAGAATTAGCTTCAGAAGCATTTTGGCAGAATGCTTGCAAATCTAGCCACCTATATGTCCTTTTCTTTGTATGCTGTTCTTCTGAGTTTTACCGTGTGGAAATAATGCAAAACCAGAAAGAAACAAAAATAATGCTTATAGAATTGTTTGCTCAAATTCATTACTATGTAAGTAATTATTTCATAGATTTTTCTCTCCAAGCACCACTTCTTGGCTTTTTATTGACTTCAGTACCTATGTGGCATGATGCTATTTTCACAATTACCAGGCTCCATTACCATATTAGAAAATGTATTGATAAAAAGTTGTGTCATAAAATATGCTGATATTTAATATGAAGCTTGTCATTCTCAAATTTTACAATGTACTAATAATGCACTAATATAGCTTATCGTGATAGCTGGAACTGCTAACTTGATCAGTGCTGGGCCCCATGCTCTTTAACATCTTTATTGATGATCTGGATGAGGGCATTGAGTCCATCATCAGTAAATTTGCCGACGACACCAAGCTGGGGGCAGGAGTTGATCTGCTGGAGGGTAGAGAGGCTCTGCAGAGAGACCTCGACAGGCTGATGGGCAGAGTCCAAGGGCAGGAGATTGAACACATCCAAGTGCCGGGTTCTGCACATTGGCCACAACAACCCCATGCAGTGCTACAGGCTGGGGTCAGAGTGGCTGGAGAGCAGCCAGGCAGAGAGGGACCTGGGGGTACTGGTCGATGGCAGGCTGAACATGAGCCAGCAGTGTACCCAGGCAGCCAAGAGGGCCAATGGCATCCTGGCCTGCATCAGGAACAGCGTGGCCAGCAGGAGCAGGGAGGTCATTCTGCCCCTGTACACTGCACTGGTTAGGCCACACCTCGAGTCCTGTGTCCAGTTCTGGGCCCCTCAGTTTAGGAAGGAGGTTGACTTGCTGGAACGAGTCCAGAGAAGGGCAAAAAAGTTGGTGAGGGGTTTGGAACACAAGCCCTATGAGGAAAGACTGAGGGAGCTGGGGTTGTTTAGCCTGGAGAAGAGGAAACTCAGGGGTGACCTTCTTGCTCTCTACAACTACCTGAAGGGAGGTTGTAGACAGGCGGAGCTTGGTCTCTTCTCCTAGGCAGCCAGTACCAGAACAAGAGGACACAGTCTCAGGCTGTGCCAGGGGAGGTTTCGGTTGGATGTTAGGAAGAAGTTCTATACAGAGAGAGTGATTGCCCATTGGAATGGGCTGCCCGGGGAGGTGGTGGAGTCACCATCATTGGAGGTGTTCAGGAGGAGACTTGATGGGGTGCTTGGTGCCATGGGTTAGTTGTTTAGGTAGGTTGGATTGGTTGATGAGTTGGACACGATGATCTTGAAAGTATCTTCCAAGCTGGTTTCTTCTATGTATTCTAATCAGAAAAATCAGTCCTTTCTTGGGTATAAATTACTATTTCTGTAGTTTTCAGAATTTATTAAATAAATATGGTTTCAGTTGTTACTGATCCTTACATGTGGGTTTTCTTAAAGATTAAAATGCACAAAATAAGGATGTTCCATAAAACAGTGGTAGATATATTACCCACGAGATGAAAGGTCAAAGCTGTTTGTAGATTGTAGCCAGAGGAAGCAAATAAAAGCTTCACTTCACGTTTCTGAAGTCAAGAGGGCCACTCCTTTGCTTACTGAGAGTCATTCATTGAAATGGTTTCCTTGAGTATGGCTATAACATAAAAAACTGTGATGTGATACTTCAGTCAATTTATTAGCTAGCAAAAGAATATTGTGGGTATACTGCCACGTAAGGGGAAAAATAAGTTTACCATAGATACTGGTAAATAAGGTATGCAACATTTATGTCATCAGGGAAAATATGTGCAGTCAAATACTCATTCCCAGATATTTAGAAACATGACAACTACTCAAATAAAATTCTGGCACAAATTCATCTGCAACATTACTAGGCCTATTTACACAATTACACATAACTATAATTTCTCCTCATCAGAGTTGCTCAAAATTACATTTCTGCCCTTAAAGGCAGAATGAGACCAATGTTTTTCTTTCCACTGTGAATCACATGAAGCAGGAGGTTGAGTGTAGCCTTCTACTTCAGATAAACATTTATGTGTTGTTGAGCTGTCCTAATCCTTGTTATTAATGTGGGATTTTTCAGTCTTTTCTCCCAAAAATGATTCACACTTGTCCTGTCAAGGGATTCACAGCCCAAGCACCTGGAGTCAAGACATCTGTTTTGTGAAGCATTTTTTCCTTAATGAAGTGAATGAATTCAAAAGATGTTTCATCACCAAGTCTCACAGCAACCCCTCACAGCCCTAGTCAGTGTGTTCTGGCCTTCTCACTTCACCCACAGTGATATTTGTACACTTTATCTGAGCACATTCTCTGTCTTGCCTTCCATCTTAAAAGAAGCAAGAAGGGTTTTTTCAATCTCACTCTCCTGTAACACCACTTGTGAGTGTTCTATTCCAGTACAAAATAGTCTCTCCTGCTATCTGAAGATATCACATCAGTCCAGCAAAAAAGAGCTTTGGCAGCAAGTTGTTTAATTCCAAGATGGATTTACTTGGATCTAAGAACTAAAAAGGTGCTTTTATGGTCATGTAGGGCCAATATTTGTCTCTGTTGATGGAGGTGCAGAACTGCACATAGGTGAGAAAATTAAATTACATTTCCTCAAGATTTAGGGTCTCTATGGCAGCAAGTCATGCAACAGTAGCAAGCAGAATCTTGACAAAGCCATGACCTTAATAAATTACTTGACTGGGTAGCTAAGGCTGATCACCATCATTTTACCTATGCAGGTCAGAGATCTTTTAAAGCAAGACAATGTAAATGCCTTTTAATACTGTGTACATGCACGGTACTTAATCTGGTTTGGTTTGTTTAGTGTCACTGACATTGGAAGAAGCAGTACATCACTGTTTCTCTTACACAGAGCAGAGACTTGGATTTCTGAGGATCACTAGTACCCAGTACCTGGGCTACAACCTGAAAGATGTCTTGTGGGATTTCAATGAAGGTGCCTTTACAATCTTCCCTATATTTATGAAAGTCCTATTTAAGAATCCTCTTCACTCAATTGTACAATTCTAGGTTTATAACATGTTCATAGTTCTTCCTTTGCACATCTAGGATCTATTTTCCTATTGGACTTTCTACTTCTGCTTTGAAGTTCCCGAATCATCCTAATTCTAATAAAATGCACTGGACATGTATATGCAGTAGAGGATAAAAATCGTACTTTATTTCAGCTGTGAATGGGAAAAGGGAGGATTTTCTGCTGCTTTTGCTCAATCCTTATTATCGAAACCACCCTGATGTTATCTGCCTCTGTCTCCTTGTCTGCTCATGTTTGAACATTTTTTTGGGGTTAGAGAAAAATGAGCCTAGCAGTAAAACCTTATCTCAATTGGCTATGTCTACAGAGCTAAACAAAATAGGACTAGAGAGTGAGCTCAAACTCCGAACCAAACCACTCAGACTACTTAATAATTAACATATTCTCTGGTGTTGTTTTCATCTGTACCATGTAACACTCTTACAGAAAATGCTTGGGACTACAGGAACCAAGAGCCATATACATGGCTTTCTCCAACCACTGGCTAAACTACTACACACCCCTCCCACCTCTAGCACTATTCCAGCAATACACTTTAAACATGCTCATAAACGACAACCTGTAACACAGGCCCCCAGTAATGTGCCTTGAAAACAACGTTCTGGGTTCCAACATTCTTTCATTGTATTTGAAATATATTAACTGAAAAATAAAGAAAATAAAAAGTCATTATTCTATCTGTGGGTCCAAGAGTATCATACAGGCACAGTCTCAAGGTCAAGAATGTTGTATGGATGTGGTCAGCCTGTGTCAGTTTTACCTTTGAGCTGAACAGTGCTCCCTGGCTCTTTATAAGTACAGGTGTCACCAGATGGTGGGAGTGCAGAACAGTAGTACTGGTGATGCAGAAAGTCACTGAACTTGGCAAAGTTTAGCTATTCATGGGTCACACATTCTTAGTATGGAGGGATGGAGGAGTCTAGAGAGCCTAAAAAAGGTTGTTAGGTATATTTGACTGATCACGATTTTTGTGGTTTTATTTTTAAACTAAAAAGGCCTCTTTAAACATTTTAGATTAAAATCTAAAAAGTCTTTTGCTTAGGCCAAACACAGCTGATCAAGCAAGGCTCATTTTCAAAACACACTTGATACTACCTACCCTTATAATATAGCCCATTTTATAGATATATTGCAGAGAAATACCTATTTCCCTTTAACATAAATCTACAGCTTCCATATTGCAAGCAAATGTCCTCACAATAAGGCTAGAGGGGTTGACAGTGAAAAAAAGCATCCATCTAGAAAGGTTACTTTTAGATCTACTCTCTACTGAGTGAATAATTTATGTAATAGTAGTAGTAGTTGTTGCTGTTATTATTATATCTCAAACTTAATTTAATGTGTATAAATTATCTAAAGAGCAATGATTAAAACTCATGCATATGGGCTTCCATCAGAATGTTCCAACCTCTAAACACAGAATCACAGAATCACAGAATCACAGAATCATCAAGGTTGGAAGAGACCTCAAAGATCATCAAGTTCAACCTGTCACCACAGACCTCATGACTAAACCATGGCACCAAGTGCCACGTCCAATCCCCTCTTGAATACCTCCAGGGATGGTGACTCCACCACCTCCCTGGGCAGCCCATTCCAACATGCACACCCCATGGCAATCACATCTCTTTTTGTCCCAGCTGTGGTTTGTGGCTTGGCATAGGTTGAACCCTCTGTTGCCAGTTCACACGACTGTCTGATGTAAGTTACTAGATTGAGTCCTCTGGGAAAGAGTCTTTCACTTCTAAATTGTAACAAAGTTCAGATGTAGAGAAGGCAATGTTGCTTATGGCAAAGTAGTTCTTCAGTCATACATATGTACATACAAAGCTTTAGAGTGAATGAGAGGTGCTAACTGAATGCAGGCAACAGAAGAGTATATGCCCTCTGATATTTAGACATCCTGATCTGTTTCAGGTATGGAAAGCAGAGAACCCAAAATTGTTATCTATGAGCATCTTGAAAAATCACTTCTAAAAATCTTAGCATCTGGCCACTATCTGAATTGGAATAGCTGCAGGGAATAGGGAACTCAGTGCTGAAGGAGATCAGAAATACATATTTGGAGTGTGTACAGGAAGCCAAAGGAAAAAAAAAATATCATTGCGGAGAGGGAATCTAACTGGCCTCTACAAAATGCAACAAAAGATTATCAACTTTGTAGGGAAAAGGCATTAATTACAGAGAACAACTTGCACCTTGAAAAAAAAACAGAGAAAGAAAGAAGACATATTGTTAAACTGCTAAGTCACAGTCGTGGTGGACAGAAGAATCACCATGAGTTGGCAATGTGTCCCTGTGACCAAGAAGGCAAATGGCATCCTGGAGTGTCTCAAATGAGGTGTGGCCAGTAGGTCGAGAATGACAGGGGGCTGCTTGAAATAGTCCAGCACAGAGCCACAAAGAGAATTAAGGGACTAGAATATATCTTTTATGAGGAAGGCTGAAGGAGATGGGTTTCTTTAACTTGGAAGAGACTGAGAGGTGACCTCAGTTAACATTTATATATATGTAAAGGGCAAGTGTTGGAAGGACAAAGCTCTTCTCAGTGATCCAATGACAGGACAAGGGGTAGCGGGTGCAAGCTGGAGCACAGGAGGTTGCACATGAGCATAAGGGGGACAGAGTACTGGAACAGGCTGTCCAGAGAGACTGGGGAATCTCCTTCTTTGGAGATGTTCAAAACCCACTTGGATGTGTTCCTGTGTGACCCACCCTAGGTGATCCTGCTCTGTCAAGTGAGTTGGACTATGTGATCTTTTGAGGTCTCTTCCAACCCCTAACATTCTGTAATCTTAACATTTTTCGTTTACAAATCAGCATTTATGCATTTCTGTCCTTCAAGTCAAACAATTTAATTTTGTAACACCAATATTGGGTGCATTAAAGAATAAGCACAAAACCAAACTAACAAAACACCCAAAAAACCTAAACAAACAAAACCCAAACCCAAAGCCCCAGAAATAGGTCTTCTCCCCTTTCCTGTACCTGCAGTAATTTAGTAACATGATGCAAAATCAAACCTACCCTGTATCAAACACCCTTACTGTGCCACTTGTTCCCAGTGGTATCCTTTAATTCTGCTCCATCCCAATCCATTGAAAGTCTGTGGCTAAGGCTGTTGTCAGATGAGCAGAGATGAGTAGAGATAATTATGACGCTGATGCTGATTTGACAAAACATAAATTCCCCCCAAAAATGCATTTTCACTCCTTTCAAAATGATGTGAGTGAAAGCCAAATGTGCTCATTAGCAGAATTTTGAAAATTTCATTACATGCAAGTGTAGAACTATCATTATGGCTGCTTAATCTAGAGCTCCTGACATTCATACAGAACTTGGCAGCCCCTGCTTAAATTCCTAATTTTCTCCCAGTTCCCAGATTAGCATCCTAACTTCAGAGTACCAAGTAGAAACAGGAGATCATATTTACCTTTTACTGTCCCAGTTCGTATTAGTGCTTTTAAATCCAGTGGCTCTCAAAAAGTTTCCTGAACTAAATACTGTCAGGTTATTGGTCTCTCTAACTCAGTGATGGTGTCTTACACAAAATGGAGTGTCTCCAACGTACAGATATCCTATCCATAAATTTTCCAGCCTTCATATAGAATAGAATAGAATAAACCACATTGGAAGAGACCTTGAAGATCATCGCGTCCAACATATCACCCAACACCACCTAATCAACTAACCCATGTAACCAAGCACCCTGTCAAGTCTCCTCCTGAACACCTCCAGGGATGGTGATTCCACCACCTCCCCGGGCAGTCCATTCCAATGGGCAATCACTCTCTCTGTGTAAAACTTCCTCCTGACCTCCAGCCTGAACTTCCCCTGGTGCAGGGGGCGCCTCTAATATGCTCCACATTGTCCTGAAGGGTCAAACCCCCAAACACCCTAGCCCAGAAAATGGGCTAAGCCCCTGCGATTGTGCCAACCTGGTCAGTTCCTGGGGGCAGATGGCCAAAGCAAATGTATAGCACATGTGATTAAGCTTATAAGCCCCTGTGAATGTGCAAACCTGGAGAATTCCTGGGCTCTAGATAAACATGTAACAGGTGTAATTAACCTTGTGACACAGCTGTAACCTGTGTGTGCCCCTGGCCATGTTTGCATATGCCCCATCCCATAGGTCCAGCTATCAGGGTTCTGTGTTACCAAAGGGCATTAATTGCCCATTGGAATGGGCTGCCCGGGGAGGTGGTGGAGTCACCATCACTGGAGGTGTTCAGGAGGAGACTTGATGGGGTGCTTGGTGCCATGGTTTAGTTGTTTAAGTGGGTTGGATTGGTTGATGGGTTGGACGCGATGATCTTGAAGGTCTCTTCCAACCTGTTTTTTTATTATTATTATTATTATTATTATTATTATTATTATTATTATTATTATTATTATTATTATTATTATTATTATTATCATCATCATCATCATCATCATCATCATCTTGGGGCAGTATTTAAACCAGCCAAGAAGTCAGGCAGCTTGCCTCATTCTCACCTGGACAGCAACAAGAGCCAAATTCTGCCCAAGCAGCAGCTGAAGAACCTGCTCTAGCAGACCAACAACTTCACCCATGCCTTGAACCTGGACCAAGGCAGAAAGGGGAAAAGGTCCAAGGGAATTGAATCCCAGAAGAGGCTGCAGCCCAGCAATGGAGCACACAAGAAAGAGGCCCCCTCTGAACCACGGGCAAGCTCCAGACTGTGAACTGGGCACTGAGCCCAGTGACTGCTCGAATCATAGCCACAGCATTTGGGAAGACACCAGACAGAGGAGTAAGTCATGAGTACCTGGCCAATCTGCCATGGAATCCCATTTGTGGGAAAACCACAGATGACAGCACCTGTATGTCCAATTTGAATGGCTGTATTGTAAATGCTAGATCTGTGCTTACATCTTTAAACTGTTTTTATATGTGCAGTGTAAACCCACAACTGAATAGTTGGACCTGTGAATACGTTTTGTAAATAAGTTACGGTGGTGTTTGAAGAAAGGAAATATTAATTATGAAATACTAAAAAATATATTATTTTGATTATACACATCCCCCCTGTTAGAGTATTTATCTGAACTCATATTTGTTACCTTTCTGATTGTGGGTAGGAGTCACAGATTAAATTAATACCTTTTCCCAAGGCTACAGATATTCTGAGGGTAATGTAGAGAAGAGACAAGACTTCTGTTACTCCTGCTAGAATTGTTTTCTCTTTACAAAACCATTCACAGCTTGGCAGTTAGAATTAGAGGAAGGACACTGAAGTGCTTGAATGTGTCCTGAGAAGGGCAATAAGGCTCATGAAGGACCTGGAGCACATGTCCTATGAGGAATGTTTGAGGGAGCTGGAGTTGTTCAATTTAGAAAAGAGAAGGCTGATGGGAGACCTTATTACTCACTACAACTACTGAAGGGAGGCTGGAGCAAGGAGAGGGCAGCCTCTTCTCTGTGATGACAAGTGACAGGACTAGAGGAAATGGTTACAAGCTGAGCCAGGGGAGGTTTAGGCTGGATGTTAGGAAATATTTCTTCACTGAAAGCATTATCGCACACTGCAATTCTCTGCCCAAGACGGTTGCGCAGTCACCGTCCCTGGAGGTGTTTAAGCAGCGTGTGGTAGAGAGATGGTTTAGTGTTGACCCTTCAGTGATGGGTCAAAGGTTAGGCTGGATAATCTTGGATGTCTCTTCCAACCAGATATATTCTGTGATTCTGTGACTGTTAGATCTCACTGCTCTCAGGTGAACTGAAAACTAAGCCTAGGATGCACAATGTAAGAGGACACTTTCTACATCCCAACAGAAAGAAATACATGGCTTTCTTCAGGACCTTTGGATCTAGTTCCTGTGTTACAGGAAAATTGTTGGTACAAGGCCATACAATAGCTAATATTTATTTATTTTTGTTTTAGCAATCTGAGATTTAAAGTAAAAGTGAGCAAACAAACAAACCCCACAAAACACAGGCTTCTTGGAATAGAAATGATTTCTATTGAAAAATCAATTCTTCGCACAGCCTTCAAATGTAATCAGTTTCATTGACATAAATTTGCTGAAGTACACAAGTGAATTTAAAACCATATTCCTCCATTTATTGCTGAGATCTGTCACAAGTAATTTTAGAATTGCTTATTGATCTTTCATTATTAAGATTTAGAAAAGCAGTCACTTGCTAATCTGGGCACTTCTGACTTCATTCACAATGAAAGCATTAGCAGAACACCACCAAACTGAGACATTTGGACAAGCACCACTAAATTACCCAAAATATTACCACAATATACAGAGATAACTTTTCCCCCTTGAAATCCCTGGTGGAGCTTTTATGGGGGATGGTTTGATGCTTTTTTTAAAAAACAAAAAAAAAACAACAACAAAAACCCAATCAACACAAACCCCAAAAATTTTTGTAAGCCCCTTTGTCTTCAGCAATTTCAAGATACTGGCAGGAATGTATGACAAAGAACTAAACAAACATCGTTTTCTCGGATATAAAATTAATAATATAGGCAGATATGCATAACAAAACATGAGCATTGGTTTATAACTCAGGCAGCCAAGAGGGACAATGGCATCCTGGCCTGCATCAGGAACAGTGTGGCCAGCAGGAGCAGGGAGGTCATTCTGCCCCTGTACACTGCACTGGTTAGGCCACACCTCGAGTCCTGTGTCCAGTTCTGGGCCCCTCACTTTAGGAAGGAGGTTGACTTGCTGGAATGAGTCCAGAGAAGGGCAAAACAAAGTTGGTGAGGGGTTTGGAACACAAGCCCTATGAGGAGAGACTGAGGGAGCTGGGGTTGCTCAGCCTGGAGAAGAGGAGACTCAGGGGTGACCTTATCACTCTCTACAGCTAGCTGAAGGGAGGTTGTAGACAGGCAGAGGTTGGTCTCTTCTCCCAGGCAGCCAGTACCAGAACAAGAGGACACAGTCTCAGGGGAGGTTTAGGTTGGATGTTAGGAAGTTCTATACAGAGAGAGTGATTGCCCGTTGGAATGAGCTGCCTGGGGAGGTGGTGGAGTCGCCGTCATTGGAGGTTTTCAGGAGGAGACTTGATGGGGTGCTTGGTGCCATGGGTTAGTTGTTTAGGTGGGTTGGATTGGTTGATGGGTTGGACATGATGATCTTGAAGGTGTCTTCCAACCTGGTCTGGTCTATTCTATTCTATTCTATTCTATTCTATTCTATTCTATTCTATTCTATTCTATTCTAACAACAAATCAGTCTCATTGTACTACCTCAAAACAAATGTCTGTACTCTTTTCATCTTTCCCTTAAAAATTATCTCTGAGAATAAGTGGGAATTGCACTCATTACATATACATCCAATTTGGCCCCTTTTGAAAATCATGCTTAATTTTATCAATAATTCTAAATAACCAGTATCATTACAAGAAGACAGGTAACTATGTTTTTTTCATTGAATATGACTTCTTTTACTATATTTTTCTAACTATAGTTAGTTGATTAGTTGATGAAGGCTGTAAGAAACAGAGAATATAGTTTTCATATGTGGGAGAAAAAACCTCACAAAATGCCAATTATTTCCTATCAAAGCAGAAAATAGCTGAGTGTTAAATATTTCTATGTGTGCCAAGTCTGAATAAATTTGGCAAAGAGATGTTGCATGCAGGAGAAAATATCTTCTCTAATAATATAATAGATCAGCTGCCAGCTATGGCAGGTCTGCGGTAGCTGCATTGCTGGCCTGAGTTCATAAGCTGTAGCTTTGGACTTGTCAATGCGTAGAGCACACCTGCTCCTGTAGAGCTTTGTGGGGGTTCAAGCCATCTCTAAGTAGATTCTTTATACCTTACACAAAATACAAATGCGCATTTTGGCAACAAAATTATGCTAATTTTTTTGCTTGTGTTGGATATTATATTTACACTACAAGTCTATTCAAAGCATACTTTTCAAGCAGCAGTCTGTATGAAGTACATACAAGTAGTAGCCTACAGTTAAAGCACAGTGAACTGCCCCAAATGGGGAAAAAACAACCCCATGTATCAGTATTGGTTGGGGACTGAGCTGTTGGAGGCAGTGAAGGTGAAACGGACCTGGGGGTCCTAGAGGATGGAAGGTTGACCATGAGCCAGCAATGTGCTCTTATGACCAAGAAGGCCAATGGCATTCTGGGGTGGGTTAGACGGGCTGTAGTTAGCAGGCTGAAAGAGGTTCTCCTCCACCTTTGCTCTGCCCTGGTGAGGCTGCATCTGGAATATTGTGTCTAGTTCTGGGCCCCCTAGTTCAAGGACAAGGAACTGCTTGAAAGAGTCCAGGGCAGAGCCACAAAAAATGGTGAAGGGAGTGGAACATCTTCCCCATGAGGAGAGACTGAGGGAGCTGAGGGTCTTTAGCTTTGAGAATAGGAAACTGAGGGGTGACCTCATTCATGTTTATAAATATGTAAAGGGTCAGTGCCAAGAGGATGGAGTCAGGCTCTGCTCGGTGATGTTCAATGACAGGACAAGGGGCAATGCGTGGAAGTTGAGGGTGACAGAACACTGGAACAGGGGTGCTGTGGAGTCTCCTTCTCTGGAGATATTCAAACCCTGCCTGGATGTGTTCCTGTATGATCTGGTATAGGTGATCCTGCTCTGGCAGCGGGTTGGACTGGATGATCTTTCCAGCCCTAAACATTCTGTGATTCTGTGAAGTCATTATGTTTAGAGGCACGAGGTGATGATCTGGCAGAATCAGGATGAAATTTCTCTTGCTACATCTAAAGTAAGAAATATGACACAATCCACATTTTCTCCATCCTTGTAATCTCTCAGTGTTGGGGACTACACAAGAAAGCCCATTAGTATGGAAATTCCTAAGTTCTCATCCACAACTTAATGGCTTTTTGGTTTTATGTTTTTCAGCTTAAGTAATAATGAATCCATCTAGTGCAGAACTATCAGCCAAAATTGGAAGCCTGTTATAAGTCATAGTACTACAGGACATGAACAGAGTCAATATAATGAACTATTGAACAGTCAAAAATCAGCTAAAGGCAATATGGTAAATCTGGTTTGAGTCCACTGTTTAATATTTTTCTGTGAAAAATGATGGTAACATGCAAACAAGAGAAAAGCTGGGTTGGAAGTCATTTCATGTAACTTCAGATTTTTAAGCTGCAGGTGTTTGTATTAACATCCTGGGTTGTCTTCGTAGAGACAAAGGGGCAGTTATAGAACACAATTTCTCTGAAGTGTTTCAGATCTTTTTGATTAAATTGATTGTGTCCTTCACATGCCTATTTCTGCCTGGTGAGAATAAGGGTAGCCTAGCTCCTTTTCTTCCATGTGGCTGCTACACTGTAAAAGTTCCATTTGCTTATATGAATCTCACATAAAGGAACTGAAATTCAAAATGTGCCTGGCAGAGACTCCACTCTGCAACTGACTCTTCAGTGTTCAGTGTTTGGGACCTTGCAGACCTTTTCTATGACCTTCCTGAATACAATTTCACAAGCTCTTTGGAAGGGATTTCTGTATTTCAATGTATCTGTCACCAGAACTGATCCCTGTTTGAAAAAGAAAGGATAGAAACTGTGGCTTGCAATCATGGATGACAGGTCATCTTACCCATTCTTTTTGCTTCAGCATACATCAGGTGTAGTTTCTATCAGCTATATCAAAATATACATTTTACATAAAAGTTGTTAAATGGTTTATGAAATATCACTGAGAAAAAACCCAACCATAATACGAGACCTAACCCTGCCATGTTCAGCTACCTCAGATTTGTGAATAGGTAGGCTCTTGAGATAAAAATCTTGACAAAGCTGCATTCAAAGGCTTTGGCCATTCTAATTGCAGTTAATTGTAAAACGTTCCTACATTCCATTTTGTGGCCATGCTGATTTTACATAAAACCTCTACCTATTGTTCCAGTGATTTATATGGGATAGAAATATCTGTAGATCTATCTAGTTAAGTGTTCAGGCTAATGGTAGCTACAAGGTGATATTCTGTCTTCAATTCAGTGGCTCACTTTCAAAGGTCCAGCTCTCTGTTCATTCAGCCTATTAATCTAGCCACGAGTCAAACAATTTCTGACGTATATGTACACGACGTTCAGCCTTCCTAGAATTTGTTTGCATCTCCCTGGTTTTCTTCAAAGTCAAAGTGCTATCCATAGCATCAAGCTGTTCTATTTTAAGAAGTACTTTGAGAAAGGATGCCCTTATCAGGAAAGATTTTTGGATTTAATGGAAAAAAAACCCCACACCAAACAAACATATTATATAGCACATGTAACTTGTAAGGAAAAATAATTCTACTGACATTAAAATAGTATGAATGGGAATCTTTCATATCTGATACCACAGCTCTATAGTATATTTTCATAATGGAAAAATGAGAAGATTTAAAGGAATGGCTCTGACATCATCTGTACCCATGGCTAACACAAACTACTTGAGTATGTCCTACACAGAAAATAGGGAAGGTCTCAGACAGCTATGGGTACTCTACAGGGATCTTTCTGCACCACATTTCTTCTCCTTCTTTTTGACCTCTTTGATTGCCCGGTTTTCAATTGCCAGACCTTTATGTCAGGGTCTGCAACTACTTTGTAAAGCATTAATATGATTTATAAACAGGATATGAAAAGTAGAATTTTCTGTCATTGGAGATATACACAGCTTTTAGATTATATCAGGAATGTACTTTCAGAAAGAGAAGTGCTCTGTAAATAGTTTTTGATTGTTCAAAGAACAGTTAGAGTGCATGAGACAAATCATGAAGAGTGGCCTAGCTGTAAAAACCATAAACGTGGGCTCACAGATCCTAATTCCCAGCCAAAGCATAAGTAAGATTATCTTTACATAAACTGATATGTGCCTGTGAAGTCATGACCTTTCTTTACTGACTCAGTATATGACATATTTGAGGGCAAAGATTGGTTATCATGTACCTAGTATACCAGTTTTAGAACTAAATGTCTCAAAAGTTAGTGTTTTTAGAATACTTTGGTTATGAGAATTTTTATTTCAAAAGCTGCACAAGAGGCTTCAAGGACTTTGTTTTCAAGTAGCTGTTTTAATTCTAGCCACATCAGGTTCTTATATAGATTGCTCTTTCTATATTAGAGCAGCTAATATGGGAGATTTGAGTCCTCCGCCTTTTGGTCTCATCCTCATCTGCTGGCTGACTGCCATGGCTCTGCAGCTGTCTAGGTTCAGCCTCTGTAGCTGTCCTGGGTCAGTAGCCACAACTCTGTAACCTTAGCTCAACTGTAACTTGGATTGTGTCCCTTGCCATTGCTTTCCATTTATATTTGACAGTTGGATTCAAACCTGCTTTCTAGTATATTATCAGCTGATTAACCCAATGCTTTAAAATAGAATGTTGGCACTACGAGAAGTAAAAACCCTTTATGCTAAGGGATGAATAATATACACAATCAATATATACAATCACTACAAAGGAAACAAAAAAGTGTATTTCCTGGAAAGTATTTTATTCACACCAAATTCAGAGTAACCTTCTGCATCAACAAATGCAGTGTCCCATTATAACAGGCTAGCAAGTCATATAATCCTGGTAATAACTTAAATGTATTGAACAAGACCAAGAGATAAAACACCTGACATCATTACACTGATACACATTTTTAGGACAATGGCACATGAAGATAACACAAGATTGCTTTTACTTGGCCAAATATGCATTACCACATCAGCATATAAAGGTGTGTGGCATACATATCACAGCAAATGACAAGAGACTTGACAGTTTCACGGAATCCTAGTTTATCTTTGAGAGAAACTCAAGAGAAGTTCTTCTTACTGTTTTTGTCAGAAGATTACTGATTACTGTAGAATATTTTTCCAGTTTCTAGGAGTTGCATCCTTTAAACAATGGCAAGACAAAGAAAGTGGCAGCACATTTTACAAGATGCCATGCTTTTTACTCTGTGTTCAGATGGAGCCTAGAGAACAACTCAATTGACTCTGAAACATATGCAAAACAGTTTGTCAGCTGACAAGGCACTAAACAAGCTCCACAGATTCCATTGATTCTGCTGTGTTGTCTAGAGCCGAAGTTTACATATAGAGCTTACACTTGAGCACTTCAATATATAATGCCAAAGGCAATATAAATTCTCAGCCTAGACCACAATAAACTGATGCAGAGTTCAAGCCATTTCATAACAATTGCATATTTCAATACAAGATACCATATCTGTGTATCCAAAGACATCACTGGCAATTGAACAGTGAATGATTGGACAATGATTGGATAATGACTGGTTTTGTTTGGTTTTAAATCAGCCAGAAGTAGAAGTGCTGAGGTAGGGACAGGCTGAGCCCTGTTCTTACCTCTGCATCAGAGTGGTTTCAAAGAATGTTTATCAATATGGTGATAGGTGCTTTATATATACAAATATAAATTAGTAGTCTGAGGCCTCCCCCCAAGGAGGAGCTGAATTCTGCTTCCTTGTACTTTCCTGTAACACCACACAGAAGCATCATGAGGTTTCTTCAAAAGTCTCCTGGTGTCAATGCTGGGAGAAGGTATGTAGCCTCCCAAACCTAAACATATTGCTACATCTGATATCTTTCATCACATCTTCATCTTGAAAAACTAGATTTTTGACCTGATCAGTAAAGAAAGCAAATACATGATATACCAAGGATTTTAGTTTTGAAGCATACAAAACACTAGTAATCCAAACACTTCTATTTCTTAGGTTTCAACCACTTTGGGAATATGTGACTGTCCCAGAAGACAGATGCAAAGTAAACCATGATTTTAGTGAGACATAAAGACAAGATGTAAAATCTCTTCTTGGATGATTTTGATCATATAGTCCACTGTTTTCAACACTATGAATGACAAAGTACTGAAGATTCAACATATATGAGAATTATAACAGTGCCTTGAAGAGGCCTTTCCCTCTCTTCTCTGTGCTTATGGTAGGGAAAATAGAAAGGTTCAATTATTTTAAGACAAGTAAGAATTACACAATAGAGAAATCACATGCCCCACAGAGGACCATGATCAGTATGGCAGGAACAATACATGATGGTTCTGCTGGCAATACAGACACAGTAGTGTCTATAAAAAAAGAAGGACAAAAAGGGGATATAACCAGTTTTCTGTTCTGGCAACTGCAATTTAATAGAGGGTCATGGTGTTCCTGGGATTTTGGTCACCTGTCTTTCAGCAGTATGATCCTTTTTTCACTCTACTGCAATAGTGATTTCTATAACTGAATATGCCAAACTGCATTTCTAACAACATCTTGACTACTACTTCAGAGCTGACAGGCATGAACTCCTACTGTACTTTCAGTGGTATTAGAAGCAGCACTGATTTGTGAGTTGAGTTCCTCAGTGACCTGAGTTGTTACCTCCCCTCTAGAAGATAGGTTTATCATCTTTCCCAGGTTTCCAGACTGCTTTTCTATTATCTATTTATATTCTACACTTCTACTACCTGCTTCAGCTGATAACTGCCAGCTGCCTCAGATTCTCTGTGATGCCTGATAGAGATCTTTTGCAGTTGAGTCTTTTGCTGTAGTTACAAAGTAAAAGAAAAGATTTTTACTTGCCCTGGAACAGACATGGTTGATGGTTATAGAGAACACTGACCTCAATAGAAAGACATGCTTTGGATATATTTTGTCATTAGAATTCTACAGCCTAATCATATTTATATCAATTTTTCCACAAAACATAAAGTATACATATCTCTTTCACTAACAGAGCTAAGATCAAAGTCTTATGCCAGCAAAAGCTATCTGCGGGTATGAACGAAGGTGGAGTGAAACACAGGCTGATAATGTTTAGTTGTTGATATCAAGCTTACAGAATGTGGCCCAGGTGATTTACCAATATAATTTTAATGATAATACCTGTTGGGTGCCCTGCATTTTACAGGAACTGTCTGAGGTCCTGTATGACCTATGATTTTCTTCATGTTATACAATGTGTTTGAATACAGAGAAGAGTATAACATAGCTGTAATCCCAAGTATACAGCTTTGATGTCAGCACTAGCAGCTTCTCTATGAAAGATCTTACATCACTTGCCATCCTATTTTATACATTTTTAATCCTGTAATCATGGGTATGCCTGGAAGTGACAGCAAGTTTGAACATGGTCATCTCAATCTGAGTCTCCTTCGCTAAGATGCCCAAGAGTTGCTACTTAATGTTTGCTCTTCACTCCACTTGGCTTAGTGGGCCCCTTTTGAGTGCTTGTTGGTCTACCAAAGGCTGCTGTGCAATCTGCCTCCAAGACCAGGAGGTTCCACCTCAACACAAGGGGGAACTTTACTGTAAGGGTCACAGACCACTGAAACAGGCTCCCCAGAGAGGTTGTGGAGTCTCCTTCTCTGGAGACTTTCAAGGCCTGTCTGGATACGTTCCTCTGTGACCTGAGCTAGATTGTATGGTCCTGCACTGGCAGAGGGGCTTGGACTCGATCATCTCTTTGGGTCTCTTCCAACCCCTGACATCCTTTGTGATCCTGTGTGACCAGACACCATGACTGTGGAAATGCTGGGCACAGGCTCCTTTCACACACTTGCACATGAGATGACAGACACTGCTGCCTAAATCAATGCAACGGGGACTTCCATGAGCCGCCCTGGCAGTCATCATCAACATTTGCTCCTAAAAATGTCCCTGGACTCAAGTACATACATCAAGTATTACTTAGCTTATGTGATGTCACCAAAGCAACTCCAAACTGTTCAGTCTGTTTCAGAAACAAAAGCATTTGCTGTCTCTACCAATGTACTACTCAATGCTCCTTTTGACTACAGTGCCAGAATCTGACCAGAGACTGTAGTGACCTGGCTGCTTTACAAACATGTGACAAAGTATTCTCTCTTGAATCTAAAGAACTTGCAGTAGAAACACGATACATAAATTAAACCAATAATATCCTAAAGAAACAAGGACTGATACAATGCTACATTACTAAGGTTTTTGGGTCTGTGCCTTCTAGCTTCAGAATTTTAGCTTAAAACACAAATTAATTCCTAGCACTTCTCACATAAGAACAAGCAGATTCAGAAGCATCGGAGACAAAGAAACTTGATTTGTATGAATTTGTGCTTCAAGATGGATGGATTCTTCAACGTGCTGCAGGTTTTTTTGAGGGGTGCCCAGTTCCTTTTGAGATTATTTTTCATTGTGGCTGCTTCTAGCTAAAGGATTCAAATGTTATTGATGGAAAAATAAGCAGACAACCCTGTCAAGTCCTTCCCTAGCAGCTAACCAAAAACAGAATATCACCAACTAACACAAGGTTTCTCTCCTCTTGTCCATAGACAGGCAGTGTCAGTTCCTAACATGTCTGTAAAGATCCTATACACAAAGCCCTCGCTAAACAAAGCACATGCAAGAAAGATATAAAACCCCAAGCCATGTGATAACCACATTTACTTTTGCACGTGTTTTGCAACACAATGTCAACAACTCTAATTACTCCATCCTCCTCACACTACTTTATGTGTTCCACATATTGTGCAAACTTCACTCATGAGAATAGGCATTAGGGTAAAGGCTTTAATTATGCAATTACATGATTATATTCTCTTTCCCTACAAGATTTTAGCCTTAAGGACAGAATTTCTGGATAAATGAGTGGCCTCTTTCATAAATGTGTTCACGACATACACAAAGCAGCTCTTGTAACTTGTTTATTTTTTTATGAGTGAAAAAAGGGGAAAGGAAGAGATGACCCAGATTTTTAATCAGTAATTGATTTTTGACTGGCCAAATTTCAATGCCTACTTCAGCAGACGAAATTCCCGCGTTTAGTACTACAAGATTTTTTTTGTTTCTTTCCCCCCTCCTGTAATATGAACAAACTGAGGTGCCTTTCTGTAACCTTTCCGTGGAAAGGCGAGTGCACACAGCCTTTATAATGTGAAATATTTGGCATCCTTACTCCTGAAGAGGAGGAGAAGGGGTGGAGCTGAGGATGGACACGTCTTATGCAGCCATAAGCGAGGTGAGGAGTGCGACACGCTGCCAGTGGGGCTCTCTGTGCCCTTCTGCTCCTCGGGAAGCGCACGCTGCCCGGCCGGCGCCTCCGAGCAACGGGATCTCCGCGCCCGGCGGAGGCGGCGGTCCCGGGCGGGCAGGTAGGCGGGGAGGCCGCAAAAGGGAAGGTCTCACGCCTTGTCTCGGCGGGAGCGGGGCCGCGGTGCTGCCTGCCTCCCCGTCCGCTTGCTGTAGGCCGGCACTGCCCGTTCTACCTCCCGCGCCAGCTCCGTCTCCCCGGGCCAGGCGCCGCGCCCCCGCCGGCCCCGCGGAGCCGGGTTGGGCAGCCCGAGAGGCGTCTCCTCCCCAGCCCCCGCCCCCCCGCGCCGGTGCTGAACCGCCTCGGCCGCTCCCCGGCAGCACCCCCGGGACAGCGGCGCCCCATCGGCCCCGCAGCAGCACCCGGCCCTCCCTCCCTGCCACCGGCCCAGGCTCTCCCGCCGCTGCTCCACTGCCGAGGACACCTCATGGGAAATAAATAAATTAGTTACCCCACTCACTCCCGCGGCAGGGAGAGGAGCAGGCGGCAGCCGTGGGATTAGATCCAGCCCGAGCTATAGACCAGGTAACGTAACCTATCCGCCAGGAGGGAGGAGGAGCAGCAGCGAGGCCGCTGAGGTCGCCCCCGCCTGGGAGGGCTCCGGGGAAAGGAGAAGGGGCGGCCGCAGCCGGGGCGCACCGGCGTGGCGCCCGGTGGGCTGCGTGAGGGCGGCTGCCCCGGTGCCGTGCGCGCCGCACCGTCAGTCACACATACACACCAGCCGCCGCCCACGCCGCGATAGATGGACGGACGCCGCGTGGGGCGCAGCCGCTGTCCCCCTGCAGGCGCTGCTCCCCAGTACCAACGCAGCCAGTGCGGGGAGATGTCTTATGCCCCACCGGCCCTGCGGCGAGTGGCGCCCAGCTGCCATGCGGGCGCCTGGCACTGACAGCGGGGCAGGAGGGCGGGCGGTGGGGCCGGGCCAAGGCCGCAGCTTCGGATGGGCGCGGCGCGATCCCGCCCATGTGCCGCGGCGCGCATCCCCGCGGGGCGGCGAGTCGGGGCGACGAGGCTGCCTTCCGCCGCATCCCCGGGAGCGGCGGCACCGCCTGCCCAGCGCACAGCTGCTGTCTGGGGCACCTCTGTTCAGGGGTCCGCTCCGCTAGGAAATGTGAGCGGGCAGCCGCGGGGACAGCATCAAAGGATAAACCTGCTGCTGCGCTTGCTGTCATCAGAAACGGGCCTGCAGAACCCTGATGTCACAGCTCGGTGGTTGAGGTGACCTTGGAGAAGGAGGGTCTAGATGGACCTGCTGCTGCACAGTATCATCTGCAGCACTACTTACCCTAGTATGGGCTGCTCTGCGCCCGACAACACTGGCTTTTTTATCTCCAAACGTGGCTGGCTTCAGTCAGTGATTGTGCACTGAGCTCCCGGTGTAACTGGTTTCAGAGCCGTGAAAATAGTCATTCTTATCGTTCCCAGTACTTGACCTCTGCTAGCACATAGGGGACTCAAAGTCCTTAAAGGTAATGATCTAAGTGCCTCCTTGGTGAAGGGCAACCATCCTGAAGGCAAGGATTTCTCTGTGCCTATGGATACTTCTGTGTCCTGGGTTTGTGGTTGTTGAAGTGACCCCTACAAGACACCGAAGCACTCTTACAAGAGACAAAGTTGCCTTGCTCACATTTCAGAGACCAGTGTCCCATGATACTCCTGGGAGGGTGCATTACCTGCAGAGATGCAGAAGTGGCATGAGTTCTTTGCTGCTTTTCCAGTCAGGTGCATAGGAAAACAACGTTTAGAGATAGCTGGCTTTTTTTAGATGCTACCCTGTGCTTTCATTGAAGGATTCTTACTAAAATTATTATTGAAACCTGTTTTGGGAGAAAGAAGAAAGTTTGAATGAAGCTGATGCCTCATGGAGGAGTCCATTCTTGTTCCATTGGTCTCTATAATAAGCGCTAGTGTTTCCATAGTGACTCATCCGTGGCTCTTGAGTTAATTATCGGATAGTAATGCAATAGGTGCTTGCAGCTTCCATTGCAGGAGTGAGACCATAAATTTAACAGCACACCAGTGAAGCCAACAAAATACTGCCTCGGCCTGGTTTAGATGAGCCATGATGCAGGAGTTAGTCTTCAAGAAAGAAGGATGTGGACTGATACATAAAGAAAAGAGAAAACTGCCAAATAGTTTGAAAAAAGTAGTAAATGCTTTTATGTACAAGCATTAAATCTGGCAATAATGTGTAAGTGATTCCCTTCTTGTTTTTAAAGACAGCTGTGTCCTCTCTCCTTCCATTATTGTCTGCTAACTTTGAATATCAGACTTTAGGATGAGTGTTAAATATCTAGTCCTTCCTCATGGTGAATTCAGGGAAGAAGTTGTGGTCCAGATGTTCCTATTATTTGTATAATTTTATTATACAACTGTAACTCCATCTATCTGTAAGGGCTAGTTTAGTTAGCAACGTGTAAGTGGCTTCAGAGCAAAGCAGTGAATCATTTTGAATGGGCAAGGAGTGGCTAGAGGTTATGGATTTCCATTTATGGCACCAGAAAGTAATTTTGGTGAAGGAAGTCAGCCTTATTTTGTTTATACAATAAAGATGTGGAATAGCCTAATTATCACCTGTGGTTTTGATGGCTGACAGAACACTAAGTTCACATGTTTTAGGGATAGGAGAACTTTTTGGGTTATGTAGTGATACAACTGATCTCTACATGTACTTTGCATGTAAAGGGGGAGAGGGAGACTTTGAAATATTACAGAGGGAAATATCAAGAAATATAGCTAAATATTGTGGCTCTGCAGCTGCAGTGAAGACAGGTGGAATTCTATTTCAGCAATTTTCAGTGTAAATGAATGCATCATTAATAATATATTAAAAAAGTCTCCTTCCAGCTCCTTAACCTAATTTTATCTGTCATTTCTTTGAAGTATACATTGGATTTAAGCTCACTCAGCTTTTGCTACTGCAAAATCCTCATTCTGGGCAGGAAAGAAAAGAGTAGTTCTTGACTCACAAGCTGATGCTTTTCAAAAAATACTCTTCTTTTGATATTCTTCTTACTTGGATTTCTTTCACTAGGTCACACTTCTTGTCCGTTTCTTTGTATATATGTATACATTTTTTCCCCTGGCACCTATTGTTTCTGTTTGTCTTCATAACAGAAAAAACATCTTTCTTTGTTTCTTAAGTAAATTATCTTGTCCACTTTTTATGATGAGCAGGTGGTTTTGTTTCTGGTTATCACTGGACTCTTTCCAGTTCAAGAAAGGAGCCTACAGCTCACCTGATGTTTTAACACCCCCCCCCCCCCACACACACACACACACACCCTATTGCAACATCACAGGACACTTTAGAAGAGTTGCATTTTCTAGACGAAATCTTTGCTAGATGATGTCTGAATATAGTTCTTAATTGTATCCCTTACACCATTTGCCAGAGTGAAAGCTGCCCATTTACTTATGCAAGATCAAGAAAAGAAGAATCATAGAATTGTTAGGGTTGGAAGGGACCTCAAGGATCATCTAGTTCCAACCCCCCTGCCATGGGCAGGGACACCTCGCACTAGATCAGGTTCCCCAGAGCCACATCCAACCTGGCCTTAAAAAACTCCAGGGACGGGGCTACCACCTCCCTGGGCAACCTGTTCCAGTGTCTCAGCACCCTCATGGTGAAGAACTTCTTCCTAACACCCAATCTGAATATACCCATTTCGATGTTTTTTCCATCCCCCCTAGTCCTATCATTACCTGACACCCTAAAAAGTCCCTCCCCAGCTTTCTTGTAGGCTCCCTTCAGATACTGAAGACCACGATTAGGTCTCCTCAGAGCTTTCTCGTCTCCAGACTGAGCAGCCCCACCTCCCTCGGTCTGTCCTCATAGGAGAGGTGTTCCAGCCCTCTAATGATCCTCATGGCCCAAGAATGTTCTTGGGCTAATAATATGTTCTGTTAAATAAATTTAATACTTCAAGGTTGATCTGATTATGAAAGTGTAATTCTCTTTTGGTTTTTATTAAAAAAGGATTGAGTCTTAGCCGTTAATCATTGATAAAGAATGTTTCTGTGTCTGTTCATGTAATGGATATGGCCTAATGTTTGCACAGCATGAAGACGTTGCTTAGATAGGAAAATAGAAGCTCTTTGACAGTTTTATGTGTCAAGTGAAAGCAAGAAATGGGCTGTGTTCCACATAGGCATCTCAGTTTAAGCCTGCATTCATTGACTTGAATGTATTTGTGAGCTGTTTTGCCAACCTTCATAATCTTAGGGTGAATCTTGGAAGATTTGAGGGAAAGTTTGCAGTATTCAGACAAAAGTAATTGGGATATAGGAATAGGGAGGTAATATTCCATGGCTTGGGGAGTCAAAGATGCTGGACCAGCTGGGGAGTTCTATTTAGCTTTATGATCTATCACATATTTCCAGTATTTCTCGTGGCTCTTAGAATGGCTTAGATTGGAAGTTACCTTACAGATCATCTAATCTAAGCTCCCGACCATGGGCAGGGATGCCTCTCAACTAGGCTTGTCTGCTCAAGGCCTCATCCAACCCAGCTTTGAACACCCCCAGGGAGGTGGTGACACCTGCAGTAAGGAGTCTTATAATCAAGCAATCAAAATAATAGAATAGAATAGAATAGAATAGAATAGAATAGAATAGAATAGAATAGAATAGAATAGAATAGAATAGAATAGAATAGAATAGAATAATAAACCAGGTTGGAAGAGACCTTGAAGATCATCGTGTCCAACCTATCAACCAATCCAACCCACCTAAACAACTAACTCATGGCACCAAGCACCCCATCAAGTCTCCTCCTGAACACCTCCAATGATGGTGACTCCACCACCTCCCCAGGCAGCCCATTCCAATGGGCAATCACTCTCTCTGTATAGAACTTCTTCCTAACATCCAACCTAAACCTCCCCTGGCGCAGCCTGAGACTGTGTCCTCTTGTTCTGGTACTGGCTGAAAAATACTGTTAAGCTTCTATTGAAAAGCAGATGTCTAGCTAACTAGGTCACGATGGTTGACAAATAATTAGAGTCTCAGTTTGTTTTTGTTTTTTCCCTGTCATCTCAACGTTTAAAATTCATAGTATTTGTGTTGGGGAGGTGACAGTGGGGAGATTCATCACTATTAGCTAATTCTGTTGTTGATCATATTTTTATTTTAAGTTTATGCAGTGTCTTTAAGTAGCTCCTTTATATATAATCTTCCAGGTCAAGCCCCCAGTTAGATGCAAATCATTTTAATTTTTATTCTGGGGGGGCACTTGGTGCTTTCCTGTCTCATGGCACTGGCAGTAATATGTAAATCACAGGTGTGCCTTATGCACACTTACTGATAAACACTGAACAAGAATTTCCAAAAGGATATTAATGTAACTAGGGCAATAAAATTTTCCCAAAATTGGAGGGGAAAAAATTAATCAAAAAGAATGGAATCTTAGCATGATACACTCTTTTCCTTTGTATTATTAGACTTAAGATCTTAAGAAATGGAATTAAGTCACAAAATCAGGAAACACTAGAACACAAACTTAAACAGGATTTTTTTAGGATCTTTTTTTAATTTAGCTGTTCATGCATTTTCTTTTGTGTGTCATGATTATTGGACATGTATTTCAGTTCCACTCAAGAAGAAAGCAGTGCTCACATTAATTACATGAACTGTAAAGAACTGGCTAACAACTTTAGACTCTAGGAAACTCATTTGTAAGTCAGCTGTTGACAAACTGCAGAAATCCCAAACATTGTAGAAGTTGGAATATTTGCTAGTAGTTGTTTGACATGTTTTCCTTATGGTTACTAGAGGGCTGGAGCACTTGTCCTATGAGGACAGACTGAAGGAGTTGGGGCTGTTCAGTCTGCAGAAGAGAAGGCTCCGAGGTGACCTAATTGTGGCCTTCCAGTATCTGAAGGGGGCCTACAGGAAGGCTGGGAAGGGACTTCTCAGGATCTCAGGTAGTGATAGGACTAGAGGGGATGGAGTGAAGCTGGATGTGGGGAGATTCAGGCTGGATGTGAGGAGGAAGTTCTTCACCATGAGAGTGGTGAAACCCTGGAATGGGTTGTCCAGGGAGATGGTTGAGGCCCCGTCCCTGGAGCTGTTTAAGATCAGGCTGGACGGGGCTCTGGCCAGCCTGATATAGTGTGGTGTGTCCCTGCCCATGGCAGGGGGGTTGGAACTAGATGATCCTTGTGGTCCCTTCCAACGCTGACTGATACTATGATACTGTGAAAAAAATAATGACAGCATGTGGTTTTATTGGTCAAAGAATAAAGTTCTGCAGACTGGAGCTGTGCAAATGTGCAGGATTGTTTAAACAGTGCTTGCTTTCTTCCTGAACATTTATACCCTCCAAAGAACACTTTACAGTTGTTGTGACAGCAAGCTTGGTAGTTATTTCTCTTTTATCTCTCTTTAAGGTTTTCCAGTGAAGGGCTCAACTGTAGGTGATGATAAAGCTGCTGTGGGAACATTCAAAAAGCACACTGCACAGAAGACAGCTCAGAACCTTCTGTATTTCATATCCTCTCTTATCTTTATATATTTTTAAGCGTTCTCATCCTTTAGAATAGCTCATCTTTCCACATCTGGTAGCGGCTTCAGGCATGACCGTTGTGTAATGCCTTTCCATCATATGGCCTCAGTGATAGCAAACTGTTGACAACACTCCTGAGTTTGGCACTCTGGCACAGCACATGGAGTTGTAGTGGCGTTCAAAATATGTCTGGCATCAAAGAATAGCTCTCTGTTGTTACTACAGCAATGGAAATGGCAGTGCAATGATGTATGTTGCCTTTTGCATGTGTTGTGTGCAATAGAAATTAGTAAAGTTAGTGACAGCATTACATCATCCCAAGAGATAGATATTGAAGGGGTTTTTTTTGCATTGATATAGATTAAAATCTTAACATTTGTGCTTGCCACTCATAACTTAGACACTCTTACAATCAGGCAAAAAGGAGGCAAAAAAGCTGGAATCTCAGTTTGTCTCTTGTGTTAGTTTCAAACTCATAGTGTCAATTTCAGACTTGTACTACTCAGTGGGGTTTTATTCCTGAATTCAAGAAATACTTGAGAATAAATGTATTTAAAGTACTAAAAACATGTGAAGAAACAAACCAAAAAGAACTTGCCATTTCTGTGCTGTCAAAATATAGCAATTTTTTGGGGAACAAAATCACTTCCTACTGTAATCAATTGGATTAGTATTGCATATAGAGAAATGTGCTCACTCGTAGCATAGGCTTTTGAAATCAGTTGCATTAGAGTGAGTTTTTAACATCAGAAATTAAGTATTTGGCAGTTAAAGTTAGAATTTTTGCAATGACACAGGACTGTGTTCAAACTACCAGCTAGAACAACTTGGCTTCTGAGAGACATGGCAGCTTTTCTCTGCTGACCTTATTGAGAGATGGAAATTGGAAACCTTAAAATGTAGGCTTTCTCAACAGCTTGCCGTGCTGTTGAATTAAAATGCCATAGGAGCTGCAATTACAAAAATGAGCTCCTGTAGTTTGTGTTCTTAATATGATTCTCAGGGCAGGTTCAAAAGAGAAAGAAAAAAACCCCAAACAACAACTTACTGATGCAAATAAACTCCCCATGGGAATGTAGGTGTCTGATTTCTTAATACTTGAATTTTATGTGTTAAATTGCTTTGCAATTCTGCCCTTGCTGAGTATACTCTCCACTGAAGAAATGTTTTCTGAAAGTTAACTGCTTTTGTATGCTATGCCAGGGATGGGTTTGGATACCGGTACTGGACCCTGTGTTCTCATCAGTGTCTCCTGCTGATGTTAGAATGGAAACCAGAATGTTATAAACTGCAAACTAAAACTGAAGACTGGTTTTGGAGTCAGAAAAATATGTTGCTAGAACAGGCAGTGAAGCAGGTTGAGCAAGGAGGTTGCATCTGGGAGCAGGTGGAGTGAACAGAATGGACTGTGGGGGGAAATTGGTGCTGGAAAGAGAAGAAAGCAGTGGGCCTACCATCCCATTAGCAAAACCATTTTAAGACATACATCTTTATAATAATTTGTACATAAACTAAAAGCTTCCTTTCTGCCCTGAGGAATTTATAAGATCTCTGCTCATTGTGTCACATGGAGGTCCTAACTCCCT
Source organism: Melanerpes formicivorus (assembly GCF_026170545.1). Classification (NCBI taxonomy): domain Eukaryota; kingdom Metazoa; phylum Chordata; class Aves; order Piciformes; family Picidae; genus Melanerpes; species Melanerpes formicivorus. The sequence goes on from NW_027142355.1 coordinate 36,243,276, forward strand.
CTCTTCCATTAGTGTGCCTCCTTCCCTTCTCAACAACATTACAAAAGATGAATCAATGGACTCAGCAGCCCATGATTAGAAGCCACAATGACAGATTTTTAGCAAGGTATGAAAAAAACCCAACTTGCATATTTTGAGACCTCTAGGTTATATATTTAACGAAAATAGGTGAAAAAATATGCCATAATAGCCTGTATTTACAAAGCATAAAGCATGCATTGTATTTGTAAAGAATAACAAAAAACAAGGTCCTGTTTTCTTGTTCTTCTGTAGATATAATTGTTGGCTAGAGGCATAAGGTAGTTTTTGTTCTCATATTTTTTCTGAGGTAGTTATCAGAAAAGAGATGTTTCTCTGTAGTTATGCTGGATATGGGGATGCTTTATTTCAATTTAGCTTATTCATACATAACAACATTAGAGCATTGTAAGAGGCGTGCATGGCATGTCTCAGTCATAGCTATATTATAATAGTGAAAGAGGTTTATAAGCAAAACTAATGAATATAATGGCCAAAGTCATATGAAGCTGAGATATCCAGGAAGGGCACTTAAAACAAAGCACTATGGTATTTTCTCTCAGTCAAATAATATGTCAGTGTTGCTTGACTGTCATTTCTTCTGTTTCTGTGACTCCCAGTCTAAACTTAACCCTTTTGTGCAGTCCCACTGAGTGAAAAGGGTTTACTTGTGGTCTACACTGAGAAACGGCTTCTCAGGACCCACTTAATTAGCCTTTTGGATCGCTTTCTTTGACTTACCTGATTGATCTAAATGGAAGTTATTTGTCATAATGATTATCAAAATCAATTCTTTAATAATGATCAATTATCTGTTTCTAAATGTGTCCATCTCTTTCCCTCCTTTCTGTGAGACCATTTTCCTCCTCCCTATTTATGAGAATAAAAACAAAAAAAAGGAAGGTAAAAGAACAAGTTATTATTCTGCTCTGCTTATCCTACTGACATTCTGGGTTTTCCATGCTCAAACTGGAAACTGTCAAAGATATTCTCACTTTTAGGACAGCTTTTATATGGCCATAGATGATGCTCCTCCATAGTAACCAGTGTTTATGGTTTGCTTATCTTTTTTTTAAATGCTATTTTTATCTTTAGAGTTACAAATGTTTACATTCTTAGCTTTCTGGTTTTGTTTAATTCTGCTTTTCTTGAGTTATTAGGGTAATGAAAAAAATGTAGTCTGAGGAAAATGACAAATGGAGAAGGTGGAACAGGAGAAGGGCTGGAGACCATCTGAGAAAATGGTATTTTAAGGAATTTCACAGTGGCAAAAATCTTCAATCTGGCAGAAGTGGAATAATGTGACATGTTTTCAGTCAGTGTGTTTTAGTTGTCTTCAGGTTTTACTGTTTTTGAGAAAGGAGTAGAGAGAATGTTGACTTTTATTCTGTCTGTGTGCTAACTGTAGACTATAACAAGGTTTTTGTTGTTGATGTATACTTGTGTTGTCTGATCACCAAATGGGTGTGCAGTCTTGGCAGTGCTGTTGTGTATAGCAATGCATCCATCAAGCAAGAAGCTAATAAAAATATAAATATACAGTGTGATATGAGGAAAAAAACCAAACAAGAACAAACAAAACAATTGAGCAATACAGTTTTGAAACATTAATATTACAATCTTGGACATAAAAGGGCAGTGCTGAGTTTTATAGTCATTGTATAGCTGGTGGCTGAGAATATCTTGACTTCCAGAAGTACTTTGCAAACAGTGTAAAACACATTTAAAACATTACACTTAACACTGTAAAATTTATTTTAAAGACTAAAAATATAGTTTATATTTAATTAAGTAATGATGGCCTGTGGCCTCAGTGAGAGCCAATGTGCACTCCTGTGTATGGATTTGTTCAGATGCTTTAGCAATGAATGGGCAAAAAGGAGACTGTTCCTGACCTACAACTTGGGTAGCACCAGGAAGCCACATGCCAGCCTTTGGTCTGCTAATGCATCCTCCTGTGTGTGTTTGTTAAGTTGATCTGCACCTGCACGGACGACTCCCTCTCGTGTGTCATGATAAAGGAGCTTGGACTTATGACATATGAATATATCATATGGACATGGCTGTATCTTCTCATACCCACATGCATAAGGGAAAGTTGATAGAATAGAATAGAATAGCATAGCATAGAATAGAATAGAATAGAATAAACCAGGTTGGAAGAGACCTTCAAGATCATCGTGTCCAACCTATCATTCAACACCACCCAACCACCTAAACCATGCAACCAAGCACCCTGTCAAGTCTCTTCCTGAACACCTCCAGTGATGGCAATTCCACCACCTCCCCGGGCAGCCCATTCCAATGGGCAATCACTCTCTCTGTGTAAAGCTTCCTCCTGACCTCCAGCCTGAACCTTCCCTGGTGCGGCCTGAGACTGTGTCCTCTTGTTCTGGTGCTGGCTGCCTGGGAGAAGAGACCAACCTAAACTGAGGGGCCCAGAACTGGACACAGTACTCGAAGTGTGGCCTAACCAGTGCAGTGTACAGGGGCAGAATGACCTCCCTGCTCCTGCTGGCCACACTGTTCCTGATGCAGGCCAGGATGCCATTGGCCCTCTTGGCTGCCTGGGCACACTGCAGGCTCATGTTCAGCCTACCATCGATCAGCACCCCCAGGTCCCTCTCTGCCTGGCTGCTCTCCAGCAGCATATTCCAATGGCCAATTACTCTTTCTGTGAAAAACTTCTTCCTAACATCCAGCCTAAACCTCCCCTGGTGCAGCTTGAGACTGTGTCCTCTTGTTCTTTTGGTGGTTGCCAGGGAGAAGAGACCAACCCCCAACTTCCCTTGAGGTAGTTTTAGACAGCAATAAAGTCTCCCCTGAGCCGCCTCTTCTCTGGACTAAGCACGCCCAGCTTCCTCAGCCTCTCCTCATAGGGCTTGTGCTCCAAACCCCTCACCAGCTTTGTTGCCCTTCTCTGCACTGAGCTTACTTTTCAATTATTATACTTAACTTGTCAGCTTAATAGAATAAGATTCTTACAGAATACTGAATGATATGTTTTAGTGAAGATCCAGAATATGTTTGCAACCTTAATGAGGTAGTAACAATATTTTTCTTCCCTCCCCCCCCCCCCTTTTTGTTAAATACCTCCCCTTCCCCCCCCCCCCATTTACTAGTTTTATCCCAGGTATATAAATACAACAGATTTTGTATGCAGCACAATAGTCTTATGAAACCTAAATTAGCCACCTAAATTAGGATATTTAATTTCAGTGTTACTGGGTCCTGGGTAAGTAGGATGTTATCTTTTAATAACCAAAGCTTAAATTCTACCTTCGAATCAATCCTCTCTTATAACTTAACACTTGTACAGGATGAAATCAGAAGTTATAGTTGTATACTGAACAGCCTACTTTATAGGTACTGTCAACAGCAGTTACAGTTGTTTTAGAAGCAGATAATCTTACATTCTGATGGAGTCTGAAGGAAACATCTACTTGCTTCTTATTATTGCAGCTGAATTTACCTAAGTGAGAAGATAGTTTTTCTAAGAGAAGTTAAGTGTATATATACAAACACAGAAGGTGATACAAAAAACCAAGAGGAAATATGCAATTTGCTGCATGCTAGGAGATAAAGTAGGGTAAACAAGAAAGCACTGGGAAAATAAGTGCTAGTAAATTGGTTTAATGTTTCATGAAGTTTTAGTGTTGCAGCATGTTATTTCCAGCCTCTGTTAATCTGCCTTGAGTACCATAGATAACATAGTTTCATAGTATCATAGTATCAGTCAGGGTTGGAAGGGACATGTGACTGTATTTCCCATATTATCCTTTTGACTCCTTTGGAACAGTTCTGTGACTAGGTGCATAGAAGGAATAGTGTGTAGTGATAGATAAAAAAATAACAGCATTTCATACAAGGAGAACAATATGAGAGAAAGCATATTTCTGAAGGAGGGTAACAGGCATGTTGGTGGTATAGGATTGTGAGGAGATGTAGATTCTGGACTGAGTCAGAGAATAAAGGAATTATATGGTTGGAGAAGACACTTAGCTGCCATATCTTTGAGCTAGTATGTGAACTGTCAGAAATGAGTGAATGACTCTTTTCTCAGCATTTTATGGTAAATTTAGCCCCCTAGAGAGTGATAGACTCCTGTAATCGTGTAAGATTTTATTCATCCACCCAAAGGTGAGGAAAGCTGGTTCTATTTGCCATTACCAAGTGGCTAAGTTTGTTTGCTTCATAGCTATTCTCACTGCTCCAAAGGGCAGTTTGAGCTCTTTGGTCAGTCCCTGCTGGGTTCATTAACTTTGTGTGTTTGTTTGTATTACCCCATTGAGAAGGGAATGGTTTGTATTTGTGTTCTTTAAAGACTGGACCTGAATTATTTAAGCAAACCCCACTGAGCAGGGACCCTTTGGTATTTAGATGACCTCCTGCTCCCAGGTCGTATTCATCTGTTCCTCTGACCTTGCCAGAGGGAATCCCTATTTACTTTTTCATTTGTTATAACTGTTTATCTGGGCCCTGCTGGTCACAGAAATGGGATGCCTACTTTCTGCTGCATATGGGAACCACGAGGGACTATCACATGTCATAGTGAGAGAAAAGCTTATATAAGATGGGGTTTGATTTATTATTTTTTTTAAGCACTGGCATTAATTTCAATCCTAAAATGCAGCAGCATAAATATTAGAGCAGATTGGCCAGCTCTGTTGTAGACTATGGGCTACCTTTTGAAAGGCAATTTGTGTTCTGGGCCCCTCAGTTTAGGAGAGATATTGAGTTGCTGAAACGTGTCCAGAGAAGGGCAACAAAGCTGGTGAGGGGTTTGGAGCACAGCCCTGTGAGGAGAGGCTGAGGGAGCTGGGGAAGCTTAGCCTAGAGAAGAGGAGGCTCAGGGGAGACCTTATTGCTCTCTACAACTACCTGAAGGGAGGTTGTAGCCAGGTGGGGGTTGGTCTCTTCTCCCAGGCAACTAGCACCAGAACAAGAGGGCACAGTCTCAAGCTGCACCAGGGGAGGTTTAGGCTGGATGTTAGGAAGAAGTTCTTCACAGAAAGAGTGATTGGCCTTTGGAATGGGCTGCCCAGGGAGGTGGTGGAGTCATCATCACTGGAGGTGTTTAGGAAGAGACTGGATGGAGTGCTTGGTGCCATGGTTTAGTTGATTAGATGGTGTTGGATGATAGGTTGGACATGATGATCTCTGAGGTATTTTCCAACCTGATTAATTCTATTCTATTCTATTCTATTCTATTCTATTCTATTCTATTCTATTCTATTCTATTCTATTCTATTCTGTTCTGTTCTGTTCTGTTCTGTTCTACTTCTAGTTGTTACCATCTTTAAAACCCCCATACCCCACACGAGTGAAATGGCTGCTGTAGCGCTACAATGAACATGTACCTTGATATGAATCTTTTACCTGTACTAGCTAAAAGTGTTGCGTTTTTGTCAGATGGACATATGCAGAGTGTCATGAGGGAGGTTGCTTAGTCCAGAGGACACAAAAAAGAGAAGGGATCTATAAGGAAAGGTGTTGCTGTTACAATATTGTGTCCAGCTGGGAGTTGCGTTAAATCTATCTGTCTCCTGAGGAGCCTCACGTGACAGTGATTTCTGCCCATAAAGACAAACCTAAACCTGCTTTTGCCTGGTAGAAGCTGCAGTCAAGAGTTGATCCCTCAGGAGTGAAAGCTTCTGCCAGAAAGACACCAAGCTCCATCCTTGAAATCAGTATGGGTTACATCTCCCTCATGCCTTTAAAAAAAATTGCTTCATCATTTCCTGAACATTTCTTATCACTATGCTTATGTTCTAGTTTGAGGCTGGGCAGATCCTCTGTTGCCCCTGAAAGGGGCAAGAGAATGACACTTGCACAAACGGATTGCAAGTGATGGAAAGTTTAAATGGAAAAGCAATTAGTGTTTTTTACAGAAACTACAAAGCGTAGTGGCAAAGAATCCTAAAGCATACAGAGTCCCTTACACTACACCCAAAGGCCTCCCAACACTTCCCTTCTTCCCATGTGAGGGTCTACACAAACCCCCCCCAGGGCTCTTTCTTCCTCCTACCCCCCCAGGCTGGCCAGGTCTTAGACTGCGCCCCTCATCTTCTCCTGGCATTAGGACTGGACAGACCTAAGAGGCCTTCAGATACTCCCCCCCCATTACCCCATAGGAAGCATCTCCCATGGGATCAGAGGGGGAAGAAAGTGGAGAAGAATGACTTTGCAGATGAATTTATAGGGCACAGGATTTATGGGTATGAAATATGCTGTTTCCTGTGTCCACCTTACTGGGTTAGACACTTGGAACACTGGAGGTGTAACAGCAGGCACCCAGCTTAAACTGCCACAGCTTACATGTTAAGGTAAAGTATACTCATGTGTAACTGTCATATTCCCACTATAACGCACACCCACATTTGTTGCTTAATTGTTTTAAATGCCTCCCTTAATTGTGGTCCAAATCTGGCTGAAAAGCTGAATGTACCTCTCACAAGTATAACATGTATTTAGTAATTTATATATTTCTATGTAAATCATAAGCTTTCAAGACAATCTTGCATGTTCTTACAGGCTGAAACCACGTATTTTCTTACTTAACGCAGTAGTTGTGCAACTACTAAGATTTGCTAAGGTAAAGGCTTGAAGGCTTTCACAAGATATATACTCTTAAAAATTAAGATGCTAGCCCAGGCAGTAGTTACATTCCATTCAAGTTAATTTTCCTTTTCACTTAGAGTTTGCAATGTCCTCATAGCAGTATCCTCTATGTTCTGAAGAACACCCTTTATTTTCTAGTACGGAGTAAGTCTCATGTACACACTCGGTTCCACTTAGTCTCACATACATTCTCTGATCTGGCTAGAAAAGAAAGTATTTTTATACTCTAAAAAATGCACTTACCTAGAATTTGTAAAAACAAAGGAAAGCATTCAATGTGGTGATCTAAATTGATTCAAGTAAAAGAAAAATTACCAACAGGTATTCGTAACTGAAACATTTTTTGTCTTCCTAAGCTACTGCAGTGTTTTAGAAAAGGAAGAATGTTGATGGACAAGCTTATTCTTCTTCATTTAAGGCATTAGGTGATATTAACATGATCATGGCTTATCTCTGTCTTGCTAGAGCAAGCTTGGAAATTATTTTGAAAGTGTTTAATTCTTATATTTTGTGTATGATGATCTATATATTCACATAGATATATTTAAATACAAGGTAGGGAGGTCAGCTGAAGGCAAACAAAGGCACCAGAGGAAACATGAAATATCAGTCTTGTGGTAAATAACCTTTAAGCCGGTTATGGCATATGTTCTTCTTGCCTTAGACATTGTATGCTGGTATGTTTTTGAGTTACTAGAGCTGTTAGAGCAAGGAGGGTGAGACAGCCAGCCTTTGCTTTTGGAGAATTAGGGAGGAAAAGTGGAAGGAGGGCATACTGCGGAGCTGGCTGAAGCAGTAGTGGGCAGACTAAGGGACTGGTGGGGGAGCATGTGTTTTCACCATAGTACCATTGCAATGAGCACTGAAGTACAGGTGGTGAAGAAACTACAGATAATTCTCTTTAGCCTGTGTGCTTATAACTTGTGCACAAAATAGTTTTTAGCCCACCAATGCGTCAGACTCTGAAGGTTGTAGAAAAAGAGGAGAGACTCAGTGCCATTCTGGAGACAGCTGAGAAAATCTCTGTGTTTCACATTGCTCAGGTACAGAAGGTCTTGTCCTGCTGCTCTGCATTCACAGTTCCTTACGGTCTTCTCCATTGACTCTCTACCATCCCTTGATATTAATCACTGCAAGAGTGTTTACAGGAGAATCAGGCAAGAACTAGTACAAAAAAGCTGCGTGTTAGGCAATGTAACGTGCAACAAACCTCTCAGAACTGCATTTTCTTCATACCTAACACTCAAACTTGTGGACTGTCACACCCTATAGCATATCTTATTACTCAAGCGCTTGTGTATCTGCAGTTACCTAAGCCAACCAAAATTCAGAGTTGAATAATAATGCTTATGAAATAAATCACAGAAAATAGGGTTTTTTTTTTTGGTGTGGTGTGGTTTTGTTTTGTTTTCCCTGCAAACATTTAAACACACAGTACCGAATTCTTGAGTGTATTTCAAAAGATGTGACAGTATGTCTGGCAAACAGTTACTGTTTTTCTGATCAGCTGTGAGCAGTTTCTGATCCATAATCAGTAACTGCATTATCAAGAGACAGGCCTAGCTATTTTCTTGCCTTGAGTGGGATATATAGTGCTGCCTCTCCTCCAGCATTTGCAAGAAATTGTATTTAATGCCAGGCATGTTTATAGAATTTTAGAACGTCACATATTCAGCTATTATGAAATGCAGTCTCACAAAATACCAGAAAAATGTGAGACAAAGTACTTATACATTATAAAAGTGGATGTCTTGCTAGCAATTTAATGAGCGCTGGCACAAATTGGCTGTAAAAATGCTGCCTCGCCACTTCTGCAGCTCCGGGCAACTGTCCAGTCTTTACATAAGGTAAGCTGCCCTCTATGGTGTTCTGTAAGGAACTGAACATTGTTTGAATTGAATGGTTTATGCAGTGGCTTAGTTGGGTAAATGGTGAATTAAAATTGCACATATGAAATAATTCTCTTTTGTTTTCCTAACAAGGCAGAGATTTGCTTCTGCTGTGTAAAACTTAAAGATTTATCTTCAAAAAGGACAATATCAGTTGCCAGTGTTAAGTACAGAAAGCATACATCTGTGCCCTCCATAAATTTTCCACTATGTAGTCCTGCACCTGGGTTGGGGTGCTCACTGACACCGATATTGGCTGGACAGTGACTGGCTTGAGAGCAGCCCTAAAGAAGAAGGACTTGGGGTTGCTGGTAGGTGAGAAGCTCAACATGAGCTATCAGCATGCACTTGCAGCCCAGAAACCCAATCGTATCCTGGGCTGCATCAAGAGAGTACAGCCAGCAGGTTGAGAGAGGTGATTCTCCCCCTTTACACTGCCCTTGTGAGACCCTACCTGGAATACTGCATCCAGCTCTGGAGCCCCTATTACAAGAAAGATATGGATGTGCTGGAATGTGTCCAGAGAAAGGTCACAAGGGGGCTGGAACACCTCTCCTGTGAGGGCAGGCTGAGAGAGTTGGGGTTGTTCAGTCTGGAGAAAAGAAGGCTCTGAGGAGACCTTACTGTGGCCTTGCAATATCTGAAGGGGGCCTACAAGAAACCTGGTGAGGGACTTTTTAGGGTGTCTGGTAGTGATAGGACTAGGGGAAATGGATCCAAGCTGGAAGAGGGGAGATTTAGATTAGCTGTTAGCAAGAAGTTCTTCACCATGAGGGTGGTGAGATACTGGAATAGGTTCCCCAGGGAGGTGATGGAAGCTTCATCCCTGGATGTTTTTAATGCCATGCTGGATGTTGCTCTGGGCAGCTTCATCTAGTGGAAAATGCCCCAGACCATGGTAGGGGGCTGGGAAGTAGATGATGCTTGAGGTCCCTTCCAACCCTAACAATTCTGTGATTCTCCCATGGCAGCCACAAAAATATTCCTAATGCAATATTCCCAAATGGCTTATTTTACAAACACTGCAACAAAATGCAAGGACTGCAGTACATGCTTTTCAGAGACTCATTACTCAGCCAAGCTGAGCAGAAAAGATTGCAAAATTTCAGATTCCAGCACTACACTGTTAAGCTGTGGATCTATTTCAGAGAAGGAAAGATAAAAAGAACATTCTTAGAACCCAGAACATATATTTTTTGCAGTTTCTTATTTTGCAAGACTTAAACAAACAAGAAGACCCTTCTCCTACCTATCCCAAAACACTTAAGATTTAAAAGCACTGGATTAGAAGAAAGAACAGGGTCACTATGTTCAGTTCCCTGCAGTATCAAGAAACAGTATTAGGAACATACAGGCCTATGTTCATCCCAGAGTTCCATAGCATTGGTGTCTGTAATTGATCAAGTTATCTAGGCTCACTTTATATAATTGATAAAGGCACTTGTAGACTAAATATCATTTCATTATTGCTTATATATCTAAAGCAGCTCAGTGAAATATGTCCCAGAAGTCCATTTGACTGTAAGCAGAACCTATGTATCCAGATCACATGCAGTGATTAGCAGTGTTAATATGGCTGTGATGAAGCTCTTCCTTAAATCACAAATCATGTAAGCCAAATAATATCTCTCAGGGCTTTATTACAAACTTAAATCTTCTGTAAAATAAGAAAAGCTAAAAGTAGAAGAAACAGGAGAAAATGTCATCCAATATCTGAGGTATTGCAGGGGATTAGACCCCCCCTAAAGAATAACATTAAGAAAAAAAAAAATCACAGAACACAGTTTGTGACAAAACCTCTGTTATTAGAACAAACTTCTGTGTAGCTTCAAATGCTATTGCCACAGTTAACTTAAAGCATTCTTTCAAGAACACCAACATCTTTGGATTCTGACTGAAGGAAAAACCATGCTGTAATATTAACTAGATCACTTGGCCTGTGTGCAAAAGAGATTCTTAGTATTTTGTTTTTCAATGTCTATTAATAAACAGATGTTGTAACAGATGCTAGTGAGTAGAAGAATTGAGATAAAGTACAGAACAACATCCAAACTAAGTGGTCATGGGGAACTTACTTTAACTGTAACAGTTTAAAGAAGAAAACCTCAGCTTTCTGGTGTCTGGCTCTCTTCCAGAAAGGAATGGTTAAATTTAATAAGCATGCACTTATGTATGAGTGGGCACCAAGGTGCACTAAAGCGACTACATCTAAGCACTTATCTCAGAGGAGCTCTGGAGTAGCTGGATTTGTATTATATTTAAAAACCCATTCCCGGTGTTACTGAAAAAATGCACTGCCAGCTTAGTTTCATATGATGAGTTGAGTAATAGCCCTCGTGGTATCTATACTTTTTTACTGACAACAGTCAAAGACAATAACAACTTTTATTTTTGTCAGGCTCAAGCTGACAGTGAACTGCAGGCCATCTGCTTGCCACTGGTGTGCCCTTTGCCAATTAGCTCTGTCACTCAGAAGCACACTTTAGTATTAGTTCTGACCTCCTATTCTACCTCATGCTCAGTTCCCTGAATTTAGAAAATTGGCCTCACTGTAGGCACAAATTTAAGCCCTTCTGTTTTCTCTCTGAAATAGATGGGCAAAAGGCAACTGTGGTCGTCCAACATCATGACAAGCTGGTTGATGTGCTGTGCTTTACTCACTGATGTTGACCATAGAATCAGCATCTCTAGAGGACAGCTGTGTGCTCACCTTCTAAAGACACTGCACTGGTACCTGTTATTAATCCCTCTTTCTGTGGCTGCTTTCTGTGGATGCAGAAATCTTGAGGGCAGAGTTGATTTTTCTCTTCCCCTGCCCAGGATGGGGATCCTGTGGAAGGAAGGAAGGTCTCTAACACTGAAGGGCATGGCAAGGTGGGGTGGTTTTGCAGACGCAAGTGAGAAGCTGTACCTGGGACTAAACATAAGTTGTAAAAATCTAACAGAGGGTGTCCAGCATGAACAATGCCTCACTTCCTATTTCTCTCCAGTAATAGGAAATATGGTATTGTTGTCCCTGCAAAGTCTCTGTCAGAGTTTGGCAACCCATGTTTATTTCCTTTTCTGTCTTCTTCTTATGTGCTTGTGTCAGCAAACGTTCCCTTCCTGCTGTTGTCCTCAGTGCTTGCAAACACCCCTTACAAAAAGTCCTCTCCACACTTTAGCACTAGAGGCTTACCTGCTGCTGCCACGTATTATCTCCAATATATTTCATCTGTCCCAAAGGAACCATTTCAGATTCAAATTAAAAATATTTCAGACAGTGCAGAGATCAATTAAATGATAATATTTTCTCATTATTAGGCTGGTCTTTTTCTTTAAGCAACTCTCATATTTGAGAGTGCTTCCAGTAGTTCTAGAACTCGTTTCACTTTCATGAAAGATTGCCACAGGTCTGAGAAAGGCAGATCGCCATCAGCATCATTATTTCCAGATAAATGAAAAAATTAATTGAGAGAATTGCTTCTTTCCCTGTGAATATTCCAAGTGGTGGGCAGTGTAAGTAACAGCAGTTCATAAATTCTGTCCCAGTGTCTGCCTAAAATTGCCAAACAAAGCCCATTTAAGAGCTTTGAGTCTTTAGTATCAGTGGCACGGTGAATATCTAAGACAAGAAAAAGTTTTTTTGGCCAGAATGTTTCTCCATTTTATTTGGCTACGCAGTTTCACCCCCTTCCAGCATTTATTGGATCGAGGCAAGCGTGATGTGTGAGAATGGTGAAAAATAGCGATTGTGAGGACACTGCACCTTTTGGTTTGCTTCTTTAACAAAGCAGTTAAGCTCATTTTTGCAATTAGAAAGATGAGGGTTTCTAGGTGAGCTGTGAACTTGTCATAGCATTTTGCTGGGAATTCTCGAGTGAAGTTATGATCTGGTCCAAAGTGTCACTTGCCTTTTATATATGCATTTATTTCATTATTGGTACTGCAAATGATTCATTGTTTTTTCCTACCCAAAAAAGTGGTGAGTTGTTGCAAAATTTAAGAAATAATGGACAACAATTTTTTTTTTGGAGCTGTGGAGCACATTCTGCTTTATCTCCAGCAAAATACAGCTTTTTGAATAATGTAGTGGCTAGCATTGTTTATTAATACAAGGAAGTTTCTAATTACTCTGTAAAGCCTCATGTGGTATTTTACGATGGATGTTAATGGAGCAGACTGAAAAAAAAAGTCAGCTAATTGCATACTTATTGTTAATTGCTGGACAATTTTGTTCAAATGAGAAAAATACTAGACTTTTGCACCATGTGAGCTGCATCGAGTGATTCCAGTTTTGCTGTTAAGATTTTGCCGATGGTCTTTAGAGCATTGTCATTAAAGCTTTATTTGTTGAACAAAATCATGTTAATGCTGATCTTAACTTTATGTTTTAGAGGGCAAGCTCACAATCAGCATCTCGGTACATGCTGAACTCCAGGAGCATTAGGCACAGACTATGTTCAGGTGTCCCTAGATATTAGCACTCATTTTGAAGGGTATAACATCCAAATGCGCTTCCGAATGTGCACAGAGGATAAGGAAAAGTCCTGCATGTCAGACAAAGAAAACCTAAACAGATGATGTAATATTCATAAACCAAGGATCCCCTTCTGTGGGATGTTGTTCTATATGTTGAGCTTCACCATCATCTCTTACGCCTCTGAAATTTGAGATGCTTGTTGGTTTGGCAATTGGTCACACAAAATAAACTGTCCAAACATCATGTGTGGTAATCAGCCAATCAGATTTCCAAAGAGTCTTTATATGCTCAAACTGAACAAAGGCTTTCTATCTACTAAATTCAGATTATTGTCTTGGACAGCATCTCTGTGCCAGGTAATGTGCTGTTTTTCTCTTTCCTTTTAGCTGTACTTACTCACAATAGGTAGTTTCATATGACTCTGTTAATCCATGCAAAACTAATTGGCTAATTAAATGCAAGACAAGTCAGTGCACCAGCACATGTTGCACAATATTTGCTGTTGGCTTTTTAATGATTATCTAGCATGTATTGATGGAAAAGTGTGAAGCACTTAAAAGAAGTATTCTTGCACTTTGTCTGCTCCTTGAAAGTTATAACAAGGATTAATGACTCGCATGGTGACATTCCTCAGTCTTGTCAGGCTTTTATAGATTTGATTGACTTTTTTTTTATTCATATATTTTGCCAGCATTTCTGAGAAAATAAAATTGTCCAAAGATGTGTCTTAAAGAGAAACTTTAAAGGGGAAGTGTCAGTGTAGCCCAGATCAGATTTCAGGGCTGCCGGACATGAAATGTGAATCAGTTAGGGTGTGCTGGAAATGGTGCCTCTGACTTGGATTGAATCAGAGGAATGATAGGACACTGATAAAGAGTACAAGCAAAATGTTTGGCAGAAAAAAAAGCACCAAACCACACCACTTTTAAGAGGCTCAAGAAACTCAGCCAATGTGGAAAAAGATAAAATATTTGAAGGCATATTTGACTTAGCTGAGGCAACAGGCAAGGTAGGTGCTTGCTGCATAAGCATGTGTGGGAATGAAGACTAGAGTCAGAGTTAACAAGAATTAGTCTCACATGTTCTGAAGTAATGTGTAATTTATAAATACAATATCAATTTTACTTAGACAACCAGTCTTCGTGATAAACATTTTATTTTCATAAGGATTCGTGAGGGCAGCAATAACATTATCCCCCTGCATGAAACCAAGTGGTGTAATTCAGCCTTGCTGAGCACTTAAGCAATTGGCTCTTCTGCAGTGTGAGAGATTTTTATACTAGAGTGAGGGGTTACTTTAAAAGCAGCAGTGTGGGTGTATATTGCACTGACAGGAGCAGCTCTGTTTCAGTCTTTCACAACCTCAGAACTCAGTGTCCTATGCCTGATTTGAGCTGTAGGCGCTTTGAAATTATTAGATTCCTTTGACTGAAGCAAGTGCAAAAGTAATTTCCAATTCTGTTTTTTGTGTTCAACAACTCCTCTAAACCTTCAACCAACTTAAACAATTTTCCCAATAGTTAACACACTAGCAGTTTTGCAGTGGCTGATTATGCATAAACGAAGTTTACTGAGTTTATTTCACGGGGATAATCTGTTGGTTTGTAGAGCTGTTTTGATCATCCTTGTTACCAAAGTTTAAAGCCTCAAGGTCTAATTCTTTGCTTACTGAGCTCAAAACTGAGTGCAAAGCTGTCTTTGACTTCACTAGAGCAGGCTGATGGCTCAGAGGCCAGGATTTTGGGCTGTCATCTTCACAAGTCTTCGGACATCAGAAGCACTGTAATGACTTACCATATAGTAAAGCTGTGGACTTCAAAGAGTCAAACTGCAAAACAGGAAATTAAAAAACTGGCCAATGGTTGCAGTTTTCATGTGTATTTCTGATTCATAATTTTTATATCTTTGTATTTTTTCATTTGTATTTGCTCATTTTATGACTCTCAATAAATCCATCTGAAATGTTATACATAAATTATTCATGAAAAGAGAAAATATTGGGGAGATAAAAAAAAAACCCAAACAAAAAAACCCCAACAAAACCCAAAACAACAAAAACCCATAAAGGTTTTCACCAGCAACTGTGACTTTGTATACATTCACATAGTCCCAGTCTTGTGGAGAACTGATCTACTGTAACACTCTAACAGTAAAACCAAACCAAAACAAACCCCTCTCTTGTTAGTAAAAGCAGATGACAGAAAAGTATTCCTGCAGGGTAATGATAGAGAAGTCTCCAAATCCTTACACAGAGGAGTCATGTTTGAACAAGTGATTTTCTGTGTGATGCTGCATGCAATGTTAGAGAAGTAACCCTAACCCTAACCCTAGATCCGTCTTTCATTTACAAACATCCGACCACAATATTCCCATTCTTAAGGGGACAGCCTCAAACGGTCACAAAATTTGAGGAAAATTAGTTTTGTTTTACTTTCCCTCCTAAAAACCTCCTCAGCACAAGGAGATGCTTCTTTATGGTGAGAGAGACAGAGCACTGGAACAGGCTGGCCAGAGTGGTGGTGTAGTCTCCTTCTCTAGAGACTTTTAAGACATTTCTGGATGCATTCTTGTGTGCCCTAGGTGATCCTGCTTTGGCAGGGGGCTTGCTCTCAACAGTCTCTGGCGGTCCATTCCAACCCCTAATATTCTGTGATTCTGTGGTCCTGTGATTGTCACACAAAACTGATTTACCCATGCAATTTCCTATTCCCCTAAACAGCTATAAGATGGAAAGAAATTAAAGGGAAAAAAAAATCCAACAAATCAGTCGGTTGCTTCTCCCCAAAGTCACAGAGAAAGATTGTGCTTGACCCATGTAACTGAAGAAAGCAGGAGACAGAAAGATGTGTTTGATGTAGTTATACACATTATAAAGCAATCACTGCAAGATGTTTAAACACTGCTTTATGGTGTTTCCACTGAGATATTCCATTAGTGTGTGATGATAATGAATCATGATTACACTTCACTGAGAGCTCTTGCCATGACTGCATACCTTTCTGATTTTTTTGTTTTTCTTTGTGTGCATTGCACATGTAAAAACGGAGAAATTAGTTGAAGAACATAACTAGAAGAGAAACACCAAAATTATAATGGTTCTTAGAAGTGGACAAACTTTTTAACACAGTTTTATTTATTTTGTCAATACTAATTTGTTTGAGCTAGAAGTGCAGCTTTAAATATAGTCTCGTGGGGAATGTCAAAGAATGCCTTTAAAAATGTCCTTGGGTGGTATATATGTGTTGATAACAGTGGGGTTTTTGAATCTTTTTTTTCCCCACTTTTGTAGACATTGCTTGTCTGCATCAGCTAATTTGAGAAAGAATATTTTCAGCTAAAGAGGGATTGAAGCAAGATAAGTGCTTCTTTACTGGTAAAGCACTGAACATTTATAAAGCATCACAGTTCAGCTGGCAGTATTTCTCCCAGATTTAACTCCTACATGCTCAGATATAAGTCTTTAGAGCAGGGAAAAGTGCCATCTGGTGATTCAAAACAATACAAACTGATGTAATTGGCCTGTATATGAGAAATGGAACTGGTCATCAACATCATGTCAGCTGGCTGTTGATCAGCACATCCAGGTCCCTTTCTGCTGAACAGTTTTCCATCCACTCAGCCCCAATCCTGTAGCATTACATGGGCCTCTTGCAGCTTAAGTGCAGGACATGGCACTTGGCCTTGTTGAATCCCATACCACTGCCCTCAGCCCATTGATTAAGCCTGCCTAGGTCCTTCTGAAGGGCCTTCCTACCCTCTAGCAGATCAATACTCCCACCTAACTTGATGTCATCTGCAAACTTACTGAAGGTGCTCTCAATCTCCTCATCCAGATAATTGATAAAGTTATTGAACAGGAGTGATCCCAGCACTGAGCCTTGGATAACACCACTAGAGACTGGCCGCCAACTGGATTCAACTCCATTCTCTGCCACTCTCTGGGCCTGGCCATTCAGCCGGTGTTCATTCTGCAGAGTGTATGCCCATCCAGGCTAGGGCAGTCAGTTTCTTCATGAGGATGCTCTGGGGAACAATATCAAAGGTTTCACTGAATATTTATATGCATTTATAAGATCCCCTCTCAGACTTCTCTTTTCCAGGTGTCTCAGCCTCTCCTTTTAAGAGAGATGCTCCAGTCACCTAATCATCTTTGTGGCCCTCCATTGGACACTCATTATCTTTCTGTCCCTCTTGAATTGAGGAATCCAGAACTGGACACAATGCTCCAGATGTGGCCTCAACAGGGCAGAGCAGAGGGGGAGAACTTCCTTCAACCTGCTGGCCAGGCTCTTCTTAATTTACCCTGGAATACTGTTGGCCTTCTTGGCCACAAGGGCACATTGCTGGCTTATGGTGAACTTCTTGTCCACCAGCACCCCGAGGTCCTCAACCGCCTCCATCATCAGAATTCCATTTAAAATTCTATTCTTCTATTGTACTGTAGCAAATTGATATCCTGTGTTTAGCACCAGTAAATCATAATTCATGCATTTCCATAATCACAAAAATACCAGTGTATGTGATTTGTGCTGACACAAAAGCTATATATCACATGTATGCCAATTATATACATGAAAAATTGAACATGTTTGTCCTGTTTTTATTAGATCTTGAACTTTGATTTGTGATTTACATGAATTTCATCTAGCCCACATGTGTAAAACAGTTCAGTAATGTCCGATGTGTGAAGAAATTTAGGTGTTCAAAAAGGGATTGGATGTGGCACTTGGTACTGTGGTTTAGTAGTCATGAGGTCTTGGGTGACAGGTTGGACTTGATGATCTTTGAGGTCTTTTCCAACCTTATTGATTCTATGATTCTAAGAAATGTGAGAAACAATAATAGGTTAGAATAACAATTGTGGCTACTTTAACAATAATTTATAAAAAAATGATTAGTTGATAAGGGTGATGATGCAACTCTAGGTCTCAAATTAAAGAACAGAAGGACCATGAAAGAGGAAAAGAGTAGGTTGTGACTTTGCAGAGAAGATGTAAAATTGCCAATACTTCATTCAGCAAGTTAAACTCCTTTTGCTGGGTAGAACTGTATCTAATTTTTATTCTGGTAAGGGGGAATTAGTAGCCAAGGGAGTAAAGTACACTCACTTCTATCTCACATCTGTAAATATTTTGTCTTAATTATATTTGTGTGAGTATTCAGAGTATCCTGTTGTTTTTTATAAACTACATGATGCAAACTTGTGGGCAGTTTTTAATCAAGACTCTCTTTAAGAGGCTTTTTAAAGTTAAACTTAATGCTGTAGGATCTAGTAAGAAGAGGCACAACTGCTAGAATGCTGTTTGTAAGCATTCACAAGAATTGGTCCCTTAGTTTGAATACTGAAATATTTGTTGCTGATGAGGAAGAGGCTGTGAACCATGCATCCCTGTTCTTTGACAGATTTCCCTTGAAGTCAGTAGACATTTCAAAAGGGTCAGACTGTATATATATTTCTCTAAACTGATCCTTCATTAAAAAGACCCCAACAAACAAAACCAGAAATACATGGGGCAAAACCATCATCTAGTGAATCTTAGACCATATCCATTTCTCTAGTTTGTAATGTGTTTCAAAAAGGCCTGTTACAAAGTTGTGTTTATACATCATTGTTAATAGATACATTTTTCACTTGTAAGCATGTGAAGTTAGAACACTTTGAACACAGTTCTACAGGTAATAATGCAAAGAAGCAATGTGTCTCAGCCAAACTCTCCCAGGCAGCCAGCACCAGAACAGGAGGACACAGTCTCAGGCTGCGCCAGGGGAAGTTCAGGCTGGAGGTCAGGAGGAAGTTTTACACAGAGAGAGTGATTGCCCATTGGAATGGACTGCCTGGGGAGGTGGTGGAGTCGCCGTCACTGGAGGTGGTCAGGAGGAGACTTGACAGGGTGCTTGGTTGCATGGGTTAGTTGATTAGGTGGTATTGGGTGATAGGTTGGACGTGATGATCTTGAAGGTCTCTTCCAACCTGGTTTATTCTATTCTATTCTATTCAAACTCCTTTTTCTAATCCCTTCAACTTGCTTGTTATAGTATGTGTATTGAGGTTCAACTTTTCCATCAGTGTATATTAATGTATTGTAATTCAAATCCTGGTGTGAATCTAGCACTGCAAGTGACTATTCTCCTCTGATATTCTCTGTGTGATGTGGTATAGATAACTTTATCCATAATAGAGACTATCTCTACTTCAAGGAGGTAAGAGAAGATGATAATTCTTTATATTGACACACAATGACAAGTTGGGTCAGGGTAAGTTTGCACAGTGGAATGAGCTCCCTACAATTACGTCCAGTCACCTTGATAATGAGAAATGGCATAAATGTTTAATTCATTAATTTCTTTCCACACGGAAGGTCAAAATGAACTGGTATCTTAATTTCCCTTTCTATGAGTTTTCAAATGAGTTTTACTTTCTCATTTTCTAGTAGTATTTAATTTGAAATATCAAAAGAACAAAATTAAACTCTAGGTGTCCGTACAAAGTTAGAAGAATGAATAAAAGATAAATACATTTCGTTGTAAATTTCAATAACAACAGTCTAATTGGAATGCAGCCTGGGTATTTCAAAAGTCAATTGATGGTCAAAGCCAATGTTACTGTAATGCAGAATGAGTGAAAGCGATCATCCTTGTGGTGAGGGGGACTGATGATGGCCTTTTTTGCATTTATGATGTGATTAGAAAAGCAAAGAATTTTCTCCTTCAAGGACCAGAAATCTTAAGCGGTCAACAGGTGGATCAAGTTCTGTTTGAAAAACCAGAGAAGGTTATGGCATGCTTTCACCTTATGTTAAACAAAAAACAATTTAAAGAACTGGCTAAGTAATTTCCAGCTCAAACAACTGATCTTAACTGTAAAAGACTGGACTATTTAAGTAGTATAGAAAATTTAAGAAGTTCTTTGAATTCTAGGACTTGACTGTGGCTTAAAGCCAAGGCTCCATTGGAAAAGCGGCGCTGCATTAGAGTTAGCATTCCTTCTGGACAGTATGTGCTGCAAGAGGAGCTCTACCAACCTGTGTTGTGGAATAGCATGTTCCCATCTGTTGCTGGCCAGCTGTCCTGTACATCCCACTCCTTTACATAAGATCAGCCTGACAGCAGTGGTTACGCTCTCGAGCTATCATGCAGCTGAGCTACAGATATGAATCAAAGAGAAAAGTGCACTTTGCAGTCATTTGCCTCTCTTGAATTCAGTCCCTGGGTGTGCTGGACTTTCTATCTCTGATCCAGAAAAATTACTGAGCATGTGTTTACGAACGGTATCGCTGAGGATCCTTCTTGTAGAGAGAAACTTACATTCCTTGATAGGAAGGAATGAGATTGATTGTGGAGGTTTAGTACTGGGAACATTGTTGGTAGAAATGAATGTTTTCCTGATAACCACTGCTTTATAGTGTTTGGTAGTTAACAAACTATTTTATATTTCAGTAAATTTACCATTGCTTCACGGCAAGAGAGCTCTCATCATTCATGCTAAGGACTAACTCCCACATTTGGGAAAAATAATTACTCTTCCTTTCACAAAATGTTTCATTTTGCAATGCGTTGCAATACACTCAAGAAATAACAGTGATTGCAAAATACAGTAGCCCACAAATTTCTTCTGAAATCTAGAGCTATGGGAGAAAGATGAAATACTAAGAAAACACATAATTAATATTTGATCTGAGAAAAAGGGATGGGGACATGACCATTATGATTTTCAAGGAGTAGGATTTCTAAGGAAAGGAAAATGGGGTTTTGTTTGGTGGCTGTTTTGTTTGCAAGGCTCAAAATTTATTTAGGTAAGTAGAATCGAGTACAGTTCCCTTTTTGTGGATTTGCCTTAAAAACATGCATCATTAAATGAATCTACTTGATTATTTCTTTGAGTAGCTCCTTTTCCTTGTGAGGCACTGGAACAGGTTGCTCAGGGAGGTGGTGGAAGCCTCATCCCTGGAGGTTTTTAAGGCCAGGCTGGATGCGGCTCTGAGCAACCTGATCTAGTGTGAGGGGTCCCTGCCCATGGCAAGGGGGGTGGAACTAGATGTTCCTTCCAACCCTAACAATTCTATGATCCTACTGTCCTTCTATACATCATTGAGTTTTCATGGCATCACACATAAATAGAGCAGCAAGAATATGTGATTGATATTATTGCATCATCTTCAGGTAGGGAAGAGCCTTCTCATGCATTCCACTTTATTCTGGGTGGCTGTCTAAGGTAGCTGTGTAAAGGGCCTGTGTTTTTTTCCATTCTCATTAAAGCTGAAGCGCTTGCCCTGGTTGACAGTAAACCTCAGGTATTTCTGAAAGAAGGGTATGGTAGAAATGGATATTGCAAAAAGGGATACCCATTAGATAACACAGTGTGAACGTTTCTGGCTTGGTCTTTGTTTTGCAGCCTGCACTTCATTGGAAATGCAGATATGGAGACAAGCTGGTGCAGCTGGGGTACCCAGGTTGCTGGTGGAAGGGAAGTCCCTGGCAGGCTGTATGCAGTAGCCAGCACTCCCAGAAGAAGTTAGGAGGTGACTCGCACACATGCCTACGCTGCTGGCTAGCACTTGGCTGAAGACGTCTGAATTAGGGCTTGAAGAGAAGAAAAATCTACATTGTAAGTGGCAGGTTGATATAACTTCAGCCTGAGGTCATTATAGCTTCAGATGACAGCCTGATGGTGGTGTGCAACTCAAGCAATCCGCACTGGTAGTGCACTGGGTCAAGAGATGGAGGTAGAAAAGCAAAATCAGATGTTTTTTTTCTGAGAGAAAGTCTATTCAAGCCCTGTAGGTTTCATCCCTTTGCACTAAGGGAACGATAACAGGCATGAAGTGAGGTGAGACATTAAAACATGCAGTAGAAAGCAAAATGACTGAGGAGGTTTCTGGGATGAAGAGAATATGATGCACATGACCATTCAACATGAAGAAGGCTCTATGAAAAGCAGCCAAAAAAATTCTTCCTTTTGGTGTTTTCTGGTTTAGAATTAGATGGGGCTACAAGAACAGGAATCAGCTCTTTGTAGACGTGGTTATCTGATCTGCCCTACTGAAATGTAGAAATCTTTCATCTGGGAGCGGGAAAGTCACACACACACACACACACACACTCACACACCCTTCACCTAAAGAGCAGAAGCCAACATTTGAAAAGATCTGTTACAATGAGGGCAAAATTACACCTTGGGCAAATCAGAAGACTACACGGAGTATGAGGAGGAAGCAATCTTTCATTTTCACACACCTTCATCCCT
The DNA here is from genome assembly GCF_026170545.1 of Melanerpes formicivorus. Taxonomy (NCBI): domain Eukaryota; kingdom Metazoa; phylum Chordata; class Aves; order Piciformes; family Picidae; genus Melanerpes; species Melanerpes formicivorus. The sequence goes on from NW_027142355.1 coordinate 36,265,510, forward strand.
GCACTTAAAGATACTAAACAGTGAAATAAAGAAAAAAAAAAAATGGAAAAAAGAGGAGAAATCACACCTAATGACAAATCAGGAATCTTTATAAAATATTTTGACCAAATCTGGTATTGCAGATACTTGAAATCACTATTCCTAAGCAGATCATCACTGTACTAAAGCACTGGTATCATGAAGCAACCACTAAAGTGCTTCTGGGTGTCTATTTCTGTATCTTAACTGGCTGGAATTCATTCTTTATTGTTGGGAAGGCTGCTTAGAGAGTTTTAGCACCACTGTGATACCTTAAATTACTGATGCATCCTCGCTATTAAATTTCAAATGAGCAATTTTTAACTTGGAAATAGGAAAAAAGATTAACAGTAATGTAACTCTATACAGTAGGAATTTTTGCTGTAGTAATCACCTCTCTTCAGATATTACTAGGAAACTAGTTTGTAACAATATGAAATAGACCATTGGAACATACACTTTTTTCCTTTGTGATTTATCTCTGATTTATGAAGAAGACTCTATAATGTATGAAAATTATTAAACAGTTAATTACACTCTGTGAAAAAAAGCCTTTGGGATGCTTTGCATCCATCACATAAGACAGATTGTTTTCTGTCCCTCAGTAAGTACTTTATTTGTTGAAAATGATCCCATAATATTAATTTCTGACTTGGCAAGAATGATATAGATCAACAATATGTACTAACATCTGGCTGCACAGTTCAGCTAAATTACTTGTGCCACAGCAGTAGAAGAAAATAGCATGCAAATACACATAATTTTAGGCTCAAGGGCCCAGTATTCTTGTGCAGTGTTGGTTAAACAGACTGAAAAGCAGATACTGTTTGAGATGTGTTAATACAGGAAAATGCAATTAGTTCCTAGATAAAAGTTACTGTAATTCAAGTAGTAGATGTAAACTGAGGAAAATAGCGCTGGCCCTGTAGGGCTGATGATTTGTTGGGTATTGTGGAGCTGAAATAGAAGAGCTGAAGAGAAATTGCAGAAGCAAACTCTTCACAAAATGAAGTGTTATGCATGTCACAATGAAATATATCAATGACAGAATTGCAGCTTCATTAATTATCATGGCTGGCCTATCAGCTGAATCACCAAATTGCTTCTAAAGGCTAGGGTAACATCTATTCTTGGGGGCATTTAATTTCTAAAAGAAAGATGTTTGAAGAGTAATTTAACTAAGTTTGCAGAAAAGTAGGTATGCATTAAATTCTTCATGTTAGTGGGGAAATGTTCTTTAGCTAAATATAAATTCCTCATCTCACCTTCCCTCCTAATCACAGTAGTGAAGAAGTTGAAACTGTCTTTCCTTGGCTGCTAATACTCAATGAAGAATTTAGTCTCTTCTATCTCAGGTATCAATTTATTGATCTTTCTCTCCCCTGCTTGTTTTCTTGCATGTTTTACTTCTTTCTGTCCCCTTTCTTTCTCTTCCTTCACTTAAACACACGCATTCGCTTTGTCCTTATCCAATTTAGATACTACTAAAGCTGTTTTTCCCAGATGCCACACAGCCCAATGCATGTCTAGTAATAGAAACCAATGTCACAAAGATGGATATATTGGCTTTTTATATGAAACATGAAATATCTACATAAAGTACAGACTGTCCTGATTGTCTGTATCCTAAGGAGTGCATGTATGGGGCATTAGACAAAAAAGCATTTCTGATAATTCTGGGGGCAATTTTAAACTGAGGAGCTAGCTCAGCCTCTAAGGAATCTCAGTATCTCAAAGTGGCATGTGAAGCAGAGGCATGCTTTCACACGAAGGCTCGCTTGCTTGATTTCTTCATTTCTCACGAGGACAATGTCTAAACTTGCTTTCAGAGGATTGCTTGTTTATTCATGGTGAATATTGCAATTTATGAAACATGCTGACTCTGTAATGAACTGCAACAAGGTTTTTTTTGGACCTGTAGCATGAGCCTAGCTGCTCACTTTTTGCCACTTCTTGACATTTCCTTTTGTTGCATGATGTGAACGGTACAAACGTGATTCCACCCACTCAGAACTGAAAAGGTTTATCCTTCATTAGAAGTGCTAAATTTCCAGAAGATCCTGGTATCTTCATATAGAATATTTCTGGCAGGAGATGTCAGGGAAACATCTGACAACTTTAGAAGTTCTAAACATTACTTTGCATTACTTTAATATTGACCCAGAGTTACCTTTTGTTATAGCTGCACATTTTCTCTCTCTTTTTTTTTAATGCTGAATTTCATCTTTTAAACTCCTGTTATTTTCCGTTTTATTTGCACCTTTATTTCTCTTTCTTCCATCCAATTCACACATCTATAAATTAATAACCAAAGTGCCTTATCTATTTAAACAAGTAGTGGGATAAAATGCAATTTTGTTTCATGGAAATTTCAAAGGCACATCCACCTTTTCCATTTTAAATCATCCTAACAGCTTTATGACTATAGAACCAACTTTATTTCTTTCCCATGCCCTGTAAGTGAGGATGAAGTCCATTAAAGATAATAGATTGATGCTATCATGATGTAATGATCAAGTATCAATACATTCTTATAGCCTAAAGCCTGCTTTACAAATTTCTTATTTCAGCATCTAATCCTATGTGCAATTCTCATTTCAGCATCTAGTATCATGTGCATACCTGTCATACTAATAAAAGTTATTGTATTGCAGAATTAGTGCAATGTAGAGAGTAACAAACAGTCATGGAAATACTTGAAAGAGTATCAGTCGGCCTGGCTTCAGGGAAGCAATTATCTACTGTGACTGTTTTTCAACTTCTGTCACGAGTGATTTTCACAAGGTTTCTTTTATTGCCTTGTGCAGTTGCCATAATAACAGCAAGTCTGTTGTTGGAAACCTCAGGCTCTGTTTGTCACAGGCATACCCTGCAAGTAGGAAAATTGTACTTAAGTCCTGACATAGTATGGCATGACTTGGTTCATTTATCTGGATTCGGCCAGCTGAGGTTGGTTCAGCACATGCTCTGTTACAATGGAATTTACTTCCTTGTCATTTCTTTGATGGATCGTTAATTGCCTGTCAGGTAGTCACAAAGGGTTTTGTAGTTTAAGCTGCAACACATTTTGTAAAATGTAAGGTTATTTCTGAGGGGCAGTGTGTGGAGTAAAACCAAAATAAGGCTGTTTTTGATTTGGTTTGCTTTTTACTCAGGCAACTGCTTTTACTCAGGCAATTGCTTTTACTCCCAGGCAACCAGCACCAGAACAAGAGGGCAGAGTCTCAAGCTACACCAGGGGAGATTTAGGCTGGAGGTTAGGAAGAAATTCTACACAGAGGGAGTGATTGCCCATTGGAATGGGCTGCCCAGGGAGGTGGTGGAGTCATCATCATTGGAGGTGTTCAGGAGGAGACTTGATAGGGTGCTTGGTTGCATGGTTTAGTTGATTAGGTGGGTTGGATAATAGGTTGGATGTGATGATCTCGAAGGTCTCTTCCAACCTGGTCTATCCTATCCTATCCTATCCTATCCTATCCTATCCTATCCTATCCTATCCTATCCTATCCTATCCTATCCTATCCTGTTCTCCTCCTTTCGATGTCATTTGCAATGTTTGTCACTGTGCTTTGGTTGCTCTTGTTGCTCAAGTTTCATAAAATATTACATATTGGATAGGACATTCTTCAATTACTTCACTACATGTAATTCAATATCTTGGATATGGAATAGGTTGATCCTATTTTTCATTTGCATCATGAAGGTAAAGTTTCATTTATTTCCTTAGAAAGAAAATACTAATTTTGTAATTAGAAAGTGAAGAGGACAGCATTTGCTGCTTGATATATTCTGAATTAACAGGTAATGTAGAAGTAAGATTCTTCTGCCTCTTCATAAAATGAAAACAGTATTTCTGAATACTATTTTTTTTATATATATCTAAAGATAAATGTAATGCAGAAAAGATGACTGATAGGAACTGGGTTGGCCAAAAGCAGATGATAATAAAAAAATAGAGATGATAATATGAAACATACAAATAATATTAAAACAGACAGGGGAAGGATTCATCTATGTATTTCATTGCAAATGGATTCCTAGGGCTCTAGAATCATGCTGATTCTGTTTCCTGATTTGTTTCATTCAACTTACTTTTCTTCAACTGCTTTGGTATCAATATTGCCATTTCATGAGTTTTGACTCAGAGACATGTTGGGGCAAGATCAAACCCAAAGGCCCAGTTTCATTTAGATTTAACTGTTAGAAACTGCTATTAAAGGAATCTGGGAGAAGTTTTACATCATTTTATTCCCATACTAAACACAGGTTGTTTGATTTGAGGTTCCCCCCCCCCTTTTTTTTCCCCTTCCCCTGCTTCCTATGTGTAAGACCTCTGAAACTGAGGGAAGAAAAAAGGTTTATGGTAGATACTTTATCCTCTGAACCTTACAACTCCTCTCTCCTTACTTTCTAATTTGATTTAGGATCTGATTGTTCAAAGACAAAAAACAATGTTGGTGCTGTGTTTTCGTCATTCTAGCTGATCTTTGCTGTGGCCGTGCTAGCTCCATTGAACAGCACTGTTTTGGCAAAGGGCATCAAGGTCATGCATCTGTATTTCTTGCAAAAAGCAATGAATCTGATCATGGCAGAGAAACAAATGGTGTATTCTGGATGCCAGGGAACAAGCTGAAGAGTAAGAAAATGATTACAGGGAATAGAAATTATTTTATATTTGCTCCTAAATTTAGTGTTTAGTCAGACCTCTCGATGGAGAAGATGTAAAACCCAGCAGTTTGGCTCAGATCAACATTGTTTCCTAAACATGTTAAATGATTTCATGTTTGAAAGCTGTTTGGCATGGTGCTTCTACTCCTGAAATGCTGTGGCATTCTTCATGAGTCAGCTGAGATCAGAACAACTACTGGAATAAAGTGCTGCAAGGTAATAGCAAGCCACAGGTAGTTTAAAAGGCCTGTGATTTGCTATGCTATAGAAATGACTCTGGCTTGACTAGAGAAGGACAGAAAGGAAGGGGCAACTGGAACACCACAGAGAGAAGCAAAACCCTACTAAGAGGAGAGAGCCGAGTGCTTCTTTTCTAACAGGTGCATATGGTTACACAAGTTACTGAGCCCGCCCACATTCTCTTGTGTAATCCTTCCCACCTTCTTGCATAACTTAACTCGGGATATAGTACAGGCGGGGTCAATGAGGGTGAACTAGTCATGAGGCTAAAAGGTGACCTTGTTCTGCTCTAATGACAAATATTTTGTTTGAAATCTCAGCTGAGTCCTCTTGCAATGGCCTCCAGCGTGAACATGTGTATTAAAATATTGGAGAATGTAATTGGCCTTGAAATTGCTATACTGAAGACAAAAGAGAATATATATAGTCTGAGACATTTGCTTTTGTCACATATCACTAAAACCTCTCCTTGTCTGATGTGTTGACTATAATGTGGTCTCTTTTCCAGCTAAAAAAAAACAGACTTCTTGTTTGGCCCACAAAATACATTGATGTATACATTGCAAATGAGTGTACTGGACCGAGCAGAAAGTTTCATTTAAAAGTCTGGTGGGGTTTGTTTGTTTGTTTGTATTTTAGCTTTTTGAAACTGAGAAAGAATATTTCTGAAATACCCTGTTTCCCAGAGAGTTTATTTGCATAACTAAAATTTTGCTGCTTTTCCATGAATTTGGGAAAGTAAATAAAAGTACATATACCATTTTCATTTTGGAAAGCTTTGCGCAGAACCTGTCTCCCTTGATTGTTTCAGATGGTGCTACTAACTATTGGCAGATAGCCTGCCTGATAGTTTTAAAACTGTATGTTGCTCTGGGGGCAGTGCCACAGTGATAAACACTTGAAAAATGCAGATAGATGGAATAGGTTTTGACATTGGCTTTGCAAAAGGCAAAGTGAAAGGGCAAAAGTAGTGCAGTGTTGAAGACCTTGCCGTTGAGAAGTGTGCGTATTCTCTGACGCCGAAGACTGAAAGATGAAAGCAACAATGTGCAAAGCCCCACTCATCACTGAATTGTCTTGATGTACAGCATAAAGGTAGCAAAACTTGTCATATATAGGTACATAAATGGAGAGCTTTCCATGGCTGAATAATATGACTTTGATTGCTATTTGCATTAGAGACACATATTTTGCCAGTTTTCATCATCCCTCAATTCACTACAATGAAGTTTGATACAGAGCTTTCTGTGTAATCTTGATATATAAGCTGGATATATACATGATAATAAATATAAGCTCATATATAAAATTCAGTAATCAAAACCTCAAGGAGGTGCTGCATGATAGTGCAGGCCCTTAAATTTCTATTGCTAGTTGATTCAGAGTGCTGATGTTCTGTTTCTTAGCACAGTCACAAATGCCCCAGCTTTGATTGTGTTGGATGTCTTACTCCCTTTGGGGTCTATTAAGTAAATGACAGGTGGTAATTTTAGAGGTCTTCACTGTTTTACATTTTTAGAGGCTATCTGGTCACACTGTTGGTTGCATTAGGTGACACTGGCACTTAGTTTTTAGGCACTTGATCAATGATCAGAACATTACCTAATATTTAAAGACTTTTTTTTCCCAATCCTAGAAAATTCTAGCCAACATCTTTTCCATTTCAGTTGTGAGACTGTTCAGGAGGACATTGCCAGTCCATCTGGACAAAAAGGCAGTAATCTCCTATTCCTTGGCTGCTGAATATACCAGGACTGAGAAAATGTATCCTGAGCCAGGAGTAAATGGCTACTTTGGAGGTGCATATGTAGAGTTTTGGTTTTCCATTACAGACATGTTAGATGACTGAAACCAATAAGCAATAAACAAATCTCTTGAGCCTAAATATATTCTTTGAAATACAAATGGATGTATGTGGATTCTTAAGCTCTTTGTTAAACTAATACATGAAAGGTTTGCCTAAAACCACAAGCATAGTTTGATACAGAATGAGAGAGTGGGTCAAGGTCACCTGAAACCTAGGTCATTGCCTTGGCTGGAAGATTAAGCTTCCATGTCAGGAATGGAGTTAAAAGTAGTGAGGCACTTTATAGTAGTACTTAATATTATTGGTACACTAGTAAGATAAATATGGGTAATGAAAACAATATGGATAATGAAAAAAATAGTTATTGAGATAAAAGAATGAAGGCAGTGGAATCTACTGAAAACAAAAAACTGCAAGAAAAGGAATGTGTCATTTGATTTGACACATACCAATCAGCTCATACTGGAGTGAAATTATGCTCCAGGGTGAAAGAACTAATGTGCACCTTAAAATACTCTCTCTCCTTCATGTTTCCTGTCCTGGGCACATCAACCTATATGTAAGAAAAATAATCATACTTCAGAAAGGCTGCATATTTTTCACATTCAGCTACTCAGCATTGGTATCCAGAAGAAACAAACATATGCAACCAGTTATTGTGATTAAACTTATGCTATGCCACATTCTTAATTGAAGTGTAATATCCTGGAATGCACATACCAACACTGTTTTGAATAGTGGTTTATTGAGAAAATCATAGAATCATAAAGTTGTCAGGGTTGGAAGGGACCTCAAGGATCATCCAGTTCCAAACCCCCCCCCCCCCCCCCCCCCCCCCCAACAACTCACACTAGATCAGATTGCCCAGAGCTACATGCAGCCTGGCCTTAAAACCTTCCAGGGATGGGGCTTCTACCACCATCCTGGGCAACCTGTTCCAGTGTTTCACCACCCTTATGGTGAAGAACTTCTTCCTAACATCCAATCTGAATCTACTTGCAGTTTTGCTCCATTCCCCCTGGTTCTGTCACTACCTGACACCTTAAAACTCCCTCACCAGCTTTCTTGTAGCCCCCTTCAGATACGGGAAGGCCACAATAAGGTCTCCTGGGAGCCTTATCCTCTCCAGACTGAATAGCCCAAACTCTCTCAGTCTACCTCCATAGGAGAGGTGCTCCAGCCCTCTGATCATCCTCGTGGCCCTCCTTTGCACACATTCCAGCACATCTATATCTTTCTTGTAACAGCAGCTCCAGAACTGGATGCAGTAATAGGGCTTCATGTTGGATTGCATAGTAGCTGTTTTATGACACTCTCGTTGTGCAAATATGCCCTGGGGCCATCTTTGTTTTGCTTAAATAGGCACTTTGTTTCAGATGCCTTATTGCCAATTAACAATGATTTTATAGTTACTTGACAGGAAATGGTAGAGTAATATTACATTATTTCACATCAAAGTAAAAGTTATTAGAGCAAATAAACCAGTGCTTTACTCTGACACCAGGGAAGACACCTTAGAGTAAGGTGTAGCTAAGCATATCTTCATCATAAATACTTGTAGATATGCAGTGTAATTTTTTTTTCATTATATAATTATGGAGGAATCACAAATACATCCTTCTTGTCTAGCTTATGTTGGCACTTATGAGTATTTCTCACAGTTTTGATTTTCTTTTGCATTATATAATCGTTATTCACAAAGGATATTGTCCTAGTTCACTCCCTTAGGTTTTTAGAGAAAGAAGCTCTGTAAAATTTTTCTTTCAAACTGTGTTAACTTGTAAATAGTTAGCTATCTATCTGCAATAAAATATGCAGAGAGATTTATGCTGCAGGAGGTTTTTCTCTTGATCTTCTAAGAAATTAGGAAATGCAGGAGTGTTGATAAAAGGACAGTTTATATTAGGTGACCCGGGCAGTGGTCTTAAATACATGTGATATGCATTAAGTAAGGAGTAACCACTCAGTTTTATCCTTGAATATACCAAAATGTTGCTTTAGTATCTCTTTTATATGTAGTTTTATGTCTTAAAGGAATTCAGTGCTTTGTTTTATAAGTTTTATCTGGATCATAGAAGAAATGAAAGTTTGTATGACAGGAGTGCTGATTTGTTTGTTAGCGTTCTTTGTAAACATGAGGAAGAATTGTTTTTTCACTGTGTGGGTGCTGGAGCACTGAAACAGGCTGCCCAGGGGGGTTGTGGAGTCTTCCTCTCTGGAGATACTCGAAACATGCCTGAATGCATTGCTGTGTGATCTGCTCTAGGTGATCCTGCTCTGGCAGGGGAGTTGGACTGGATGGTCTTTCAAGGTCCCTTCCAGCCCCTGACATTCTGTGATTCTGTGATTCTTACAGTGCTTCTGATCACAATTTTGGTCAAATTATCTTAATAGGAACTTTATTATACCCTTGTGTTTGGCTGCTCTAATAGTACAATTTCAGTGTAGCCAGACAAGTATTCAGAGTGCAGAGCTTGTCTGTTTATTTTATACTTAAGCACAGTCAAGACTTACAGCACCTGCTCTATTTTAAAGAGGTTTAATATTTTCATTTTGTGGGGCTGACATTTTAAGTGAGTTTTCCAACTCGAAATTGTCAAAACCAAATGAAGTTGCTTTGGCTTGGTTGCTTTCTTGTTTGTTTTGATTTTTTTTATCTTCCTTGGTTTTATCTTTTTTGTTACATTTTTTTTCTCCCCACTTCTGTGAAATTTGCAGGAGGTATCACAGTATCACAGTATAACTTAGGTTGGAAAGGACCTCGAGGATCATCGATTCCAACCTATCAACACAGACCCCATGACTATACCATGGCACCAAGTGCCACGTCCAATCCCCTCTTGAACGCCTCCAGGGACGGTGACTCCACCACCTCCCTGGGCAACCCGTTCCAATGACAAATGACTCGCTCGGTGAAGAACTTCCTCCTCACCTCGAGTCTAAACCTCCCCTGGCGCAGCTTGAGACTGTGTCCCCTTGTTCTGGTGCTGGTTGCCTGGGAGAAGAGGCCAACCCCTTCCCGGCTACAACCACCTTTCAGGTAGCTGTAGAGGGCAATGAGGTCACCCCTGAGCCTTCTCTTCTCCAGGCTAAACAACCCCAGCTCCCTCAGCCTCTCCTCATAGGGCTGTAGATCTACTTACTATAAACATCCACCTCTGTGTTCAAATGTGGGGTGTGAGAAGTGTCACAAGTACATAAAAGTGTACTATCATTGCAAATCAGACTTTGTAAATTGCATTCTACTGTTTTTCTACTGTTCTACTGATTTGGCAGTTTGCAATGTACAGGATCTCTCACTGTCTTTTCCAGAAGTATAACTGAAGGATTCTACATGAGAAAATGTTTTACCCATTTATGTACAGGATTTATGCATCATCTTTATGTTACTAACTTGTTTTCATTTAAAGAATTGCAAACAATCTATGAACTGAGGTACATAAAAATCCTAGAATAGACTTATTTAGGGATGGAGCTTTAAAAGATCACAATTTTCCATTGATTTGTGGAAAATTAAACAGTACTTCATATTAATTTGCCATTTAAAATATGCACAGATATTTGGTAATGCACATGTACTGCAAATGTATGCATGACTTTATTGAATGCAACTGACCTTACAAGTCGGGCTTGTATCTGATTCATTACAGACAGAAGTGAGAGCCAATTGAAAAACTCATAAATAGCCAGAGCTAGATGACATCTCATGTGCTGCTCATCAAAGTCTATTTTGTTTTACAAAGATGAGTCCTATCTTTACACACGTTTTGGAGATTAAAACAACATTCCTTCACCCATTTGCACTCTGATACTTGCTCAGGAAACCTAAACAGGTAGCCTCTGTTACTGTCCTTCTTCACATCCTAAAAATCTCAGGGTTGTCAGTGCTGTATCTTTTAACAGTAATCTTTATTGTGCAGGGACCTATCGTAGAATCGTAGGGGCTAAAGGAAACCTCTGGAGATCATCTAGTCCATCAAACCTGCTTTATTGTACACATGAATGCCACACAGATTTATTTTACCCAACCTGTGTCTCTGTATAAACATTTTGTTGACTGAAGAGATTAATCACAGAATGCTAGAGGTTGGAAGAGACCTCCAGTCCAACCTCCCTGCCAAAAGCAGGATCACCTAGAGTAGTCCACACAGGAACACATCCAAGCGAGTTTTGAAAGTCTCCATGGAAGGAGACATCACAAACCCTCTGGGCAGCCTACTCCAGTGCTCTGTCACCCTCACTGTAAGGAAGTTTCTCCTCATGCTGAGATGAAACCTTCTATGTTCAAGTTTGTATCCATTGTTCCTTGTCTTATTGCTGTGCATCACTGAAAAGAGATTGCCCCCCTCCACTAGACATCCACCTCACAGATATTTATACACATTGATGAGTTCCCTCTTCAGTCTTCTCGAGACTAAACAGCCCCAGTTCTCTCAGTCTCTTCACAGGTGAGATGCTCAAGTCCCCTAATCATCCTTGTGGCTCTCCATTGGAGTCTCTCCAGCAGATCCTACATAATTTATGGAGGGCAAAAAAAATCCCAACCAAAATCAAACACAAGTTCCATGTTTAATTTATACAGAATGCAAAATATAATGAAAAAGGAATAATATTAGATTGAACAAAACACAGGTTTTGTGCTTGAATCAGACTAAATCAAGTACAACCTGCCCTTGGGAACACCTGGCAGTACATATTTTGTGAGATAAGTGAAATGTTGAAAAGTGGGTCTGGAGAAAAATCTGTAAAGAAAAAAAAAACAACAACTAAAAAAGCTTGCTTAAATCTAGTTACCCCAGAAGGTAATTGTTGTTTCATCTGCAGTTATTGGCTAAGGAGGAATCTAGCTAAATCCCAATTAGAAATACGGATTTGTAATTCAAATCCATCTGAGACCCTTTGGAGTCAAATGGGCTGTATATAAAAAGTAAAAGACTATCTGCAGAAGGTTTATGCATACTCTGTGCATACCAGTGTATAGTTTAAGTGTGAAGTGGAAGTGAGTAATAGATGTCTTTAAAGGTTTTAGAAAAACATAAACTGCACTGCTGGGTGTTGGGCACACAAAGAAAAGTTAACTACCCTGAAGGCTGAAAGAATAATCTTCGGTGGACTATAATGCTCTTAGGCTATGAATCCCAGCACTGTGTTGCCTTCTCAAGGAAGAGCCTTGACAGTAACAAAACTGTTGCTTCCTTATCTTGTTATCAAAACCGAATAAACAGATATGCAGTGTGTGCTGAGTTTGCTTCTGAAGTAATGAAACCTCTGTCCTGAAAGGGACAGCAGAGTCATTGCTCAGATTGATGCGCTCATTGCCCTACATTTGATACGGCTTGCTCTTGATTTATTAAGCTTCCAGGTAAATGTGATGTAACTCCTTAGTGAATACTTTTACTGTGCCCTTTAGCTAATTGGAACCATGAAAATACCACGAGGATCTTTAGATTTCTTGTCTCATTTGCTATGTATTTATGTAAACTATACTACTGTTTCTATTGCAGCTATTATAGTGGTATTTTGAAGATTCTGAGGATTCTCAGTAGTGAAAATGTTATCTTATCTCAGTTCACAAGAGAACAATCCAAAGTGTAAAGCTTTTCTCCTTACAGTAGAGAAATGTAGTAAGTTAATGCTTGTGAGTCTGCTTACTTTGGCAAAACAAGTAGGCTTTTAGCAAAGTATGCCCTTGTAGAGCACTTTGGTACATGGGAGAAGTTTTACAGTTAGGATCCAGGATGTATCAATGAAAGTGCATTTTCTTGTGAATTTACCAGGTTGCTTCTGAGTAATGAGGCAATGCTACTCTACATTCTCTGTGAAGAGTTAGTAATTTCCCAGATAAAACAGAACTATTGCAATAGGAAGTTCATATTGTGTAATTAGTGGGCTGTTGCACTTCATTTGTCAAGTCTGATACCCAGGCAGTATCCTTTCTGGATCATCCATTGGTAGTAAGAAAAGGAGTTCCTCTTGTCTTAATGTTTGAAAGTAGCACTTTCATAACAGTCTAAAACAGGTGGTAAGCTCTGGTCAAAAGATTTATGATCAAGAAGGCCTACGTTCCCCACTTTAAACTGGGGAAGTGGTCATATATAAGGTAAATACAGAGTTCTAGGATTACATAGAAAACCGATAATGGGAGATTGAAATATGAAAACTGGGGAAAAAAGTAAGGATGTCTAGATTCTTCATAGATTCCTGATGTCAGCATGAAAGGGAAAGGATTTTAGAATTATATAGCACTTCTCTTGCATCCTTCAGAGCTTGGGCATCTCTTAATCTCTTTGGGTGTATGGACAAGCAGTAAACATATTTTCAGTGATGCAGTGCCAGTGCAGAACCACAGGCTTCGCACGCATATTCTGCATCTTCTATGCCATTTAGTAAAGTTGCAAGTGATATATGCATAAAAAATATGATTTGTGATAAACTCTTGATGATTTCTAGAGCGTATTGCAAATTACTCAAAGATAGTTTTTGCTGTAGTGCTTTAGAACTACCCTCTGAGAGGTGGAGGAGTATGTTGTACTATTTGGGTGTTGTGTACTGTGTTAGGAAAAAGTGTCCTCCATGATACACAAGAGAGGGTTTTTTGATCTCCCCATGTCCAAATTCTCAACAATGGGTGGAGGAGTACACACCAGAATTTTATTAAACCTTCTTGATCTTTAAAGTGGTTTTGTATATATATCAGCAGATCACCTCATTGACACTTGGACAAAGTACATAGTAAATTTGTAATTAAACATCCTCTTCCTTCCCATGGAAATCAAATACAGTCACAACTTCTTCCTTCCCTGTATTTGTTTCTGCTACAACATTGCCGTTGCCTAAACTATATTAGTTTTGGTGCATACTTCAAATGAATTTTTTATCATCATGTTGCAGACTCATCATACATGCACTTGCTTTATGTAGCACGGTGTCATGCTGCTCAAATAAAGCTAAGTTGCCTCAACAGAATACTGAGCTAATATAGCTGTTCTGTTCCTACCAGTTATGTTTATCCATTAAGAGAGCATGAGTATTTTTATAGCACTACACTATCCCATGTAAATGATTTCCTCCCCCCCTATATTTGTTTATCTGCCTGCTCAAAGTGGCAGGCTATCAAATAATAGAGCTTCTTCACTAGTATAAATACCAGCATAAGAAAGCCTGAAACTTCATTGTGGTTGCTTTTCTCTTTTTCCTTCCTTTCTTTTCCTTTCTTTTTCTTTCTTTTTCTTTCTTCCTTCATTTCTTTCTTTCTTTCTCTCTTTCTTTCTTTCTTTCTTTCTTTCTTTCTTTCTTTCTTTCTTTCTTTCTTTCTTTCTTTCTTTCTTTCTCTCTTTCTTTCTTTCTTTCTTTCTTTCTTTCTTTCTTTCTTTCTTTCTTTCTTTCTTTCTTTCTTTCTTTCTTTCTTTCTTTCTTTCTTTCTTTCTTTCTTTTTCTTTCTTTCTTTCTTTCTTTCTTTCTTTCTTTCTTTCTTTCTTTCTTTCTTTCTTTCTTTCTTTCTTTCTTTCTTTTTCTTTCTTTCTTTCTTTCTTTCTTTCTCTTCCTCTCTTTCCCTCTCTCTTTCTCTCTTTCCTTCTCTCTTTCTTTCTTTCTCTCTTTCTCTCTTTCTTTTTCTCTCTTTCTTTCTCTTTCTTTCTTCCTTTCTTCCTTCCTTTCTTCCTTCCTTTCTTTCTCACTTTCTTTCACCATTTATTTCAGTCTTTGGTCTTTCTTTTGCTCTTTTTCTTTCTTCCTTCCATTCTTTCTTGCGTTCTCTCTCTTTCTTTTTTGCCCTCTCTTTCTCTCTTCTTTCTTTAGCTCTCTTCCACTCTTTCTTTCTCTTTTTCTTTCTTTCTCTCTTTCTCTTTCTCTCCCCTTCTCTCCCTGTTTCCCTTCTCCCTCCTTCCCTTCCTCCCTCCCTCCCTCCCTCCCTTCCTCCCTCCCTTCCTTCCTTCCTTCCTTCCTTCCTTCCTTCCTTCCTTCCTTCCTTCCTTCCTTCCTTCCTTCCTTCCTTCCTTCCTTCCTCAATCCTGGGAATTTTCTTAGACTGAATACCTACCATTGCAGAAACTATTCCAGATTTTTCAGTATATAATGGTTCCAAATTAATTTCTTTTAAGAGCTCTTTTCATCAGTGTAAGTTTTGGTGGTTCTGCCTATTTCCTTTTTGCCTTATTTATGTACCTGTTTTAGTACCTTTGCTAACAGATAATGAATAATCTACTACAATTTCTCAGTTCACATTTCTAAAGGTCTCTATGTCATCAGAAGTTTTCCCTTTTATTAATAATATATAAAAAACTGGCAGGAATAAATGAAATGTGAACCATGTGTAATCTTTTGCAGTATGGAGATATTTTCCAGCCTTGGCCTGTTATGTGTTTCCAGTCATATGCTCTTAGGAACAGAATCCAGATCAGTTTACTTCCTATTACATAATCTAAGTAGTTGTCACTGAAACTTAAGCATTAGTAACTATTTCCACCCATGGGAGTCATGTGCTGCACGAGAATAGAAGAAAAATAGTTCCCACTGTATGTGAGGTGATGCTTCCAGGCCAGGATTTAGGTGATTGCTGGGGCATATATACAGAAAGTATACTGGGCCATAATATTGAAGCAGAGAAAATAGCCTGGATTTGTCTTTTAGTATCAAGAGCACAGAGTAACTTTGATAAAGTTTGCAGAAATTAATGTCAGCAGAATTTGAATTTGAATCTATTGCATCTTCATCATGTCAAATATTAAACCAATAGGTGGCTTAATAGGAAGATAGCTCTTCAGCAATAAATGAATTGAGCATTGCCATTTTCAAATTATACCTTTATGTAAAGAAATAAGAATTTTGATTTTGAAAACATTAACTAATAGCACAGGCAAAGAATAGACTATCTTTGCCCAGCATTGATTTTTTTTTTTTTCTTTCCCCCTGTAATTTACTATTGAGAGAATGGTATTAAAATAAATATCAGTTATTATTGGTAATGGAAAATCTGCTGCTTTGGAAAGATTATGCTATTTATTTTTCAAGCAATGTGCAGCAGCTGTGCAGACAATTCCATTAATACTGACTTGAAGCCTTAGTTCTTCCATTTATAAAATATCACAAATCAGGGAAAACATAACTCCCTGTCTTCCAAACATCAGAACTCTTGAAAATATGCATCAAACCTACAGCTCCAGCTTTACATGACTTTATTCTAGGTATTCTTTGTTTTTATAACATTCACTCAATGCGAATTTTAAAGAAGATGAGTGGGCTGATGGACTGAAAAGGCTTATAGTACCAAAAATGGTTGAAAATTGGCTTAGACAGGATTAAAATAATAAGCTTATACAACAGGTCGTAAGGCCAGCAACTACCATTGTTAAATATGAGGGAATGTGATATGAAGCAGTTAGAAAGTAATAATTGGAGCAATGTTCTTGCAATGTGAGGAGCCAACACTTTTGAGTTATTAAGGACAGGTATAACTGACCTTATTAAAACTCTCTCTTCATTGGCAGAACTAAGTTCTGGGTTGGAGTTTTTTGGAAGATTGATTAGTTTAATGGTTTATTTTTTTCCAGGTATGTAGAAGTTTTCATCAACCTCAATCAACTTACTGTTAAAACCGATTAATTCTTCAGATGGGATCACTGGCATTTTCAATTTAGCCATCAACATTTCAGTGCATTTCAATTTGGGTGGAGTGTCAGGCTCTTTAAGCTAGATGTTCTATTGACTGCTTTTTTGAAGTAATTAAAACAGAATTGCAATCACTTTAGTTGGAATTCATTTCACTTAGCGTTAGTCATCTAGGCATTTAGTCATCCAGAGTAAGCCAGTCATTTAGGTTTCCCTTAAAGGCAATAAAGAAGGTAATAACAGATGGAATGATGAATGGAAGTCCAACACATGATTGTGATTGTGAATACAGAATCACAAAATCACAGAGTGTCAGAGGTTGGAAGGGACCTCCAGAGAGAGCATCGAGTCCAATTCCCCTGCCAAAGCAGGGTTGCCTAGGGTAGTCTGCCTAGGAATGAATCCAAATAGGTTTTAAAAGTCTCCAGAGAAGGAGACTCCACATCCTCTCTGGGCAACCTGTTCCAGTGCTCTGTCACCCTCACTGTAAAGAAGTTTCTCATGTTGACGTGAAACCATCTATGTTCATTGTTCCTTGTCTTACTACTGTGCACCCCTCCACCTGACACCCACTCCTCAGATATTTATAGACATTAATCAGATCTCTTCTCAGTCTTTTCCAGACTAAACGGCCCCAGGTCTCAGTCTCTCTTCATAGGGGAGATGCTCAAGTCCCATCATACAGATTACAGTTTCTCAGGAGAATGTGGCAGCGCAACATAGGCGGTTAAAAAAATGACAAAAAAACAATCCCACAACAACTCTGATAAATTATGTTGGTCATCTCACTACTGCCTCAGCAGTGCTCAAATTCTGTGATTTCAATGATTTAACAATTTCAATATATAATTTCAATGTATTTTTTTCAGATGGGGATTCCTGTTCTTAGAAAAACCTTAACTTTAGTGACTGACTTAATAACTTTTGGCCTTGGCCTCTTTTAAATCATGATAAAGTAAGGCCTTAGTGAGGATGGAGATTTAATTACCCTCTCACAACATAACTTATATATTTTTGCATTTTATGAGACAGTATATTACAGGGCACACTTCTGTCTCAGTAATCCTATTTTGACTGCTAAAATGGGAAGATGATATTCATATGACCTGTGCCTTTACTATCTGCTCAGCTGAGGCTGTTACTGAGAATAAGACCATTACAATGCCAAACCCTAAGAAGAAAGAAAGTTATTGGGATTGTTGGTTTATTTTTATCTCACAACACGTGCTTTTCCCTCCCTTCTGTTTCTCTCCATGGAGCCTGCCTCTGCCAGCCTCCCAGGCATTTGGAAGAGTGATATTAATATGGCTGCTTTGGATGTGTGAGTGGCTATTACTTTCCTACACTGTCTTCAAGCACACACTTGTTACTGCTTCAGCAGGATCAGTGTACTACAATATTGATTCTTAACTGTAAATTATGAATGGGTTGAATAACTCCATGCTTATTTCACAGATGTGGTATTTAGAACTAGTTCCTTTGTCTTCACTTCAAGAAAACAAGGGAAAAAAGTTTATTTTCTTGTTTGTTTAGTTTTTTTCTCAGATACAGCTTTATGCTTAAAATATCTGTAGCAATATATTTTAATATTGTTGGATATTGTGGTGTTAAAAACTGAAGTGAAATAGGCTTTAAAATTTAGGCTGGTGACTTTTTGCCACTTTTCTTTTTTAAGATTGGCTTAGACTTTTACAAAAATAGTAAATCCTAACATAAGGCACATAAATACCATTTAATGCAATTTACTATATATATAATTTATTCTATTGTTACTTTAAAGTCTAGGAAGCATTCACAGACGTGGTCCTTTAATTCAGGCTGATTGGAGAAACTGTACAAAACCCAGCAGCTAGACTGGGCACATTTGAGCAATTTTGGTCTCGCACAAGGTGTATTTGTCCTGCAAGTTAGAGCCATGTGGAAAAAAGGCAGTAGAGTCAGATTTGGAGTCTGTCTTTCACCTACTTGGTCTGAGAAAGCCGACATTCAGATAAAAAAACCCACTATTTTCCTGTTTCAGGATGATTAGCCAGGCTGGGTACCAGAGCTCATTAGAAGCTACTTTGCTTCAAGAACTGAGTAATTAGAGCTAAAAGCAGAGAGCAAGCTCTCTTGATCCCTTCACTGAGAGTCAAAAAAAAAAAAAGAATACAGTATTAACCAGGTTGGAAAAGACCTCTGAGATCATCAAGTCCAACCTACCACCCAGCACCATCTAATCAACTAAACCATGGCTGCAAACCCCTCACCAATTTTGTTGCCCTTCTCTGGGACACGTTCCAGCATCTCAACATCTTTCTTAAACTGAGGGGCCCAGAACTGGACACAGTACTTAAGGTGTGGCCTAACCAGTGCTGAGTACAGGGGCAGAATGACTTCCCTTTCCACATCCTCCCTTTCTCCACAAATAATGCCAAGTCAGAGCAAACCTCACATAACTGACTTCTTTTTTTATTATTATTTTTGTTTTTTCACATACTGAGTATTGCTCACAAGGGAGTAACAACATCTTGTAGAAGTCAGTGAGGCAATATAATGTGAGGAGATGGTACCTGCTATTCCGCCATCCTGCCTGGAGATCATTAAAAGAGCTGTTAATAAAAATAAGGAAATTGATTTTTCCCCCTCCTCCATATTTTAAGCAAGGATCTTCTACAAGAATATAATTCCCATATATAACTCCTTACTTCCTAGTGTTACCACAAGGTCGTTTGTTTAAAATACAGCAACGTAATTAACATTAGAGCAGCAGCCTGTTCAAACCTATAAAACAAACATTGTGCCCCCACCTGTGCTCCTAATTCAAGTATTAAGCAGTACAATTAATCTGCATTTGCTACTTAATGAACTTCTAAAACACACATGCACTTAAAAATCTGTCATAACTCATATCTCACTTGGACATTAGCCTGTACCACACCTCTGCCACTGATTTGAGACAAGACCAGGGTGTTTAGCCTATTAAGTGGCTGGTATTTCTTAGTCACCCCGCAGGGCTGTTCTCAGAACAAATTTGCTCAATCTTTTTGTGGTTTACTGTTTGGAGCTGGAATGCAGTACTTGTATGCCAAATATTCCTACTGTCCTACCACAAGGGGGGATGGATTTTTCCCATACCAGCTCTTTCATCCTTGTACAAATGGCTGCTGAGTTAAGTGGTGATGAGGCGCATTGAGGACAAGGCAGAGAAAATACAAGCAGGAAAGCAAACAGCTGCTATGATGTTGGAAGGAAAAGAAAGTGAAAACTCCTGGTAAAATCAGAGTCTCCATAAACAAGGGAACAACATAACACTTTCTCAGAAGTGCCTTTGACAAGCTGTTGTATCAATAGCTGGTTCTGGCAGATGGCAACTGCAGAATATTGATGAAGCAGTGGTCCAAAAGCAGTCTGAACAGGTTGATCATGACTGACTGAAGTCTGTGGTGCGCGGTGTCAAGATACATTATTTTTCTGTGGCATTTGCTCTTAGTCTGACCTTGTTGCTCACTTGCTGCTTTCTCTCTTTTCCATCTTTTTTTTCCCATCCTTTTCCTTCCTCTCTCCCATCCTTCCTTTCTCTTCTCTCTTTCATTCATTCATTCAAATTGTCAATTTCCTAATTAAGTTCAAATGTGCTATACAACAAAAAGTGGCATATCAGATATTTTAAAAGTGTCCTTTTGCCCTGTTTCTTAGTTTTAGTAGATGGCATGCAGCTCTTACTACAGTAAGCTATGTTCTTGTTCACTGCTCACATATATGGGATTTATACACAGGAACTAGAAGGAGCTTAGAAGAAAATCCTTGTGCACAATCTGACTCAGGGTATGGAAAGGCTGAGCAACCTCCATGTATCTGACAGAGGAGGGAGATTGATGGCTTCACTCAGGATGCATTTCAGTCACCATTCCCCTGCTGCTTTCCTGGGTGGAGGGCAGGCAGCATTTCTCACTCATATGCCAGTAAAAACATAGGTATGAGAAGTACTTGCTAGCTTTAAGCACATGATGGAGTTCATATGACAGACAGAAAACACTGGTGGTGACCTATATTAAGTGCTGCCATTTCTCTTTTTGTAGCATTTTTTTTCTGTCTGGTACCATGTCCTTCACATCAATATCATCACACATGCTTATTCTTATGCCTTCTATTCTATTCTATTCTATTCTATTCTATGATAGGTTGGACTCGATGATCTCAAAGGTCTTTTCCAATCTGGTTAATTCATAGTATCATAGTATCAGTCAGCGTTGGAAGGGACCACAAGGATCATCTAGTTCCAACCCCCCTGCCATGGGCAGGGACACCCCACACTAGATCAGGCTGGCCAGAGCCCCATCCAGCCTGGTCTTAAACACCTCCAGGGAGGGGGCCTCAAGCACCTCCCTGGACAACCCATTCCAGGGCTTCACCACTCTCATGGTGAAGAACTTCCTCCTCACATCCAGCCTGAATCTCCCCACTTCCAGCTTCATTCCACTCCCCCTAGTCCTATCACTGATATCCAGATTCCTTGTTTTTCACAACCCATAGTAAGCTCTGAAAAGGCATTTTGCTTGTCACTGCTTCATTTCTTCTCTTCTGCCTCTTCCCTTGTCAGTACCTAAATCCAGTCATCTAAAATGCTGTTTTGTTTTGGTTGATAGTAATACTCCCCAAATCGTGCAAGTTAGGCTTAGGTTATAGCAGCAAACCTGGGGGTTTGGTTGGGATTTATTTGTTGTTGTGTTTTTGTTTTGTTTTCCTTTTTACCTTTTATTAACTGCAGCTAAAATTGGTCATCGCTGTCATAAAAGAACATCAAGGAAGGTATTATTAACTCCAATCTGTGTGCTAAACAGGAGGTGTGAGGTACAATGTTCCAGGCTCTTGTGCCAGCATAACGTCTAGTGCAGGCTAGGAGATAGCCTTTTACTGCAGTGGCCCCCTGACCTGGCCTTGCAGTGGACCTTGTATCACTTTGTATCAGTTTGGTTCTAAGCTGAGGCTTAGAAGCAGCCGGTGCCCCATTGCTCATCTCCTTAATAACCCTGTAGTTTATGGTGAAGCTTTTGCAGGGACAAAAGGACTGAAGTTTCAGAGCCTGTTCTGCTGTCCTAAAGGGGTCAGATACAACAGGATCTTTCCAAAGCATCTCTACCTTAGTGACATTCAGGAACCTTCAGCATTGTTCTGACTAACGTAGTGGCAAGGATCTTTCAAAGTAGTTGTGTATTATTGTTAGGAAAAGGAGTGTTTCATCAATAGATTGATAATCCCATTCCATTTTTACGGGGAGTAATGCCTTGATGCTGCGTGACGTTATTAAAATTTATCATAGAATCATAGAATCAATAAGGTTAGAAAAGACCTCAAAGATCAAGTCCAACCTATCACCCAAGACCTTACGACTACTAAACCATGGCTTCAAGTGCCAAGTCCAATCCCCTCTTGAACACCTCCAGGGATGGTGACTCCACCACCTTCCTGGGCAGCCCATTCCAATGGCTAACAACTCTCTCTGTGAAGAACTTTCTCTTCACTTCGAGCCTAAACTTCCCCTGGCACAGCTTGAGACTATGTCCTCTTGTTCTGGTGCTGATTGCCTGGGAGAAGAGACCAATCCCCACCTGGCTACAACCACCCTTCAGGTAGTTGTAGGCAGCAATGAGGTCTCCCCTGAGCCTCCTCTTTTCCAGGCTAAACAAGCCCAGCTCCCTCAGCCTCTCCTCACAGGGCTTGTGCTCGAGACCTCTCACCAGCCTTGCTGCCCTTCTCTGGACATGTTCAAGAGTCTCAATGCCATTCTTAAATTGAGGGGCTCAGAGCTGGACACAGTACTCCAGGTGTGGCCTAGCCAGTGCTGAGTACAGAGGTACAATGAATTCCCTGCTGCTGCTGCTGGCCACACTATTCTTGATGCATGCCAGGATGACATTTGCCTTCTTGGCCACCTGGGCACACTGCTGGCTCACATTCAGCTCTATGTTCAGACATAGAGGCACATCACATGAGTATAAAACATAAAAACAAATATGCTCAGGCCTTTGAACTGTAAGAAAAAAATAATTAACCCTTTTTTAGGAAATAACCAAAAGTTTAATCAGATGAGCAGGACAGCTTTCTCAGACAGATAAAAAATTCTGTTGTTTATTATCACTCAATTCATGGACATGCCAGTTTGAGGGTTTGTGAATTGGAAGGAAATCGATTATCACTATATTTCCTATAAGTTACAGTGGGCTTTCTGATACACTCCTCCTTGTAACATGTCCTGCTTTAGCAAAACCATGAAAATATATAACTGCTTTGCTAAAGTTAGGTCTCAACACACAGAATTTTGTCTACTTGCCTGATTTTTGTAGTGGAAGGCCCAGGTTTTCACCACTGAAGTATGTATGTGCTGATGTTGAGCTGAGACTAAGATAAGCACACATGATAAGTACATGACAGAGGAACTTTCTAGACATGCATATAAAAAGATTTGCATGCAGTGTGTACAGAGCAATAGATATCTATTGCTGCCAGCAGCAAATCTGTTTGATGGGATGCAGAAACCAAACTACCTGGGCTTTTGCAACCTTGCACAGAAGAGAGATATTCTAGTGGTTTCTTTAGCTTTCCCTTGGATATCTGCCAATATCAAGGTGATATCTAAATTGGCTTCAGTGGAGAATCATAAATAGAGTGAGTTTCTATCACAGGGCTAACCTAGTGATAGATAATCTGAAAAGAACATTGACAGGTTTTGCAGCATATATTGCATGCAGTGCTACATGATGTTTAACCTGAAAGTACTCTAGGCACTATCCTGAGAGATTAATGTAAACCAACACAGTTTGGTTTTTAGTTCCTGTTAAGGTAATCATATTGCTCCCACTGCTAATGCAGTTTGCTGTGAGAATCTGGAATGCATTGGAAAAAATCACATGGAGACTTGCTGGTAATCATAAACATAGCAGCAACCTACATACTGTTGTCATCCACAGCTTTCACTACTGGTATGGCAGGAGACCAATCAAGAGCATGAAATTGCCTAAGTGCCCAAGAAAGAAGCAAGGAAGAAGGAGGAATTGTCAGTTCATGCTGTGTGTGTATGCTGGATTACACAAAAGAAAACACAGACTTCAGCTTTGTGTTTAATAATAGTGGAAACATCACAGAACAGCAAAATTAATTCTCATTACCACATGTTTTATAAAAAAATAAGTATGCAGAATGTAGAAAGTGTAAGGTTTTAGATTTCAGGATGATAATAACAGTATGAAATTTATTTCAGGCCTTAGGAGTTTTATGTGGATTGCCTGTGATTTCTTGAACTGCTTGAATGTGTTGGTTGCCTCTCTCAGAACCTCTGTAAGATATCACTCTGGTGGCGAATTCTTAATTAGAGAAGAGCTGTGGAAAGGTTGGGAGGTTATTAGTTAAAGACATCCTGATGTCTTCTGACATGTGGAAGCAGAGCAGAAATAGTACCATCAAGCTCCACCTGCAAGTACCATGAACATCAACTAATATGATAATGGTTTTTAAAAAAATAAGAGTGCAATATGGAATTGTAGTATTTTGTATTGACCTAATGGAGGTGCAGGGAATTTTAAATCTCAGTTTAAAAGTCACTTTTTAGATGTTCTCTTGAGGTGAGCAAAAGATAACAATCACAGAGTCACAGCATGTTAGAGGTTGGAAGGAACCTCCAGAGATCATTGAGTCCAACACCACCACCACCCCCCGCCAAAGCAGGATCACCTAGGATAGTCCACACGGGAACACATCCAGGTGGGTTTTGAGTCTCCAGAGAAGGAGACTCCACAGCCTCTCTGGGCAGCCTGGTCCAGTGCCCTGTCACCCTCACTGTAAAGAAGTTTCTCCTCATGTTGAGGTGGAATCTTCTATGTTCAAGCTTGAACTCGTTGTTTCTTGTCTTATTACTGTGCACCACAGGAAAGAATTTGTCCCACTCCACTTGACATCCACCCCTCAGATATTTATAGACATTGATCAGATCCCCTTTCAGTCTTCTCAAGACTAAAGAGAACAAGGGGACACAGTCTCAAGATGCTGCAGGGGAGGTTTAGACTCGAGGTGAGGAGAAAGTTCTTCACCGAGCGAGTCGTTCATCATTGGAACGGGCTGCCCAGGGAGGTGATAGAGTCACCATCCCTGGAGGTGTTCAAGAGGAGATTGGACGTGGCACTTGGTGCCATGGTCTAGTCATGAGGTCTGTGGTGATAGGTTGGACTTGATGATCCTCGAGGTCTCTTCCAACCTTAGTTATACTGTGATACTGTGAAACAGCCGCAGGGATCTCAGTCTCTCTTCACAGGGGAGATGCTCAAGTGTCCTAATCATCCTCATGGCTCTCTGTGGGACTCTGTAGCAGATCCCTATCTCTCTTGAATTGGAGAGCCCAAAACTGGACACAATATTCCAGGTGTGGTCTTACCAGGGCAGAGTAGAGGGGGAAAAGAGCCTCCCTAGTCCTGCTGGACACAATTTTCTTGATGCACCTCAGGACACTAATGATGATAAAAAATGGAATAATGATAGCATATGATAAAAAACTGCAATGAATTTATTTCTTGCTGTCATTGCTGATGATTTTGCTGATGTACTGGTAAATCCTGCTTACACAATGGCATTTAGTGATAATTGGCTGTAATTCTCCCCCCCCCCACCCCCCCATTTTTTCCTATAAGTAATGTTTATTTTCTTTTTCTGTTTAATTCCTGTGCTAAATCCACACTGCAGATAGTATAGCTGTGTAAATGAACAACAAAAACATCACTTTCCAGTAAGTGACTAATGGCAAATACAACTTCAATGGCTGAGTTCAGTGATTTGTAACAGTTGTTACATGCTGAAAGGATACTGTAAATAGCCCTTTTTGAAAAACATTTTGCTTGTAAAAACAGGTGCTCTGTTCTGTGGTCCTATGAAAGCTGGAATTTAGTCTGTGCTCTGAGGATTCTTTGTAATCCCTTCAGATGATAACTGAATACTGATGTTTGATAAAGAAAACAGGGAAATTGTTTGAAACCTTGTTTCATCTTTTCTTTTTCAGCCTAGTTGAAGAAGAGAGAGAGAGATCAAAAATGCCACCAGCAACAGGAGCACCACAGTACCCACCTCCAGATGGAGGCTGGGGATGGGTTGTGGTCTTTGGGGCCTTTATCTCCATTGGATTTTCCTATGCATTCCCCAAAGCCATCACAGTATTCTTCAAAGAAATACAAGAAATCTTCCACACATCATATAGTGAGATAGCCTGGATATCATCAATAATGTTGGCTGTCATGTATGCAGGAGGTAAGACATTTGTTTGGGTTTTGCTGTGGTCTTAAAGCATTTAGAGTTAATTACTACCTGATTTTGTCATTATTACCTAAAGAATTTACTGAAATACATGCTTCTTTTTCTATTATATTTTATCAGAGAGTACTGGTAGCCATATAATCATTGAAGTATGGTTTACTTTATCTTGTAAAACATTTTCTATTCTCTTTATTTTAGTTTTCCCCTCAGCCTTTTGTTTGTTCCTCTAGCTAATTATGTTTCGCAGTCATGCACTAAATTCACAGGTTTTGAGTCACATTTTCCAACACAGCAATGCTGAAGTAACTGCTTGTGGGATGGGAAAATCTGCTCACTATCCACTGCCTGTTTCATTAGTCAGGCATCAATATTCCTCTGTGGATGGGAGGTCTTGTGTCTTATCCCTGTTCGTCCTAAACCAAAATCCTACCTTCCGTTTAGGCCAAGAGCCACGTTTCATATATGCCATCATTCTGATAGCTAAGATACAGACAGTGTTATTCTGGGGACTAAAATAAGCAGAGAACATGAATTGTATGGTATCTTTCTTTTCTTGTGAGCATGAAAGTAAAGAACGAGACAAATGATCAAGGGTTTTAAATAGAAAGTTATATTTTACATACAAAGTGTCAAACTTGCTTTGACAGGTTCTAAGTCTATCAAGCTCAAAGACTAACTGTTAAATCCTACTTTATTTCTTCATTCTTTTAGAATTTTGTTTTAATTCTTTAAAACATTGATGAGAGCTGTCTGATACTCTAGGCAAAACACTTTTTTAAGGCAGTCCAGAGGTCGGATTAAGAGGGTATTTCAGGCAATAGATTGCCCTTATCTTGGGTGTTACAAGGTAACCCCTTGGAACATCTCAGACTGTTTGTAATGATGAGGCAATTAAATGCTTATATTTGTATATGTATATGTTTATGGATAAATGTATATAAATGGAGACTGAATACATTGTGGCAATATCTCTAATCACTGAAGAGCATCACTGTAATGTTTTTCAGAAGTGATGTCTGCATAATAGGGTAGTATTAAAGAAAGCATGAAGTTTTGTGTTTAGCATGGTAATTTTTTATGTATCATTTCAACCTATCTAAGTTTTGTCACGTGAATGACCCTGGCCTCTTCAGCAGTCAGGGAAGAGAAGTAGGTGTCTACAAAGAGGAAATCAGGTTACCTGAGTTGCTTTCTCTAAATACCTGGTTTTCTCCTCTGACTATAAAAATGAAGCTGCAGACAGCATAGCATTGCTTAAGCACCTCAGATAAATAATTTTCAGCTAATGGGATGGAAAAATGCATCCTCTTTTCAAATACTGGCAGAGACAGAGACCTTATCAAAACACCTTGACAAGAGGTACCAAAATCAACCAAAATTTGCTGTTCAGCTATTTTGATCCCATTTTTTTAATACACAAGTACAAAATCATAATTTTTTCATATATAAGTATAGAATCATAAAGAATTTTGTAGAACCAGCAACAGCAGCTAAATGCCTCACAAAATTCACAAGGTGATGTAAGTTGAACGCTGTCACGAGTGAATTAAAAGAGCAGGTGTATCTCGTCACATTCAGGTCCTTTCTAATGTAGTTGCTTTGTAAGGATGGATCAGCATTTGCACTGTGAAGTGTACATGCTCTGACTCATGAACTGGAATGGCTCTGACTTCTGAACTGGACACCTTTTTTGCTAGATTTTCTAATTGGAGCTAAATTTTCTAGCAGCAAATTTGCTGTGTAGTGCAGGCGCTGTTCTTTTTGTTTGAATCTTTGAATAACATTTCATTTATGTCCTTTCTGGCACCTCAAAATTCACTGAGGTTTTATTGACCACACAGATGTAAAACACAGGACATTTAGCTGTGGTCATTTTTAGCTTGAATGTGCACAGCTTTTCATGAAAAATACAAAGCATCTAATACTTCTCTGCCTTTTCTCTAATTCTTCTCTTCTGCATACCAGCACACTAACTTCACCTGTACATTCACATTAAAAATTACAAAATGGTTTACTATCCAGCCTCCTGTCACCTACCCCAGCCACTATGAAGATCATCAGCTCAGGAACAGTAAGCAAAGTTGTTTGGATATCTTGTTACAGGCTTGTGGCTTTAAAATGCTGAGAGTGACGACCCTGCCTAATATAAACACTCTTTGAAGCCATAGCTTCTCTGGAACAACTTCCTAAAAAATAGGCCATTTAGACAATCACTGGCAGAATATGAAATAGAGATCAGGAAAAACATTGTTTTTACTCCATTGTTTTTACTGTCTGATAGTGGCCTGATTTCTTAGCATTTGATGTGCTGTAGTGTGAGGTGCACGTTCAGACCGTGAGTACAAGGTGTATTGTTTACTACGAAGTGTGGTGTGTACATTTGAGATGAACACTCTTCATCATATTACTAATTAAGGTAACTTGAAAACACCTAAGATCTGTCATCCTCATTAGAGCTTAGCATTCAACCTATTAATCATCACAGTGGGGTCAGTGAGTAAGTTAGAGTCTGTGTGACACTCTTTGCTTTGGAGGCTGCAGCCTCTTGCAGTAATTAGCTGGCATCTGTGTTTCAGTAAAAAGATATTAACTTAACTTTCAATGCCTGAGAAAAAAAAAGACACAAAAAAACCCTAATAAAAGGCATCCAGTAAGGAGCTAAAAGAATGTTAATTATGTTTATCACTTACTTCATACTTAGAATAAATGGCATTAAATTATAGCAGACCATCTGGCAATCCATATGGTCTCCTGCAGTCTTGGTTAATTCCAGCAAATAGGTCAAGCACAGCATTCACCCTGTTAGGAAAGCACTAAGCAGAGGTGACAAATCTGATAAATCAATATGAAACTCTTTTCCTCTCTCAATCTGGCATAATGTGCACCTTTGCACATGTTTTTGTTGGGTTTTGGTCTTGTTTGTTAACTGTCCTTTGTCGCCATATCTACTGGATGTTTGTAAGGGTTTACTAAAAAGCTGTCACAGAAAGCAGGATCCTGTGATGTAATCAAGGTTTCAGGTGTTGCAAAGCCTCTACTTTTCAGCACATGCTTGAAAAAAGCATCCTCGGGAGAAGAGCCATAGTTCAGTCTCCATGGCAACTCCTTCTGCCTCTCTGGAGCAGAGACTGTCAATTGCATTAAATTAAGGGTGATAGTTTTGTGATGGACTCCTACACCCAGGGAACTGTGACTGCGACCAACAAACTTGTTACTGTAGGAGAGAAGCTGGGATAAAATGGAATTAGGTGAGTTATCCTGACATGGGAACTTGTGTTTCTGCATACATGTGAAAGCAAATGGATATAAAAATAGGTATGCACGTTTGGACACATTCCTGTGCAACTTCTCTAGGTGTGCCTGCATTAGCAGGGGCATTGAACCAGATGATCTCCAGAGGTCCCTTCCAACCCCTACCATTCTGTAATTCTGTGATTCTGTATTCTAAGATACATAGACTATATATTTATTCATATGGAGACATATTTTTGCTGCAACACACATAGGAATTAAAGGATTCAAAATAAAACAACACGTCAAATACGTTTGACCTCAAGTTCTCTCAGTTCCTTCTTTTTCCAAACTTCTTCTTTCACTTTGTGCAGCATTAACAGCCAAAGGTGATTAGAGGGCTGCTTATCAGAGCTCGATCTGTTTCCACTGAAAATGTTTTCATTACTTTCAGTGTAGGTTTGATAGGAGCCTTAGTGGTAGCTATGAAAACCATGTGACAGGTCTGGTGATTTGAGACACAGCTGACCTTGACTTTTAGATTTCCTTAGAGAAAAAGCAGTTGCCTTACTCGCTTGCCTTTAACTCTTTTTCTGTCATTTTTCCGAGGACACTCCCCCTGTGTTTTTGGTTTGGTTTGTTTGTCTGTTTGCTGGGATTTTGTTTGTTTGATTTTGTTTTTGTTTGTTGTTTGGTTTGGGTTTATTGTTTGTGTGTGTGTTGGGTTGGTTGGTTGGTTGGTTGTTTTGTATTTTTTTCCAAAGATATCTTTTTTGGGTGTGATATTGAGTTATAGAGACTAGCTTGATAGCTGATAAATTCCTCAAGCCTTACCCAGCTGCGAAATGTTGGACAGTCTTACTGGTCTGAAGTTCAAAAACACAAAGGTCCACTGAAACAAAAAGGTTGATAGAGATTCTCTTTACAAGTAAGTAATTTTAGAAGCACCTTTGGCCATTGCCATTTTGCAAAACACGTTTGTACCTTAGACATGCAGCATTTTTAATAGCTTACTCTCACTTCTTCTGTGTGTTTTAAAGTTGTTGGAGTTTGAGGTTAAGTATTTCCAAACAGTAGCAAACGCTTCAAGGATTTTTCAGGTGACAACACGACGCTGGCTTATAGGCGAGTTCTCACTTTGACTTTGTCAAATATTAATTTGGAAAATAGCATCTCATATGGTATGTTCAAAATATTTGTGATTTCGTCTCAGTGGGTGTTTTGGTGCTATTGCTGTGAAGATGAAATGGCGTGCACAGTGGAGATGACAGTTGCGAAATCCATGTAACACAAACAACAGATGGCTATGGATTTTTACTTTTTGGACAGGACCTGGAATCCTACACTTTTCTTCCTTATGGTAACATTTTCTTACTTTGGTTTGACAAATACTAGCACAAGGTGTTCAGTGGCCGTGGATAAGGAGATTGAGAAGCTTTCTTAAATTGACCTATGTCCTTTGATGTCAGGGACAAGCGTTTTTCTCCATCGGAATATGCAAAGTGTTGAATTTTAATAACCTCATTTAGAGTGTCCTTGAAAGCCGAACTTATCAACTTCCTGAATGCCTC
The DNA here is from genome assembly GCF_026170545.1 of Melanerpes formicivorus. Lineage (NCBI taxonomy): Eukaryota > Metazoa > Chordata > Aves > Piciformes > Picidae > Melanerpes > Melanerpes formicivorus. Next base: position 36,295,927 of record NW_027142355.1, read on the forward strand.
GTGGGCATGAGGGAATACTGCACGTTTAGCCTAAAATATATGTAAAACATCCATGTCAAGTTAATTTGAGACTTGCAGATAAAGGAAAAGAAGTCATAATGAGATGACACAAGAACAGAGAATGGAGATAAGTACAAAAAGAGAGGTATCAAGGGTAACAAAAATATTATGCAGTAGTTCAATTTAAACAAAAAGATGACCTGAATGTTAAGGAAGCCTCTGCAGGGCAATACAGCCACTTCTCATATTTCTTGGAAGGTTCTGAGTTTCAGCAAAACGGTAGCTTGTAGGGCAGTGTTCTTCAGTAGCAATGTCTGGTTTAAACATAGAATTTCCCTAATGTTCAGAAAACACTCTTTAAAGTGGTCATGGGAAGAAAGATGAAATAAGGTAGATCTGTTGTAGATTATTTGCATATTTTACATTCTTCTCTGCAATTTGTTATGTTTGACTGACCAGATAAGCTCTAATTGTTGAATGTGCAATGCCTCTTGGGGGTTCATTTTGTCAGCTTTTTGTGAAACGTAGTTCTTACTGGAATCTACCAAGCCACACTCAAGAAGCCAGTCTCAGTGTTAAGGACAAGCTGCCACTAAGGAGAGTTTGTCTTTTATTGTACACTTGTGTGAATTTTGAATAACTGTCAGACAGATGTTACAAGACAAAGAATTCCCAGTGTGCTTCTACCAAGCTCCTTCTGTATCCAAACCATAAGTTATAAGATTTGATGCATATCATAGAAATCTTTGTGTAACTTAATTTAAACCCTTTACTAAAACAGTTCTCACTTACATAGAAGTAAACAACGTGGATTGCATAATGAACATTTGTTAAGCATTCCTTTCCTGTCTAAAACTTTGTATTTGTCTTGATCTTCATTTGGTTTTATAGCCAGGGATTTCTGTAAGTAATCAATATTGAAAGCTTTTTTATCTACAAAGAAGATTTTTTTTCCCTTTCCCACTTATTTTCAAGCAAAGGGTCAAAGTCGAACAATAATAAACACCACGCATCATAAGATACATTTTCTAAGGGGCTAAAACTGAGTTTGTTTAAGAAAGGTATCAAGGGACAAACTTAAGCCTTTGATATGTTCATTGAGGTTGCAAAACTTTGACAAAGGAATGTGTGTACCAACAACGTTGGATTGGTTCCCATATGGTTTTTCATATCATTGGATCATACAATGGTTGTATTTGTGATGTGTGTCGGGTAATTCAAAGGTAACGAAACAATGGTCTAGCACAACTGATAGATATTTGAGCAGATACCAGAGAAGTACTGTGGGGAAGGAAAAGTCTGTGTATACCATTGTAATCACTCCACCACTTCAAATGGAATAATAAACCCAGCACTTTACAAAGAACTTATTATAGAATTTTATTTGTCCATTGTTTTAGAATGCCTAAGAACTATTCCCATGTTTATTTTGAAGGGTATATTCAAGGGAAACAGAGTTGTACTGATATGTTTAGAAGATTTTTTTTTAAGCAAGTATCAAATGGCAACAGCTGAGTTTGTAAAGATATGTAAATCTATAGTCATTAAAAGAGGTAAGCAGGCCAGGGGTTTAGTGAGGGGTTTATACTGATGCCAGGGGAACTACAAAAGGCAGAGATTTAGGTGGTTTAAAATAGTCTTTTGTGATTACTTTGAACACTCTTTTAACTAATTAATTAATTAAATTTGAAGATTTTTGTAGTGATCACATATGACATGGAGTAGATAAATATATGTGCCATACAAAGAGTATTTTGCTCAGTGAGAACTTCTGCATTTAATGGAGTTATTCTATTAAGATTACATATGTCAAAGATCCCAAACAATTGCATCTTTATTAGGAGGTGGTAGAAGCCCCATCCCTGGATGTTTTTAAGGCCAGGCTGGATGTAGCTCTGGGCAACTTGATCTAGTGGAAAATGTCCCTGCCCATGGCAAGGGGGTTGGAGCCAGATGATCCTTGGGGTCCCTTCCAACCCTGCCAATTCTGTGACCCTGTGAGCTGAATAGTCAGTTTTGATAAACACTTTTTTACTGTCATAGAAAGTTACAGAAAAGAAATTTAAGAAGAAACAGTTTGAAACCCCCTACAAAGCCCCTCTTTCCTATGGAATGGACTTACATAAGGTCTACACTTTCCAGAATGTGATGGGGCAATTTATCTCAAAGCAAGGCCAAATACGTGTTATGTGACTGCACAGACAATAATAAGCAACACAGTTCAGCAATCGGTCTTTTACTAAATCAACAAACAGTAGCACATGGCAGTGATTCTCTTGTCTTTCCTGCAGCACTATAGCTTATACCTGTGCAAAGAGTGTGCAAGGTTATATAACCCATTGCCACTGTGATTTAGAAGCTTTTCATATTTGCTTACTCAAATGTAAACAGTAACCTGAGCACAAAGTGCAAAGCACTTGACCCCGTGCTCAGAGAAATGGAGCTGAAGTGGCATATAGGATTAAGACAAGAACAAATTCGTATCATAGGATTTCTTCTGGATCATTTCTTCTGATGTTAAAAAAAAATAAATTTGCTTGACAAGGTGTTCAGCTGTGCATATTGCCTAGATCAGTCAACTTTTTAACCAATTGCTTTGCAGTAAGATGCATTAAAACTTAAAAAGAAATATAGCTCCTCCTGTGGGAAGAATTTAATTCTTTCATCAGTAAACCTCAGTAATGCTCTTGTAGACACACATGTTAAATCCCTGCAGAAGCAGAGATATTTCTTGGGGTTGTATTAATATCTTCTGGCTGAAAAATCTCAACAATTTAAGTTGAAAGGTGGCTCCAGGAGTGCATGATATTTAGGCAGCATCTGTAATACAAATAATGAGAAGCCTTTATTTTAATGGGCACTAATTTATTTTGAATTTATGATGCTTAGAAGTAAGCTGCTTGACATTACTCAGTGGAGAATAAGGTTTCTGCCCATGATCAATCCTTTTGTTTGTTCACCCCAGTTAAGAAAGTACACCTGGTTCTAAAGTCACACAAATACTATTTTCAAGTGCAGTCAGATGGCACCTGGCCACCAAGCCACTTCATGTTGTTTTTTTGCAGCCTAGCTCCAATTTTCCCTTTTCATATGAGCAGACCTGGTTGAAACTTACCCCCAGCCTTTCACCCCCTGCCATTTTCAGATGACCATGTATATGGAGATGTAACCTCTGTTGTTTCCTCTCTAGTACAGGCGAGCTACAAATGCCACAATCTTTGTTCAACTCAATCATAATCTATTCCTTTTCCTCTACATAAATCCCAGGTTTCCTCCCCTTGGTCATATTTTATGAAATACTGTTATGATAGGGCAAGGCATGCTTTCTCCCCTCGTTGAAGCAAGTCATCATGGTTCAGTTTTAAACATTCCTTTCTCTTCTCTCTGCATGGCTGATTGGTTTTCTGGTGGTTACATGTTTTAAATGAAAACTGTGGACTGTAAAGATGAACCTGTTCCCTCCCCGGGAGAAGGTAGAGTCACCATCACCGGAAGTGTTTAAAAAAAGACTGGAGGAAGCGAATAGAATAGAATAGAATAGAATAGAATAGAATAGAATAGAATAGAACCGAACAAACCAGGTTGGAAGAGACCTTCAAGATCATCACGTCCAACCTATCATCCAACACCACCCAATCAACTAACCCATGTAACCAAGCACCCTGTCAAGTCTCCTCCTGAACACCTCCAGTGATGGCGATTCCACCACCTCCCCAGGCAGCCCATTCCAATGGGCAATCACTCTCTCTGTGTAAAACTTCCTCCTGACCTCCAGCCTGAACTTCCCCTGGCGCAGCCTGAGACTGTGTCCTCTTGTTCTGGTACTGGCTGCCTGGGAGAAGAGACCAACCTCTACCCTTCAGGTAGTTGTAGAGAGCAATAAGGTCACCCCTGAGTCTTCTTCTCTCCAGGCTAAGCAGCCCCAGCTCCCTCAGTCTCTCCTCATAGGGCTTGTGCTCCAAGCCCCTCACCAACTTCGTTGCCCTTCTCTGGACTTAGTTGCCATGGTCTAGTTTATTAGATGGTGTTGGTTGATAGGTTGGATTTGATGATCTTGAAGCTATTTTCCAACCCGGTTAATTCTGTATTCTGTTTAAAGATTTGAGGTTGTCACTTTTGGGTGAAATATTGAATATTATTAAATAGTTCATTCTGATGTTATAGCAGATGAAACAATGGAACATAGCCATGTGACCATTTGAGGCTGTGCCTTTAAGAAAGGGACACTATGGCTGAATGTTTATAAACAAAGAACAGGTCTAAACTAATTTCATTGGTGGATTGGTAGAATGCAGCTTTAAGTTTTGAGTCCAGCTGAGACTTTCCTCAGTGTGCACTTTCCCTCCTCCTTTTTTTGCAGCTTGTGGCTTCTAGGCTCTCTGCCAGACTGGCCTTGGACTGATAAGTGTGAGGCCTGCAAACCTACTAACACTTTGCTCTAATTTATAACTGCTTTTAATTAACAACTGCTCCTTTCTTCTCTTTCTAACCCTCTCTGGGTAAAAAGGGGAGAGAAGGGGGCACAGGGGGGGAACCCTCCTCCAGCAGGGGGAGGGGAATTTCATTCCTGTGTTATTTTGCTGTATATTTCTGTGTATATATTGTAAATACTGTAAATTGTATATATATATACCCTGCAGCCCCTAAAACCGCTTGTAAATACAGCGTTCCTTTGCTCATCCAGCTGTGGTTAGCTGTGGTTTCTTTCATTTTTTTATTTTCCTCTATTTGTGGGGGGGAGAAGGCTGGGCCTTCCTCTCAAACCCATGACAAGCCATCTGTGTTTTGAAAATAATGACACATTTAAATTGGTTGATTGCAGTCCATGGAAAGTGTATTTGTTGATCCAGTCAACAAAAGAAGTGGTGTGTGACTATACATAGGAAAGACAAAACATCAAAATTTGGAATACCCATCAGAAAAAGCTTTTGTTCTGTGTGGATGGAAATCTGAAAGTGTCAACTTGATGACAAATTCGACTCCAGTCACAAGAAGTGTGTGATTCGGTTATAAGAGTATGCATTAGATAGTGCTGGACGATAGGTTGGACACAATGATCTCAAAGGTCTCTTCCACCCTGGTCTGGTCTATTCTATTCTATTCTATTCTATTCTATTCTATTCTATTCTATTCTATTCTGTGATAAACTGACACCTGCTCAGATAATGTGTGTATTAGATAAAAAGTATCTGATTTCTCTTTCAGTTCTGTTGGATACAGTGTTCTTCTCAGGCATGTGTATATTGCTGTAAAAGACTAGGGAGAGGCAAGGGAAAAAGAATGAGGAGAGAAGAGATTAGACCTAATTTTTAAAATTACTGGTTAATAAGTAAATATTTTCCTGAAGATTATTATTGTTTTTTTTAAAGCAGTTAAATATGGATTGTGTATGGTTTAGGCAAGAAAATTTCCCAATCTGAAACTGGGATGCTTTCAGAATTCTGGACTTGTTCGCTTGTCTTGAAAGGTTCTGCTTCCTCCAGGTTGTAATAAAGGCTACTGATTCAGGCACAGCTGAAACAAAGAAATGCATTGGTAAAAACCCAAGCACATGACTCTTGTTGCTGTTGTTGATCAAGATGATAATCTCTTGATAAATGTTGCCTTTTTGTTATTCTAGCTTTGATTGATGTTTTGCTTCATGTTTCTAGCCATTTAACAGTTTGTGTTGCTTTCAGTTTTCTTGACCTGGAAGGCAAAATATTCAGGGTTACCTTTGCATATCATTCTATAATTAAACAGGTTTTCTCAATATATGTTTTAATTTTTCACTTGTCTGAAAACAAAACCAAAAAACACAGTGAAAAACCCCTCAAGAGTCACACTTTCAATTGAAAACTGAGTGTAATTGTGTCTCACTTACACCCCACCCGAGTTTCTCAGTCACCTCTGTTGCAAAATACTGGGAAAAATGCTACTTCTGTACCTGGTATGATCCTACTAATACACTACCACTGTCTTCACTTGCACTCTAAATACTTTAGCTGCCAGAACCTAATGAGATTGCTCCGCTTCCATTTTTTATTATGTCTTTGAAACACAAACTAATTTCTTTAACTCTCCTCTTTTCTTATTCCTTTTCCCTTCCCCTTCCTCTTCCTTCTCCTCTCTTCTCCCTCCCTTTCCCCATTCCCACAGTATGTTGTGAGCTAAGAGTTATTCACATATATTTACCTTACACACTTTTTCAGGCATGATCTAAATTACAGGGTTTTAAAGGAATTTGGGAAGTTCCCAATCTCTACATTCTGACTGTTACCACTGGAAGTCACCATATGCATTTTACTGGATATTAGTAAAAATACAAATATGTCCCTCCCTGGAGATACTTAAAACCTGCCTGGATGTGTTCCTATATATGCTCTGGTGTAGGTGATCGTGATCTGGCCGGGGAGTTGGACTACATAATCTTTTGAGGTCCCTTCCCAGCCCCTAATGCAATTCTGTGAGATTATAAGTAAAACACTGACAAAATGACACTTGAGAAAGATTTTCCTATAAAGTACATTATAAGCTTAACAATACATATGTGTTAATTAGCAAATGTATTTGAACATAATCTTACTATGTTACAATGACATAAACGTGAAGACTTCTCAGGACACTTCAAGTTATAAATACATCCAGATTTATGTTTCTCATTATGTATATTCTGAATATGTAGATGAGATTTAATGATCCACTCAAGATCCATAATTCACAGTTAAGTGGTCCATGGGAAAAAAATCATAGGTAGTAGATTAAGTGTTTTCAATTCAATGTCTAATTATACTGTGCACACTTGAAACCAGAAAAGGATATAGGAGCAACTAGGAAGAAGCATGTATATAGTTTCAATCTGAAATTACATATTATTGGCTGTAACAATATAGAAGGAAAAATTTCCAAGTTGAGATAGTTATGATATTAACCCAGAAACATAACAAACAAAAAGAAAAGGACATGTGCTGGGTGAAATTAGGACATTGTATGATCAGTAATGTGATGGGCAATTTGTAGAAGACAGATACCCAAATGACAATATTAGAATAAACTTTATTAGAATAAACCAAACCAGGTTGGAAGAGACCTTCAAGATCATCGTGTCCAACCCATCAACCAATCCAACCCACCCAAACAGCTAACCCATGGCACCAAGTACCCCATCAAGTCTCCTCCTGAACACCTTCAATGACGGCGACTCCACCACCTCCCCGGGCAGCCCATTCCATAGCGCAATCACTCTCTCTGTATAGAACTTCTTCCTAACATCCAACCTGAACTTCCCCTGGCGCAGCCTGAGACTGTGTCCTCTTGTTCTGGTACTGGGTGCCTGGGAGAAGAGACCATCATCTGCCTGTCTACAACCTCCCTTCAGGTAGTTGTAGAGAGTGATAAGGTCACCCCTGAGTCTCCTCTTCTCCAGGCTGAGCAACCCCAGCTCCCTCAGTCTTTCCTCATAGGGCTTGTGTTCCAAACCCCTCACCAACTTTGTTGCTCTTCTCTGGACTCGTTCCAGCCAGTCAACATCCTTCCTAAAGTGAGGGGCCCAGAACTGGACACAGTACTTGAGGTGTGGCCTAACCAGTAACTGAAGTTGGCTGAATTTTTCACTGCAAATGTACTATTTGAAAAACATGTAATGATTTGAGTTGCAGAGAATACACCTAAGACCTAGTAAATTGCCTGTGCAAGGTCTTCTGAAAGTTTGTGCTATGACTTTTTGCTTTCTGTGATGGATGCTAGACTATTGTTCTGCATCCAGTACAAAGAGTCAGAGATAAAGAAATCATGAACGGTAATAGGAAGTAATAAACAGGAAGTGGAGAGTAATGAGCATTCATGTATATTGTGTTCACATGTGCATACATAGATTTGTAGAAGACAGTCATTCCTGAAAGAGGAGGAAAGAAAAAAGGGAAATGTTTGTAACTAGCTATTAACATGGTGTAGGAAAATGCCTATGAAGAATTAAATATTTGGAAGCACTGGGTTTTTTGCTTGTTTGTTTTTTCTTCCTAGCAATGAGATTTGGGATTAGCAACATATCTCATTTTCAAATTGCTTTAATTGTACTTGTGACAATGGTGTACTGTAATCCCTGTCTTTATTTTCATTTTTATGATCTTCAACAATACAGAAAATCACCTTCCCTTTTGTAGTAGCAGAGCACACAGAATTAGTGTTGCAATCTGATTCACACAGATAGCAAGCTGTAAAAACAAGTTTTATAGTTAAAAAATGTACTCTGCTTTGGCAGGGTACAAAACATTAAACACTAAGTCTTCCTCAGTTACAAATTTTCAAGTTCTTTAAACTTGCAAGAGTGAGTTTGGAAGATTCCAGGTGAAAAATTAGGGACAATGTTTTTAAAGTGGAGCAGGGTAGATTTAGATTGGACAAAAGGAGGAAATTCACAGAATCACAGAAAACATCCAGTTGGAAGAGACCTCAAAGATCATCCAATCCAACCTTTGACTCCACACTGGAATGCAACGCTAAACCATGTCCCTAAGTACCAGGTCCACACACTGCTTAAATATCTCTAGGGATGGCAACTCTACCGCTGCCCTGGGTAGACCATTCCAATGTCTGATAACCTTCTCTATGAAGAAGTATCTCCTAGCATCCGGCCTGAACCTCCCCTGTCACAGCTTGAAACTATTTCCCCCAGGCCTGTCACTTGCCACCAAGGAGACGAGGCTAGCTCCATCCTCACTCCAAACTCTCAGTTCTTCATGAGTGGTATAATACTGGAAGAGGCTGCTCAGGGATGTGGTTGAGGCCCTGTCCGTGGAGAAATTCAAGATCAGACTTGATGTGACCCTGTGCAGCTTGATCTAGTTGGAGGTGTCCCTGCTCACTCCAGGGGGAGTTGGACAAGATGTCCTTTCCAACCCGATACAGTCTGTGCATCTGTGAAAAATACTTATAAATGGAGTACATTATGTCAGGAAAAAAACCCAACTCATTTATATCATTAGGAGTCAAGTAATCAGGTGAGGGAAAATAATGGAATTCTGGGGAGGGGGTTTCTTGTGTGTGTGATTGTATGGACATGTGTAGTCTCTGTATCTGGACATAACAGGTTTTAGTAAGATTACACATGAGATATAAAAACTAGTAGAAATACTGGATAGCTACAAATGGACCTCTAGTTTCCAGTTAGAGTTAATTTTCCTTTGTTCCCTGAAAGCAGCCATGTTAGATAGGATTTATTTTAACCTTTCCAGAAATGTGGTGCTTCTTTCAGTACAAATCCTCAAATGTGAATCTTGCCACATTGAACCAAGGCTTTCTCTTGCAACCATCAACAAAGAAAGAAGGAGCAGCCACTGAGATAAATGGCTAATACTGCAGGGATGAAACCTCTGGAAGAAAACAACAAAAGATTTTTCTGAAAGACTGTTTGCAATGCACATATCATGTGCTGATGTTATTTTGAGCTATCCCCATTACAGAGGCATGCAGGCCACTTTGTGAAAACATGTGCCTGGTGTCATAATGCCTCTATTTATATGCTTGTCTTCTTATAGGTTATTTGCTTCCATCTTGTCATTAGGCTGTTCCATCCTTTCTTATTTCTTGGTTTTTTTCCCCACCTTTTCCAGGCTGAAAGTCTAGTTTTTAAAAATACCTGTGTACAGGCTTCACTTCAACCAGTGATACTGAAGGTAAAAGGAATAACAAACATATGGAAAGTTTAAAAAAGTGCTTAAATGTTTCAAATGTTTTGCTGCATCTTGACTTCACATCACAATAAATGCATCAAGGTGAAATTTGGACTCTTAATTTTGGGACAGAATTTTTGGTTTTAGTTGGTGACCATACATGTGTCTGAAAATTGCTGAGTGTTTAGCAGCTCAGAGAAATACACCAATTTCTTATTAAATATTACAAAGTTTCATATTGGTAGTTTCAAAAGAAACGTCGTAAGTCATCTTCAAAGTCTTCCACTTTATGATCAAGTGTTCTAGCCTTTCATAAAAAAAATGATGTAGCAGAGCATGCAAATGATAATTAATATAAACCATTGATATGTGTCCATGTAAATAATAATCATGGCTACTCCTTGATTTAAAAATGGGCAATTTTCCAACTTTGTAAAATTAGAATCGAGTAGAGTACAGTACAGTAGAGTAGAGTAGAGTAGAATAGAATAGAATAGCATAGAATAGAATAGACCAGGCCAGACCAGGTTGGAAGAGACCTTCAAGATCATTGCATCCAACACCATCTAATCAATTAAACCATGGCACCAAGCACCCCATCAAGTCTCCTCCTAAACACCCCCAATGATGGTGACTCCACCACCTCCCCAGGCAGCCCATTCTAATGGGCAATCACTCTCTCTGTAAAGAATTTTTCCTAACATCCAGTCTAAACCTACTCTGGCTCTGCTTGAGACTGTGTCCTGTTGTTCTGGTGCTGGTTGCCTGGGAGAAGAGACCAGCCCTTGCCTGTCTACAACCTCCCTTCAGGTAGCTGTAGAGAGCAATAAGGTCTCCCCTGAGCCTCCTCTTCTCCCGGCTAAGCAACCCCAGCTCCCTCAGCCTCTCCTCATAGGCCTGTACTCCAAACGCCTCACCAGCTTTGTTGCCCTTCTCTGGACAAATTCCAGCAAGTCAACATCTTTCCTAAACTGTCCTGGTTTACAACAGCCTGCTCTCACAAGCAATTCCCCCACAAAAAGACTGGGAGGGAAGGAAAAGAAAAAACCCAACAAAACAAAACAAAAACTTTGGATGGTTAGACCACTTTGAACCACTCTTGCAACCTCACCCCCCCTCAGCCCACCCCAGGTGGTCAGGGAGAAAGAAGATCTGGAAGACAGATAAGAGAAACCCTTAGGAGTCAAGATAACCAATAAATGTAATGAAGTAATGCAAAATAATACAAAGGAGAATAGTTGTGTATGTAGCAGACAGGGAAGGAGACCACATGAGAAGCACATGCCATGAGCAAACCAAGGAATAAAGGGAAGCACCCTTCAGGACACAAGTGAGAATATATGCATTCAGGGTAATGACACTGAGGAAATGTAGTTAGAGGTGGGGAAGTGGTGAGCAAAGTATGATGGATGCTTGAATGTCTGACTGCTTGCTCCCCAGCATGCTGTACTTTCAGCTGCTGAGCTGTCTTAATTCATAGTTTAGTGACCCTAACTCAGTGTTAGCAGTTTATTTTTGGTGATATTTATTGCAAAACCCATCTTTTTTCTCTGTGCTTTCTGTCAGTGTTGCTATATTATCTGTCTTTATGGAATCTGTGCAGCCAGTTGTAAGCGTTATATGAGATGGAGAAAAAAACATACTGCCAAATACGTGGAGGAACTACAGAAAAAGCTATCCAATGATTGGTGAACTGTGCCACCCTAACTGCTGATACACAAGCATGAATCAGAAACAAAGGTTACCATTCAAAGAAATGTGATAAAGAATCTAAGATGTAACTGATTGCATGACTCTAATAAATTGATCAGTTGAGGTCTCTTCCAGCCTTGGTGATTTTGTGATTCTGTGAATAGTTCTTTGGGTTGTTTTCTGTCTGCCTCTCTTCTCAAGATAAGCAGTGTATTTTTAAAGTGTCTTCCAACTTAATGAACAGGTTTAAAATGCAACTAGAATCAATTTTAAGCTGGTTTTCTTCTGGGTGCCACAGGCAACGTTCCAGTAGGAGTACTGTCGACTCACTTAAAGCATTTGTGGTTGAAAAAGTTGTTTTCAAGTGAACGATAAGGCAAGGCATTAGTGATTCTTCGCTGAACAAAGCAAACCGGCTCCTGCAAGTAGATTTTGTGAAAAAAACAAAAGAGAGAGAAAGAGAGAAAGAGAAAAAGACAATGAAAAACGAAAAGGAAAAGATAAAAGAAAAAGCCTTCCAGGAAACAGAAATGAAAAGTAAAGGTGGACTGGAAAAATAGCCGCATTGACTCTGCCGAGCAGATGGCTGAATCTTGTGTTTAAATCACTTGACTTGACAGGTTGTAATCTACAATATTGCATTAGTGCAACTTGAAATATTATTATTGCATTTATTTTCAACTTCTTTCAGCAATTCACTTTATTTAAATAAATGTCATAGTGCTCAGAGTGAATCATTTCAGCTTGCTTTGGATCAATGACACTATGAGCGCTGTATGACATTATCAATATATCTTTGAAAAATTACTTTTATATCAGGAAGGTTAATCTCTAGTTCCATACTGAAAGTAATGAAAGTAGCAAGATAAAAAGCATAAACATGCTGTCTGTATGTGAAACAAATTGCAGATGTCAATGGTCTTTAATTACATTCCTGTATTATAGCAGTGAGAAATCAAAACAGGACGAATAAATTAAATACTAAAAGCTAGGTTATATGTTTTTAAAAGAAACTTTCATTCCTACAGTGAATACAAATGTAGAGCAGGCCCAAAGACATCCTCATTATGGATGTGGAACAAAATCAACAATTATGGCTGCTTCAAACTTCTACAAACTAAGCCCTATTATTGTAACCATTCTGACTGGCTATATTGCAGTTGAGATGCAGATCATCTTTTCATCCCTCAGAGAAAATCATGTCTATTTACAGGAGAACTGCCTAAAATAAAGGGATTGTTGGGGTTTCATGTTGGTAAGAAAGAAAAATGATGGAAAAGAGAGATAAAGGCAGCAGCAAGGTCACACATGTGGCTCAGTTGGTAGTGCATAAGACCCTTAATGGGAAGGTTGTGAGTTCAAGCCTGCAGTGGGCAGTAGTGTCCTCCCTACTCTAGTCATGAGGTCTGTGGTGACAGGTTGGACTCAATGATCCTCGAGGTCTCTCCCAACCTCAGTAATACTGAATACTGAATGTAAGAATTCTGCTGTCCTAGATTCTCTTCCTCCTATAAATTAATGGAATGTACCTTGTACATTTGGTCTTACAAATGTTACTCTTCCTGAGAGCTAAGCAAAATCCAGATATTTTGCCAAATAAATGTTTGTTTATTCTACGTCATGGACTTAAAACTGCTCTGCTTGTTTTACCTCATGATATTATGAAATGGAAATACTGTTACCTGGTCAGCATCCTTTAAGCTTTTACAGATACTAGGTACCACGTTGTTGCATTGTCTCCAGAGTCAGAACATTTTTGAAGAGTATATATTTTCTTAAGAGCAGAAAAATGCGAATAAATGGATGGATGTGATTATATGAATGTGTGCATAGCTCTGAAAACATTACTGTATACATACTGAGTGTCCAGAGAAGGGAGACAAAGCTGGTGAAGGGTCTAGAGAACAAGGAATGGCTGAGGGAACTGGAACTGTTTAGTCTAGAATACAGGAGGCTGAGGAGAGACCTCATTGTTCTCTACAAACACCTGAAATGAGGTTGTAGTGAGGTGGAGGTCAGTCTCTTCTCTCTAGTATCAGGTGATAGGACAAGAGGAAACAGCCTCAAGTTGTGCCAGGGGAGATTTAGATTGGACATTAGGAAAGAGTGGTTATGCATTGGAATATGCTACCCAGGAACGTGAGAGAGTCACTGTCCCTGGAGGTATTCAAGAAACATGTTCATATGGTTTAATGGCCATGGTGGTATAAGGTCAATGGTTGGGTTTGATGAACTTAGAGATCTTTTCCAACCAAAACAATTCTGTGAGTCTATGATTCTATATGAGAAAAAATGTTACATTTATAATGCAAAGTTTAAGCCCTCTATTCATTTCCACAAAAATATTAAGCAGTGCATTCCTTTAAAAAGGAAAAAAAACAACTTCAATGCTCAAGTTATATTTAAACAATATTAGCACAATAAGCATTTTGAAGGGTAAAACTTAACTTTTAAAACATCTGGGTTTAAAATCTATTACCAGTTGTGTAGGGTTTTTATTATTGCTTTTCTTTTACAGCAGTGTGGCTTAGCAGAAGAAAGATTTAAATGGTGATTAAACAGTTAAACTTGGAAGTGAGAGGAAACTGTGGAATATTGCTACCTTTGTTATAGGAAATAATTAAGCTCACTTGTAAGCAGTATGTTTCTTCCAAGAGGTCGTGGTATTCACTGAAGACCAGTGAAAGTAGCTTTGTCCTCCCATTTTGCACAAAACAGATGTGCAAGTGAATGTTCTGCTGAGCCATCAAAAGAGCATCTAAGTGTCACATTATTGTAGTCATTGTATAAACCGTTAGAAACTGGTCCCAGATGCATGAGCCAGTCTTTGCTCAGCTAGGTGAAATGACTTTTGCCATCTTTCCCTTGACACATGACAATTAATCTGAAAAGCTGCTGTTTTCCCTTATCTTCTAAAGCATTTGTTTCCTGCTGTACAGCCCTTCCTGAAACTGTGCTTATCCCTTCTCAAAGTCCGGTCAGTTGCCTCACGCAGAAAGATATAAACCAGAACTATAGCCAGGAGACTGTTAGCATATTATGATTATGATCTTAAATTTGGTTTGGGGAGTGTATAGTCTTTCATGGCTGATGGTTTGTAGGTGCTGAGGGACAGATCAGAGTAAATATTCTTGTGAGCTTCCTGACTTAGCATCTGTAATGTAGTTAGTTCAGGCTTCAGGAAAGTAGAGTTAGACATCCATCAGTCCTTTAGTGCATTGATGTGCATGAATGTATAGCATGATTTTGGTAGTATTACAGTACTTAAACAGCTTAATCATGCTCCTATTAAAAAGAAAAAGCAGGCAAGGAATATAGATACATGCTGGCATATGACTATTACTTAAATAATTACAGAAGCTGTTAATGTGAAATGACACTTGTACATGGCTATACAATGTATGATGACAGACAAATAGCTGGAATTTATGTGGATTCCTATATGTTAAGTTATGAATATGCATTATTTTATGAGAGTCCAAAGCCAAGTGCATACAGAGATGTCATAAGGAAATGTTTAACCTACTCACTGGATTGGAAAGGTTCATAGATAACTTAGGGATTAAGCTTAAACCAACTTTACAGCTATAGAAAAATTTGTATTTCCCACATGCCCAAATTTTAAATGAAAATGCTGGAACATACTAAAATGAAACCTGAAATTAAATGGAGCTATGGTGGTAAATACACATCATTAACATATGGAAAACACCCCAAAGAGAATATTATCCTTAAAGGAATTTTAAATTCATAATACATTCCAGATTCAGGTCACTTGAAAGTACAGAGCTCAGACCCATCAGACAGCTTTGTCTTTCCTCGGTTATCTTTATCCATTGCCTACATAAATTAATATATCCATATGTGATCTCAGCTAACAGATCTTGCAGGTGAGGCCAGCATTGCATGCTTTGGTCTGAAAAGCTGTAACTTACAGTCCTGGCTGAGCCACCACACTTACGATCTGCAGAGATGCAGCTTTCTTGGTTCTGTGTAAAATTATTTCCTTCGAAGGACAGGGAAGCTTGCCATTTCTGGACAGCCCCCAGAACCCACAACCAGCTAAACACTAAAAACAAACCTCTTCCCCAAGCCCCCAAACAAACAAGAATATGAAAAGGGTCCCCCCAGGACAACCCCAACACTCTAAGTCTCTTTTGATAGGAGAGGTGCTCCAGCCCTCTAATCATCATCCTGGACCTGCTTGAACAGGTCCTTCCCATGTTGAAGACTCCAGAGGTGGGCACAATACTCCAGGTGAAGTCTCACCAGAGCAGAGTAGACCTCTCTCAACCTGATGACCACACTTCTCTTGCTGTATCCCACGATATGCTTTGCTTTCAGGGCAGCAAGGACACACTGATGTCTCATGTCCAGCTTCTCATCCGCCAGTACCCCCAAGTCCTTTTCTGCTCTTGATCCCATCATCCCCCAGCCTGTATTAGTACCAAGGATTGCCCCAGCCCAGGTGAAGGACCTTGCACTTTGAACCTCATGATGTTCACCTGAACTGACCTGTCTAGATCCCTTTGAATGGTATCACATCCCTCACTCACGTCAACCACACCACTTGGCCTGGTGTCATCAGGAAAATTGCTGAGCATGCATTCAATCTCACAGTCTATATCATTGATGAAGATATTAAACAGCACTGACTCCTGAGAGACACCACTTGTCACCCATCTCCATCTGGATATCAAGCTCTTGACCACTACCTTTTGGATATGACCATCCAATCAATTCCTTATGCACTGAAGAGTGCACCTGTCAAATCTCTAGTTTAGAGAGAAGGATCTTGTGGGGGACGATGTCAAAGGCTTTACAGATGTCCAGGTAGATGACATCAGTTGGTCTTCCCTCGTCCATTTATGTAGTTACACCATCATAGAAAGCCACTAGATGGATCAGGCAGGACTTGCCCTTGGTGAAGCCATGCTGGCTGCCTCAAATATCTCCTTGTCCTCCATGTGCTTCAGCATAGCTTCTAAGAAGATCTATTCCATGATCACAGAGGGACATAGAGGTGAGGCTGACAGGTAGGTAGTTTTCAGGGTTCTCATTTCTACTCTTTTTAATCACAGTATCACAGTACATTAGAGGTTGGAAGGGACCTCAAGAGATCATCAGCTCCAATCCCCCTGCCAAAGCAGGACCAGTTAGGGTAGTCCACACAGGAATGCATCCAGGTGGGTTTTGAAAGTTTCCAGAGAAGGAGATTCGACAGCCTGGTCCAGTGCTCTGTCACCCTCACTGTAAGGAAGTTTCTCCTCATGTTGAGGTGGAATCTTCTATGTTCAATCTTGAACTCATTGTTTCTTGTCTCATTACTGTGCACCACAGAAAAGAACTTGTCTGCCTCCACTTGACACCCAACACTCAGATATTTATAGACATTGATCAGATCCCCTCTCAGTCTCTCTTCACATGTGAGATGCTTAAGTCCCCTAATCATCCTCATGGCTATCTGTTGGATCCTCTCCAGCAGTTCTGTCTTTCTTGAACTGGGGAGCCCAAAACTGGACTCAGTATTCCAGGTGTGGTCTCACCAGAGCAGAGTAGAGAGTAGAAGAACTTCCCTAGACCTGTTGGACATACTTTGCTTGATGCATCCCAGGATACCATTGGCTCTCTTGGCTGCAAGGGCACACTGTTGTTCCATGGAGAACTTGCTTCCCACCAGCACTCTAATGTCTTTCTTTGTGGAGCTGTTTTCCATCAGGGCAGCCCCTCACCTGTACTGGTGCCTGTTGTCATTCCTCCCCAGATGCAAGGCCCTATACTTGTTCTTATTCAACTTCATGAGGTTTGCTTGCACCCAGCTCTCCAGCCTGTCCAGATCTCATTTGATGTTTTCCTTCTTCCAGTCTCCAGGGACTTTGCCTTACTGCCAGGACTTTTCAAATATTATGGAGAGTGGCTTTGCAACTACATCAGATTCCTTCAGGACTCTGGGATGCATGTCATCAGGTCCCACAGATTTATGTATGTGAAGGTTCCTCGGGTGGTCCTGAACCTGATCTTTCTTTACAGTGGGAGAGATTTTACCCTCCTGGTCCTCTCTCAGTGGTCCATTGACTCAAGAAGGGTGAGGAGCAAGAAATAAATGTTAGGTATCTCATAATATAAGCTGTTGTTGTTATTTTAGTGCATGTATGCAATTTAAAGTCTTGTAATACATCTCTACGCTACTGTATATTGGGTGGGCCATTCCATGCTGTGGATGTTTAAGTCTTTTGGTTTCAATATACAGTTATGTTTAAGCTGCTGTTCATTGGGCAGCAGAATCTGATGTCCTTTGCTTATGTGTCTGTAAGCTGAGCCCTAATGCCTTCAGACTAAATCCTCACTCTGTTAATCCTCTACACCCTCACCTACCTTGAGCAGTATAGTTGCCTGTGCAAGAGGATAAATTGCTTTTACTGGTGAAAAGCTGACTATATTGGCGCAGTGTCTGTGCTGCCTGGACAGGGAGGCTGTAGTAGCTTTCCTAGACTCCTCAAGCCCCAGGCTATCTAATGAATGCACAAACTGTAAGATCTAAACATCATTCAAATCTTTGCTTTTCAGTGGAGTTAATTTCAAACTGACCTCTGGATTCACAAGCTACTATAAAAAGATGGGAAGATGCAGAGCAACACTGTTGTAGAAGCTTACTTTAGTTAGGAAGAAGCTGAAAAATGATCATTTGGCATGGGCTGAATACTTCTCTTGTTGATATGCAAGTAATAATTAACACTTACAGTGTATCCATAATAGCACTTTAATACTTTAAAGGTAATTCAGATTGGATGTTAGGAAGGAGTTCTTCACCATGAGGGTGGTGAGATCCTGGAGCAGGTTGCCCAGGGAGGTGGTAGAAGCCCCATCCCTGGAGGTTTTTCAGGCCAGGCTGGATGTGGCTCTGAGCAGCCTGATCTAGTGTGAGGGGTCCCTGCCCATGGCAGGGGGTTGGAAATAGATGATCTTTGAGGTCCCTTCCAACCCTAAGAATTCTATGATTCTGTGATTCTAATTCAAATGGTCATTCAAAATAACTTTGAAGGTGATTCAAAATAACACTCTATCTATGAAAATGCACTTTTGAATTTGTTGGACTTGACTTTTTCACATCATGGAGTTTCTGGCATTTATTCCTTTAAATATATATAAAAAGAGAGCCTTAAAACTGCAACCAGTACAGTCAGTGATTTGGCATTCCACATTATGCCAGGTGCCAGCTTTGTCCTGAGTTTGAAATTTGTGACTTTTTATTATGTTTTGGGATTTGATTTTTTTAATTATTATTAATTTTTTAATTGGACAAGTTTAGTTATTGCAAAAGCAAGACTTATTTGTAAGGGTTTAGGCCAAATATAGTGCAGTCAGATGGTATGCAAGTTTACCTAAAGAGTTTTGACAACCTCTTAACCTTGATATGTAGCACACCATCTATTCCAGTCATGGCTGTTTAAAAAACATATAATGCATGTCGTGCCAAATTGCACAGTAGCTGTTAGCTTAATGTGGACCTAAATACACCATAAAGTGAATTGCATTTCAAACTGAAAAATGGCCTTGTAGCAATATTTCTAAGTGTATATGTCTTTATGCTAAACCACATCTTGGATTTTGTCAGACAGCCTATAGTCATCTTACTGGCCATTAACATTCTTTTCTGTATCAGGTAAGGGAAAATGAGCCTCCATGGTCAGAGATTTACATTCTGATTTGACAGTATGTGTAAAACTGTGTGAAGTTTTAAGTAAGTGTTAAGTTACATGTCCAGAGAAGGGCAACAAGGCTGGTGAGAGGCCTTGAACACAAGCTCTATGAGGAGAGGCTGAGGGAGCTGGGATTGTTTAGCCTGGAGAAGAGGAGACTCAGAGGTGACCTCATTACCCTCTACAACTACCTGAAGGGTGGTTGTAGCCAGGAAGGGGTTGGTCTCTTCTCCCAGGCAACCAGCACCAGAACAAGGGGACGCAATCTCAAGCTGCGCCAGGGGAGGTTTAGGCTCGAAGCGAGGAGGAAGTTCTTCACTAAGAGAGTCATTCATCATTGGATCAGGCTGCCCAGGGAGGTGGTTGAGTCACTGTCCCTGGAGGCGTTCAAGAGGGGATTGGACGTGGCACTTGGTGCCATGGTCTAGTCATGGGGTCTGTGTTGATAGGTTGGACTTGATGATCCTCAAGGTCCTTTCCAACCTTGGTTATACTGTGATACTGTGATACTGTAAGGCTCCAGGATGTGCTACAGTGTTGGAGTCAGTTATTAATTTGTTTGCCTGAAGATTGCTCCTGCTCTGCGGAGTTTTGAAAACTTTCAAAACTTGCATTGACTGATCTCAGTATTGATTGCTTCTGAACTGTAACAATCCTTCTTGCTTGTCTGATGTCTTTAATATTTCTATCAATCTCTGTAACTGATCAATATTTATATTGTCACGGAGGCAATATATCCACAGCCAGACTTAGGTGTTTGCAAACTCAGAGTGTAGTAGAAATTGGTATAGAAAAAGCTCAGGTTTCTAACATGTCCTAAATGCAAAGACGTGTAATGGAGTTGTCTGTTACCTGTTAAGGTGTTTTCTTTCTACCAACAGGTCCTATAAGCAGCATTTTGGTGAACAAATATGGCAGCCGGCCTGTGATGATAGCAGGAGGTATCCTGTGTTCACTTGGAATGATTGCTTCTTCTTTCTGCAATAGCGTCTTGGAACTTTATATATGTATTGGTGTTGTTGGAGGTAAGAATCTTGTTTATAAGGCAATATTGGATTATATGATTTCTAACACTATGCTACCAATGAAGGTTCCTGATCAAGAATACACTGTGCAAGGCATTGTACAAATGCAAAGCAAGAAGGCAGCAAGATCTGTTCATTTCAGCTACCTGAACTATGAAATCCTTTAAATTATCTGGTATGATATTAACTTACTTCTTTTAGGATATCTTAGGAGCAACTGATTATTTTATTCAATAAATGTATGCATATACTGTTCCACACTGCACTGTAATTATGTTGCAAAAATTGATTGGCTCGTGACAGCGCTTATTACAGTTATTTATGTGGAATTTTGCATTCATTCTTTCAGCTTTCAATCATGTTGCACTTCACAAAAAAAATATGGCAGAGACTAGCAGAATTCTAGTAAAAATGCAAATGCTAGTACCAGCTTTCTGTAGGTTTGTACACACATATGCTGTCACAGAAGAATAGAAGAACTTCCAGTTCAACATGTTTCTGTTTAAAAATCCCCAGGGTCAATCCCCAAATAAAATTATTCCTATGTCATCAAAGGCCTGGGTGTTGCATAAGGCAATTAAGTAAGTTAAATAAACTCCTTACCAAAAGCTGTGGGAGTTTATTCTAAAAGATAAGGCAGGCAGATGAGGTGAAATATGAGGAGGTAATAAATTAGTCCAATAAACATGATAATACTTGTTCCTGTATTAAAGTTCATTTTATTGGGACTAAATGAGTCATAGAATTACAGAATTATAGAATTGTTTTGGTTAGAAAAGACCTCTAAAATCATTAAGTCCAACCATCAACCTAACACCACCGTGACCATTAAATTATGTCCCAAAGTTCCATGACCATGTGTTTCTTGAACACCTCCAGTGACAGTGAAACCACCACCTCTCTGGGTAACCTAATCTATTGCCTGACCACTCTTTCCATAAAGCAATTTTTCTTAATGTGCAGGCTAAACCCCTCAGCACAATTTCAGGCCATTTCCTCTGGAGAGAAGAGATTGACTCCCACCTCACTACAACCTCCTTTCAGGTAGCTGTAGAGAGCTGTGAGGTCTTCCCTCAGCTTCCTCTTCCACAGACTAAACAATCCCAGTTCCCTCAGCTGTTCTCTTGTTCTCGAGACCCGTCACCAGCTCTGTTGCCCTTCTCTGGATGTGCTCCAGCAACTTTCTTGTAGTCAGGGGCACAAAACTGAACACAGTATTCAAGGTACAGCCTCACCCGTGCCAAGTACAGGGGCACAGTCACTCCCCTATTTGTGCCAGCCACACTGTTCCTGATGCAGGTCAGGATACCGTTGCACATTGCTGGCTCACATTCAGATAGCTGTCAACTAACTCCTGCAGGTCCTTTTCCACCAGGCAACTTTCCAGCCACTCCTCCGCAAGCCTGTAGGGTTGCGTGGGGTTGCTGTGACCCAAGTGAAGGCTTTGTTAAACCTTATTCAGCTGACCTTGGCCTGTCAATCCAGCCTGTCCAGATCTCTTTTCAGAGCCTTCCTACCCTCAAGCAGGTCAACACTCCCACCCAATTTAGTGTCATCTGCGGATTTACTAAGGGCACATCCAATTCTCATATCCAGATCATTGATAAAGATGTTAAAGAGAGCTGGCCCCAATACTAAGCACTGGGGAACACCGCTTGTGACTGGCTACCAACTAGATTTAACTCCATTCACCACCACTCTTTGAACTCAGCCATCCAGACAGTTCTTAACCCAGTGAATTGTCCACTCATCCAAGCCGTAAGCACTTTATCCTGGAGAGTACTGTGGGAAACAGTGTCAAGGGCCTTACTAAAGTCCTTTGCTTCATCCACTAAGCGGGTCACCTTGCCATAGGAGGAGGTCATGTTTGTAAAGCAGGACCTGCCCCTCAGGAACCCATGGTGACTGGGCCTATTCATCAGGCAGTGCATGCACGTGCTGCATAATGGCACTCAGGATGACCTGCTCCATGGCCTTCTCCAGCACCAAGGTAAGACTGACAGGTCTGTAGTTCCCTGGATTCTCCTTCCAACCCTTCTTGTAGATGGTCGTCACATTTGCCAATCTCCCTACTTATCCAGGACTGCTGGTAAATGATGGAAAGTGTCTTGGTGAGCACTTCTGCCAGCATCCTCATTACCCTTGTGTGTATGCCATCTGGCCCCTTATAGACACATTTGTGTAAGGGGAGCAGCAGGTCGCTAACCATTTCCTCTTGGACTATGGTGGCTTCATCCTACTCCCCATCCCTATCTTCCAGCTCCTGGGGCTGGGTGTCTAGTGAACAACTGCTCCTACTAATAAAGGCTGAGGCAAAAAAGGTATTAAGTACCTCAGCCTTTTCCTCATACTTGACCACTGTTCCCCCTGAATCCAACAAAGGACAGAGTCTCTCCTTAGTCCTGCTTTTGTCACTAATTTATTTTTTGAAGCATTTCCTGTTCATTTTAAGAGCTGAGGCCAAATTAGTTTCCACTTGGGATTTGGCTTCCTAATTTTCTCCCTGCATAGTCTCATGACAATCTTGCAATCCTCCTGAGTGGCCTGCCCATTCTTCCAGCGACCATAGATTCCCCTTTTCTCCCTAAGCAGCAACCAAACCTCTCTGCTTGGCCCGGCTGGCCTTCTTCCCCACCAACTTGCCTTTCACCACATGGACACAGCTTGTCTCTGTGTGTTTTAAGAGTCCCCTCTTTAACAGTGGCCAGCCTTCCTGGACTCCTTCACCCCTCAGGACTACCTCCCAAGGGACTCTGTCCACCAGTCTCCCAAAGAGGGCAAAGTCTGCCTGCCAGAAGTCCCAACAGACTGTTCTGCTGAGCTTTCTCTTCTCCAACAACTGAGAAGTCTATTTCATGATCACTGTGCCCAAGACACACAATGGGTTCAGTGATTATTTCTTAAAGCTCTTCTTTTTTACATCCCAAACTTGGAGTCCGCTGAAAAAATAAAGTTGAGGTCCAGGAATAGGTCCTAGAGAGAAGAAAATTTCTGTGCCATTCAGCAGATGAATAGATACTTAGACCTTTACTACCTAGATGTATTAATAGAGAGAGAAGGCCTAGAGGCTCTTCTTCTACACTCAGCCAGAGTGGGGATGGGTAGTCTGCTCCCATGTATGTCCTCTAAAACTCTTCCACCTTTAGTTATCACCTCCATTCCTGGGGAAGTGGAATTGAATGAGTTCCAAAGCAATTAGCCATTTTTCAGCTCCACTTTTGTACACAGGCTTGATCTTAGAGTAGGACTGGAAATAAGAAATAAGGAGATTTATGCATTCAAATACATTCTGCATTCATTGCAGCTGAGGTGACATTCAATAACTTTGTGAAATGAACCAAAAGATAATTGCATTATAGTTCAGTGAAAATAAAAATGGTAAGTGAAGACACTGATACCATCACTCCTCTCTGATTCCCCTCTCTCTATTACTGCTGAAACCCAAGAAGGAGTTTTGGCTTTTACTGCAGTACTATGGGCAGAAATGGCAGAATGCCACCATGACACAGTTGGCATTAGCACACATAGCCAGAAATGAAGCTCAGTTTCAT
The DNA here is from genome assembly GCF_026170545.1 of Melanerpes formicivorus. Taxonomy (NCBI): domain Eukaryota; kingdom Metazoa; phylum Chordata; class Aves; order Piciformes; family Picidae; genus Melanerpes; species Melanerpes formicivorus. The sequence continues at coordinate 36,319,545 of NW_027142355.1, forward strand.
TCTCTGCTCTCTGATTGGTTTCTGTCTTCATTAGGAATCCTTGGATTAGATAATGGTCATTTTATAAATTACTTGAAAGCAGTGTGACTTGTTTTTTTTTTCAGTGCACAGCCTGCAATAATACTGTCTTTTATGTGTTGTTTAGGTCTGGGTTTAGCATTCAACTTGCAGCCTGCCTTGACCATGATTGGCAAGTATTTCTATAAGAAGCGCCCCATTGCTAATGGATTGGCCATGGCTGGAAGTCCAGTGTTTCTGAGCACACTGGCACCTCTCAATCAATTTCTCTTCAATGCATTTGGCTGGAAAGGAAGCTTTCTCATTCTGGGAGGACTTCTTTTGAACTGCTGTGTGGCTGGGTCACTTATGAGACCTGTTGGACCGAAAACAGCCCCTCCTGTGAAAAAAGATGTCGAAAAAGGAACAGCAGAGTCTACCTTGCACAAAAACAACAAGAAGTCTTTTTGGCAAACGATGAATAAATATCTAGATCTGTCCCTCTTCAAACACAGAGGGTTTCTGATCTATTTGTCAGGAAATGTGATTATGTTTATTGGTTTCTTCGCTCCAATAGTATTTTTGGCTCCTTATGCCAAGCACAAGGGCATCGATGAATATTCTGCTGCTTTTTTGCTCTCTATCTTAGCCTTTGTAGACATGTTTGCCAGGCCTTCAATGGGACTTGTAGCAAACTCCAGGTTTATCCGGCCAAAGATTCAGTACTTTTTTAGTTTTGCTGTTTTGTACAATGGTGTCTGTCATATGTTGTGCCCTCTGGCAACAAATTACACTGGCTTGGTGATATACGCTGTATTTTTTGGGTTTGCTTTTGGAATGGTTAGCAGCGTTCTTTTTGAGACATTGATGGACCTCGTTGGGGCTACCAGATTTTCCAGTGCAGTTGGACTTGTCACCATTGTGGAATGTTGCCCTGTGCTCATAGGCCCTCCTCTGGGAGGTAAGAATCCTTTATTACTTCATTTTTTTCTCTCCAGACTTTACAGCACAATCTTGCAATACAGCATTGAATTAATGTAAACATTGTTCTTAATGCTATTAAATATTTTCACTGTGTCTAGGAGTGTAGCGTAGCAGCAGTGCACTGCATCAATTATCTTTGGGCTTTACAGCTGCAGATCCAATTGAGAATATAGAGACGTGTTGTGTGAATCTGCAGTAGTTTAAGAGCATTATCTCTGCTGGACGATAAATCCAGGTCATAAATGTATATTTTCCTGATATCACATAGTGCTGACTTTGCAACATTGATTTACATGCATTCAGCTCCAGTTTGATCTTTGTCCACACAGTTTGTTCTTTCCTGAATTGGCTGAATCCACTGGTCAGTTTTTGTGAAGATCTCTCAGGGTGCTTTATGACATCTCTAACCTAGTGACAGCTAGACGAGCACTCACTTAAATGTAAAATAGCCATGTTATGTGTGTGTGTATAAATAGAGAGGATTAGCATTTCTAGAGAGAACAAACTAGCCAGGACTTGCCAGAATGGACTGGGGCATGCTCAGCAGAGCAGGCAGGATGCAAGCACAGTGGAATATCAGTGCAGTGCTCTGAAGCATTGCTCACTGACATGACTGCACATCACATCCCTGCTTGCAGCCAGGCTTTAGTCTGCTTTTGCAGACAACAGATAAGTGACTTAGAGTGTGGACTAACCGAACTAGCTGATAATGTTACCTACCAACTTCTCTCTATTGAGGGGAGCTTAAAGGGAATCTAGGTGTATAGCTTCAACTACATTAATAATTTTTGCTCTTCTAGCACCAGAAGTGTTAAAGAATCTTATCTGAATTGTTTTCTGTTTGTTATCTTTTTAGTCAGTATTTAGTAATACTGTAAGTAACTTTTATGATCTTGAGGTTTCTGATGATACAAGAAACTACAGAAACAGATGCTCAAATCTTATTGAAAAGTATTGGTTAAATGTATGTGTGTTACAGTGTAAGCTCAACAATATGAATATATAAAGACAGTGAAATTACCAGGCTTGTGAACATCCACTATATCCACATAAACAATGCCACAGAAGTCAAGAATATATGTACCTAAGAAACCTTTATACTCATCAAAGAAGTATTGAAAATATTACTGTATTTCAATGAAAATAGCACCTCAATAATATTTGTACAAGCAAATGTCTAATCCTGAAGATACTCCGTGATTCTCTCACTGTTTAGCATGCAAATCCATTTTGGTAATGGTGGAACAGATTATGTTCTCCTCACACATCTCCCTGTGCCACCTAGTGGGGGGACTGAGCCTGTGACAGCTGGAGTCCAGCCTTTTCAATCAGGTTCTGAAATCAATATTATTCTTAACTCTGAAGAGATAAAATTTAATATTTATGGAGAAATAACATAGGCAGCTATTTATTGTTCAGTTAAATAGCTTTCCAGGAGTTTTGAGATGTGTGTGTTTGTGCTATAACGGTGTGAATAATTGATTTGTCTTGTTAAATAGAGAAAACAAAGGGGATTAACATGTGGAAAAGATAAATTTCAGTTTTGAGTAGTTCATATCCTTTGATTATTATTCTGTTAATCCAGAATTTAATGTTTAATCATCAGTTTTATGAGACTACTCATCCATGAAAAATAGTTAATTGTGCTATTTATACTAATAGGTGAATTATACACTTGCAGTGCTATTTGTGTTTTTCTTGTGGAATAAAGAAAAGACTAAAATAATTTAATTGCTTGTAAATGTGTATCAGATGAATAGACTGGCATTATTGCTTCCACCCAGAAAAAGCATTTGAATACATAACTAAATTGAAGTGTGCAGATTATCCTGTGAATTTCAACCATAATGTGGCACAGTATAGAGCTAATCACTTGGATACATACAAGTCTTGACTTGAGAGTTGGGGAGATTTAAAAAGAATGGCTGTTAAAGTGGCAAAATGGTTATGTTTTATTTTCCTTGTCATGACCAAATAAATCTCAGAGGTGTGTCTGTAGTTGTTAGGTACAGGCTTCATGGTTTAAAACTCAGCAGTTGAGCATGCTGGGTCAAGGGACAAGCCTTTCTATCTCTTCCACGATTCACAGGAAAGTACAAGTGAAAAGTAGGCAGCTGATGCACAGTGACAGCAGCTTCAAAAGACACATACCTCTTCATCCTATTGTCTGTGTGCAGCTTCTGTGAGTGTCAGCCAGTCAATCTAAAACAACAGGAAACAAAATTAGGAGGTGAATAAAGTAATAAGGCAGTGAAAGAATGAAAAGCTTATCTGTTAAGCTCTTATTTCCTTTGTGCTTCAATATTTGATCATTGTCAGCGAGTCCAATGACAATTGCTAGCTTGACTTAACACAGGTTTTGTTAAAGTTACACTATATAATAAAATCTGAACGTGCTGAACATGATTTTCTACTCAAAAATTTCAAAACCAGACAATGTATAAATATTTCTCCGAGGGAAAGATCTGAGTTGCATTGGATATCCTACTCTAAAGACTCTTTTTCTCTCTTTCTGTCTTTGTATTTCAGGTTGGTTAGTGGATGTTACTGGTGAATATCAGTACATGTATTTTGTCTGTGGAGCAATTGTGACCGTGGCCAGCATCTGGTTGTTCATTGGCAATACCATTAACTACAGGCTTTTGGCAAAAGAAAAGAAGTTAGAAGATGAGAAGCTGAAAGCACAGAAGAATGCTGACTTGAAGGAAGCAGAGCCACTAACAAACAATGAGAACGATGATGCCACCAGCAGAGCTGATAAAGCTTTTGAAGATCCTTCAGAAAGAGAAACCAATATTTAATCTGCACTGTAGGTCAGAAGGCAACATTTATGACTTCCATTAGAAATATGTCAAGACACAGGCCAAGTTTTGTGGTAATTATGATCAATCACAGTACTGGATGGGAACAGATTTTTGCCCCATGGCAAGACTCTTAAGTTGAATTACTATCTACAGTTTTATTTATTTTAGTGATACAAAATTGAGATTACAGATGCAGGGACTCCATGCAAGTGAGTCCATCAAACTATGATTCTGAACAATCAAGAGTCAGGTAAACCAAACTATACAGCCTTCCAGTGACAGTTTTGCTTCAAAAGTATATCTAATGCAAAAGTATCTCCTGTTTTTCTTTGGGAAGATGCTTAGTGTTCATCTTCAGAGTATTGTTAACACCTGTTGAAATAACCTACCCAATATGTGTTTGCCACTAATATTAAAAAGAATATAAACTCAGAGATTTGTTTCAAAACAGACAGAGTACCTGAGTGAAGCACACTGAAACTTTCTCTTTTGTACGCCCACTAAATCAAAAGAGAGATATTATGTCTGTATTAGGAATTATAATATGGATGTAAAAGTTAAGGCTGGGAGTTGAACAATTGGTGAGCATCACCTCTAAAATAACAATAAACAGCTAAATTACAATATATTCCAGAAGCTGCTTCCTCCTGTGATAGCTGACTACATTGTTCTTCAGCACATACATTTGAACACAAAGGGTGTTCAGACCTCATTAATGCAAACTAAGCTCTAACTTTAGGTCTTTAAAGATAGGCAACTACATGCCATTTCTCACTTTACTTTCCCATGTATTTCATGAAGAGCTACTTCTTTTCTGTAATGCCAGTTTGAGCAAAAATGCTGCAGGGCACATTGACGGGGCCAGTACTGACATACCATTTTTTCCACAGAATAATTGTCTACAGTTTTACACAGTCACCCATATTCCTTTAGGCAAAAGAAAGCAGAAGTCTAGGATTTTTACTTTACAGAAATCATTTAGCATTGCACTTGAGAGCTTAGAGTGCAAGCTTCTGAAGGTGTTAAGCAAAAATATTTGTTTTCTATTTGTAAGTGAGGAACTTGCTATTCTTTTAGGAGAGATGCGTACAAATGCCTCAAAAATTGTGAAAATCTAATTTGTTAAATATTTAGGCACCATTTATGCAGGATACACATACACTCAATCCTGGGAAAAGGTTACCATTCATTTTAGCCCTCTTTCAAATCTCAAAAAGATGCAAATATATTGGATGGAATGCTAGCAGTGTTGAAGCAACAGTAGCAAAAGGAAAAGAATAGCAAAGTCTAGCAGGTACAGGAGTGCTTTTAAGAAACTACTTTCTTAATAGTAGTGTTCAACATAATTATTTTCATTCTTCTTCTAAAGTTCTGGTAGTACTTGCTTCTGTTTTGCTGACTTATCATCTTCTTTACTCTGAAGTTCCACAGTAATGGTTTGATTATCTCAGCACCATTTGTGGGCGAAGCATTGTGATCTACTCATAGCATGGTATAGAAACTAATACCTACATTTTACCTAATTATATGCTGGAAAACCAAACATCTTCTGCAAGTCATGTGATTCAATAGACATGTCAGCAAGAAAATATGTGTGTGCACTTAAGAGTTTCAGGACAAAATGCAGGTTAGAGACTCTTAATTTGAGCAGTGAGCTCTGTGAAGGAGAATGATACAGTCCAAGTAAAATTGCAGGTCCTCTCCCAGCCCCCGTCTTGAGAGAAGAAATAAATCCATTGCACCTCCTTCTGAACAATAGCCCTACCAGCACCCCAAGAATTAATAACATTGCCCTGGTTTTGGCTATGCAAACATTCAGGGAGAATTTCAGGATCTATGGAGGCCCTACATGCCCAACGACAGGACATGATGAGGGGTTTCATAGACGCTAAGCTTTCATAGAGTGAGGAATACCAGTTACAAATATTGGATTGTGAAAGATGAACTGAAATTTTAGCTAAAAAGTAATCATCAGGAACATCACTCTGCTCTTGACAGCAAGTGGTAGAAAGGTAGTGATTATCTGAAGAGAGATGAAGAGAGATGAATATAGAGGCTGAACCAAAATGACTAAGGAAAAAATTCTAGGTGCTTATTATTGCTGTGCAAAAAATAGCATGATTAAGAATACAGGTTAGAAGACAGCCAGTGTCACTTTTTGACTTAAGGCTATTAAAAATTGCTGTTCAGTAAATAAAGGACTCAGAAAAAAAAAGTTAAAAAAAAACCTTTCAGGAAACATGCTAGCAGCTATTCTATGCAGGATCACAGAATACAATGCAACATGGCATAGGAAATAAAGGAAAACCAAAGTTCCTCAAGCCATCATAGACATACCCCACCACCTGTAACAAAACCTGTTAATATCTCTGAGGAAATAAAGATTAGTATAAACATAAACTTCTGCAGATATACTATCCTTTGGTCAATTGTGTTAGTAGGAGCAAAAGAGTTCACAGTATCACAGTACCACTTAGGTTGGAAAGGACCTCGAGGATCATCGAGTCCAACCTATCAACACAGACCCCATGACTAGACCATGGCACCAAGTGCCACGTCCAATCTCCTCTTGAATGCCTCCAGGGATGGTGACTCAACCACCTCCCTGGGCAGCCCGTTCCAATGATGAATGTCTCTCTCGGTGAAGAATTTCCTCCTCACCTTGAGTCTAAACCTCCCCTGGCGCAGCTTGAGACTGTGTCCCCTTGTTCTGGTGCTGGTTGCCTGGGAGAAGAGACCAACCCCTTCCTGGCTACAACCACCCTTCAGGTAGTTGTAGAGGGCAATGAGGTCACCCCTGAGCCTCCTCTTCTCCAGGCTAAACAATCCCAGCTCCCTCAGCCTCTCCTCATAGGGCTTGTGCTCAAGGCCTCTCCCCAGCTTTGTTGCCCTTCTCTGGACACATTCAAGTGTTTTGATGTCCTTCTTAAACTGAGGGGCCCAGAACTGGACACAGTACTCAAGGTGTGGCCTAACAAAAACAGAGTACAGGGGCACAATGACTTCCCTGCTCCTGCTGGCCACACTATTCCTAATGCAGGCCAGGATGCCATTGGCCCTCCTGGCCACCTGGGCACACTGCTGGCTCATATTCAGGTGGCTGTCAATCAGCACCCCCAGGTCCCTCTCTGTTTGGGAGCTCTCCAGCCACTCCGACCCCAGCCTGTAGCTCTGCATGGGATTGCCGTAGCCAAAGTGCAGCACTCGGCACTTGGACTTGTTGAATGCCATCCTGTTGGACTCTGCCCATCTGTCCAGTTGGTCGAGGTCCCTCTGCAGAGCCTTTCTATCCTCTAACTGACTAACATCTGCCCCTAACTTGGTGTCATCTGCAAACAAATTCGTTTGTACTGGCATTCACCAAAGTTGAGCGTCATCTGCAAAATGACACCAAAGTTGGTGTCATCTGCAAACAAAGTTGTTGTACCAGCATTCACCAATGTGCAATTTTAAATCCCATAAGGCAAAATGACGTAGCAGGCTGCTGGGGTAATGTAAAGTAGGAATTGATTCAAATGAAATGCTTCCTTAAACTTCTTTTATTATTTTTCCTCTTGATACTAGCAACAAAATAAAATCCACCAGAATGCTCTTGATATTACTGAATATTAAAGAAGCTTAAATCCAGAGATTAATAAAAAAAATTGGAACCATATCTATGCAAAATCTGCCTAGAATTAAAAAAACAATAATAATAATAATAATAAAATGTGTCTTCCAAATAACAAGTCTTAAAAGGGGAAAATCCCTTGTATGGGTAGCTCTTATTTCTAAAAATTATTCTAATGATAAATTGCCTTGAATCAACTCTATACTGAGCACTGAAGTAGCAGAATATCACCTTTGAACCCCTGAATATCACTCTTGCACTGACCTGCAATTTGTTTTGCAAATAGTTTCACTATATTTCTGCTTTCAGGATAAGACCCTGGTATATTCCATGTCTCTAAATTCCCCTAGTTTCTGTTAATGACCTTGTCTCCAGTTTGGCCCATTGCAGATTCAGGAGTAAGAGATGCCCCTCCCCTACGATGAATAAATGTCCTCTCAGACTTCGAGGCATACAACATGCATCTGTTATGCACTATGGCGTCTGTAGTCTGTCAGTCAGTACAAGCAAGTCTTTAAGTGTTCTTAATGTCTTTATACTTACATATACTTCATCCTTTTCATTTCTCTGCCACAATATCACCTTATAACTGTCATCTTCCTTTAGCTTGATCAATCAAGAAAAACATCATCAACATTTTCAAATTAGGAAAAGAGACAGCATCAATATTATTTTTTCCCCCTATTTAATATCAGGGTTAAATTCCAAGTAGTTTCAGAGTGTGCTTTTATCTCTGTAGGCTTGGGTTTTTTCATCATACTCTCTGGTACTTGGAGGGTTATTCTGTATGGCTCTTTCTAACTCATGAGAAAGACTTCTCACCAGTAATTCTCAGTACTTTTGTTTCAATAACCTGTCAAAAGTGCACCCCTCCCACTTATCCCCATTTGTCTGTGCTTGCATCTGCTGCCAATTCTGTATTTCCATTAAGTTCACAAAATCATCTTTTTAATATGAAATCCTGTAGCATAAGTAGTCAGGCTACAGTCCTTTTATTTCAGGGGTGTGATTCATGAACTGTTTTGACAGAGTTAGGCAAAGTCTTTGTTGGAAGCACAAATACTGGAAATAGGAAAGCTCATAATTGCAGATAAGCGTTCAGAACTAAACTTGACACTTCAGTGAGGGCTTGGCTAGAATACAAAGGGATTAATCTCTTACTAAACTTACCCTTCATTTCATTGGAACAGTCTTCAAATAGATTTGATTTGTTGTTTTGTTTTTAATGATGCTCTGCTTGTGAGAGGAAGTTCAACTTTACTTGCTGCAGAAATGAGTGGCAACCATCTCACATGAATTTTAATGGTCTTTTTGTATATCACCATGCAGTGTTCATATAAAAACTTTTGTGAGTGTGCACATAATTGTTCTTCCCAGAAAACTCTCGATCTTCTTGAAGGTTCCCTATCACCCACCCCATTCTCCATTTTGAAGTAGCACAGTTCAGACCTGGAATGTAGTGATTTTTCTTGAATGCTTTCCTATCATTCTCTATCCTCAAATGCCTAAGTAACATTTTTGCTGGTTTTAGGGTGGGAGTGTTAGTGGTGAGCTATTACTCAGATACACAATAAGCTACAGATACCACATACAGCTAGATTTGGGGTCAGGCAATGGGCTTTCATTCAACAAAGCCAGTGACTTCCATAGATGAAGAACCTGTAACTGATACTGACAATTATGCCTATAACAAAGTAGAATTGAAGCAATTTGTGTTAGCTTCTTTATGGATAACTATTTTTCTACTCACAGAGAGGATTATAAAGGGAATTTTACAAGAATTCTTTTCAGAGAAGACATACCAGTTTTAACAAGGTTCTCTACATCTTTTGGGGGATGAATGCTTTTCTGATATTTGTGCACATATATATATTGAAAGTGTTCAAATGGATTATCACTTGCTTTTCATCACAATTTGCATAAACATTGCAATGTAATTTCAATGTAATTTGCATGTTGTTTTGCAGTTCAAGCTTTTCTTGTCCTCTTCCTCCCAGTTGTTATGGTTTGAGGCTGGTGCCTTTAAAACCATAGAATTGAGTCCTCCAGGCGGACCAGAAAGAAGGAGGGAGAGCTGAAAGGATGGAGAAAAGAGTAAGGACAAATCACACAGCCTGCCTATAAAGAGAGAGCAGAATTATGGGATAGAATAAACAATTTACACTCTTCCAGTCCATCCCTGGACCTTTCTGGTCTTCCTGGAGGACTCAGCTCTATGTTTTTTACAGGCACCAGCCTCAAACCATAACAATGGTCGTGGAAGAATACAGTAAACTAAAAGTATAATGATAACGCCTGTAAAGACTATCAGAAAGTGTCCCAAATATTCAAAGCTGCTTACAGTTCTAGTTTTCAGGCAGTGCATATTTGTGACTAAATTCTTTGTATCAGTTGCCATAGCTTTATTAAGTTGAAAAACTTAACATACTGGTGTAGTTTTTACATCAGGAAACTGGTATTAAATCTCATGTGTCACTTAGATACCTGAAGTCTACTGCCTCTTCTCTGACTTGCTGGCCCCACCTTCTCTCTGTTTTGTTTCTCTTTTAGTTTCTGAGTCAGTGGAATTAAATGTAAACATTCCACAGCCAATACATTCAGATAGCTTTAAAAAGTATTACAGAGCACTGCATTTTGCATTCCTACCAAAAAAAAAGTTAATAAATGTTTCTTTGGTTTAGAAATGACACATAATTATTACTGTTATTGTTATTAGGACAGTTGAGGGCGGTGGTCACAAAATACTGGAGTGAGATGAAGAACAATGATTGCACATCATATGCTCTGTACATAGCCAGAGGTGATTGTTTCTGCAAAGATATTCTTATTTTTTAGTCTGCAAACCATTCTTGCCTTCTAGGATCTAGTACAGAGCCCACTGAAGCTTGCATTAAAAAGTTTGATATCCAAGTCAACAAGCTTTACCAGACATGGGAGGTGAGGTGGCTTCAGTGGAGGTTTCTGCCTTATTTCCTCTGTATCAAACCTCAGGAGTATCAGGTATAACAGACAGCAAATGCAGGATTTGGTGCAACTGGCAAATTTAGCTATGCCTGCATAATATTCCTAAACAAATCAGTCCCTGAATTAACGCACAATATGCATTGTAACAGTCTATGTAAATAGAAAACCCCACAGAACAAAACCAGCCACCATAGACTCTGAATGTAGATTATAAAACATAGAGGGTATGTTTAGGTAAATACACGAACAAATCTGCTTAAGCCCAAAGGAAATCAGGTATTTCCTTTCAAGCCTTCCTTCAGCAGTTTTTCATCTTCATTTCTCTTATTTCCAGAGAAAATGATTTGTGTCTTTTGGCAGTGTATATATAGACATATATATAAGGGAATATATATGTGTGTATGTGTATATATATATGTATTCCTTTCTATATAAATCTCTTAATTTATATACATATTATATATTTATGTATATATAAAATATATATAATGGTTTAGAGTAAGTTGCATACTGTGCCTGAAAAAAAAAATGAAACACATTTGTAAGCAAATAAAAGACTTCAGCAAATGACAGGAAAAAAATGTAAAGGTTTTCTGTGATAGTATGTGTTGTTATTTTGCAGTTTCTACTAGATTTATTTATAGTAGATATCCATTCAGAATAATGCAATATTGCATAACACTAGGATTTCAGCCATGACTCTGTTCAAAGTGGCCTAAGATCACTGAGAATTTTCATTGTTGTTAGACTGTAAGGCCTACATTGTTGGTGAAAGGGTTGGTTGAGTGTTCTTTCTGTGGAAGTATTAACTGGATGATCTCTGAAGAAGACTGAACGCATAGACAGAGTTTTCATTTCTTGTAGAATGAATGACAAGATCATTGGAAGCATTGATGGACAGGATGCTCTGTAGAAAAGTGTGGAAAATGAGAATGCTCATTTGCCCTACAAGCAATGTTACTGCTAAATTATGATGGGAAACTTTCCAGAGCACTAGGCTATAAACCACTGAACATTTTCCTACCTTTTCTAGATTATGGATTTTGTTTCTAATATTTTGTCTGCGAGTAAGCAAGCCTATGAAAAGTTTCCATTTGTCTCAGATTCTTTCAAAGTTCTACTTTAAACTCAGAAATTTCTTCAGGGTGGTACCAAAGGCACTCAGACAAATGCCCTTCTTAAAGCGAAACGTGGGTGCGTTTTCCACTTTTAGCCTAGATGGAAAGTTCACCCTATCTACCAACAGTCTACCAACCAAACGGTATTGCTATGCAATAATTAAACATACAGTAGCCATTTTTGTTGACTAACAGTTTGTTTTCTTCCTTTTCATATTTTGCAGCATTTTACCTTTTTTTTCCCTTTCTTTTTTTTTATCATCATTTACTAGCTGGAGGTGCTATTTATGTTCCAAAGAAACTTGAGCGACCGATAGCATTCTCTTTCTAGATGCCAAACCCTTTTTTGACATGACAAAATACATTGTTCATAATGTATATTAACCCTGGAAAATGCTTGTGCACTGTATTACATGGCATTTAAGGACATTTTTGCTCATTAACTTCTAGGATTGTACTTGTGTCTGATATGTCAAGATTGTCCATATGTATTTATGGAAAATGACAATGAAAAGTGTGTACAATAAACAACTTGAAAAATAATAAAGTAAAGTAAACTTTCCACGTAGAGTTTCTGAAAGGACATAAATGCTGGGGGTTTAGACTCTGTAATATTATTTATGCTTTTAAAGTGTACAAATATTCATAAATATACTAATTGATTCACTATTCAAATATAGTTAAGATCTCAAAATCACTCGTCTTTGCATGCAGAAGCAAAGGTGAGAGATTTTCTGTGCAGGAAAAATGCTACCAGCCCTTTGCTATTCTTAATTCCTCCACAATTACGATTTAATCTCATATATTACTCAAATGCCATCTAGACACCCATGATTTGCCTCCATTACTCTGATTGGGATGGTTTTTTTCTGTATTCCATGAGCATGTAGCATCATTCAATTATCACTAATACTTATTTTCATACAGAAGAGGAATTAATCTGTATAGGAATAGTGAATGTATATAACTATTTCATCTCATCTTTAAATTTTCCAGGATTCTATGTATTGGTCAACTGACTTAAGGTTATGATTATGTGCCCCACATAAATTAGTGTTTATTTACAGAACATGATTGGATATTTAGAGATGTTAAGGAGATATTAGAGACAATATTAGAGCTACTAACATCCTTTGCATGCTGTCTACACACCTTTTACACAGAACCAAAATAAGCTACTAGGAAGATATATAAGATGAACTGTTGAAAAGAAATAATTTGTCTATGGAAGCAAATGGTCTTTATTTTTATATTTCTAATAGGTATAAAATCTATTTTCAAAGAATGAGATCTATTATCTTCTTGATATGGAAGTGTGGATTCAACTACCAGAGTATATTTAAATTTTGTTTAGATTCTAGATCCTTGTCATAGTTACATTTTTGACTCTTTGTATTATTCATAAATAATCCATTTTCAGGTATTGAATAAGCAAAAAAATAAATAATAAAAATACATTTAAAAATACATAGTGGTAAAGTTGTCCCTTTGGCACAGTGAACCAGGTGTGATACTTAACTCTGCTCAATGACACTGCTGATTTCACTTGCATGCCAAAAGAAATGTTGCCTCACTGAATCTGATTGTATGACTAAAGTACATTGCTGAGTAACAGACATTGCATTCAGAAAAAAAAACCACATTTGTTCATGAGGTTTTGTATTTTGATAGTTCAGTGGCAAGACAGATGCAGAGCTCAATCTGTAGTTTGTCTCTAAGGTCATCTGTTACTATGTTTTCCTACAAATGGTATTTTATTCAAGTAATGACCCCTTTTAACTCCACTGGTCATCCCAAACTCTGTTCATAGGTTAAGTTTACCACTTCAAATCAGTGGTGATCTCTTCCACCATTTTTTTCCTCTGATCAAGACATAAAAGTGTTGCTACTCAATAAAGCTTCTAATCCAAAATATGCATATATGATAATACATGTAGTATAATGATATGCCTAACAATATGTGTGTGAATATTTTTCTTCATATACCTTGGTGTGCATGCATTTGCCATAGCACGTGGTGCTTCAGTTCATCTTCTTCAACTAAGATAAGACAGTGTCCTAGGGATTTGAAATAACAAGTTTATTGTTTAAAACCAGAATCATAAGCCAAAGTAAAATAAGATAGTGTGTATAGATAAATATATATATATACACACACACACATAGAGTGCATTAACAAGAGATACATAATGGGTCATTGACATTCACTGGTTGAATAAGCAGTGCAATTTTCATTGAGTGATTTCTAGTTTCCAGCACCTAGTGACATGAAGCAAATATTTGTCTACAATATATCCATCCCTTTGAGCATCTCTTTTTGTCATAGAAACGTCCTACGTGATCCTATTGTATAATCAAATGTCGTTTTCACCTCTAAACTGAGGTATAAAGACATGACTCTGTTCTTTCTTTGGCTAGCATGAGACCTCAGTTTTGTAGGCTTTTTTTTTTGTACAAAGGAACTCTTGCATAATCCACAGTTGCACTGTTCTTCTCACACAATATTGGGAAAATAAAATAAATAAATAAATAAACAAATAAATAAATACATAAATTCATAACTACATAAATAAGTAGAAGAAGGATGGTTTACCTGGTGCAAATCCAGAAGCACTCAGGCTGAATGATATCTTCAGGACACTTAACCCACATTCTGTCCGTTAGCACAGATGGAGTTTAAAATACTGGGACTATTGGTTCTTCAAAGATTTTATGACTGCAGCTTCCAAGCATGATTTGCAAATTATCCCAAAGCAGTATTTCAAATTAGTATATCTGCAAGAGAAGTATGTGGTTCATACTGATCGTTTGTCAGCATTTAGAGGAAACTAATGTGGAACATGAAGTAATTTCTCCCTCCTTCATGTGCTCTTCTCCACCCAATATTTTCACTTGAACTGAAAAAAAATGTATGCTGTATGCTGAAGAAATATTGTTCTAGTGAAGTAATATATTTTAGCCATGAGACATGGATATTTTTCTGAAAAGTATATCCCAACAAAAAAAATCACATTATTAATCCGATGTTAGCCATTGGAATGTGCTGCCCAGGGAGGTGGTGGAGTTGCCGTCCCTGGAGGTGTTCAAGAGAGGAATGGACATGGCACTTGGTGCCATGGTCTAGTGGGTGTGAGGTGACAGGTTGGACTTGATGATCCTTGAGGTCTTTTCCAACCTTGTTGATTCTATGATTCTATTTTTCAGCCATTTGGAAAAACACAATCTCTCAGATCTAATGTGCTTATAAAAAACTCAGAGAAATTGCTTGAAAATGAGCCTCCATATAGGAGTTTGAAGGGGGTTGGAACGCAAGCCCTATGAGGAGAGACTGAGGGAGCTGGGGTTGCTTAGCCTGGAGAGGAGGAGACTCAGGGGAGACCTTATTGCTCTCTACAACTACCTGAAGGGGGGTTGTAGACAGGCAGAGGTTGGTCTCTTCTGCCAGGCAGCCAGTACCAGAACAAGAGGACACAGTCTCAGGCTGTGCCAGGGGAGGTTTAGGTTGGATGTTAGGAAGAAGTTCTATACAGAGAGAGTGATTGCCCATTGGAATGGGCTGCCTGGGGAGGTGGTGGAGTCACCATCACTGGAGGTGTTCAGGAGGAGACTTGATGGGGTGCTTGGTGCCATGGGTTAGTTGTTTAGGTGGGTTGGATTGGTTGATGGGTTGGACACGATGATCTTGAAGGTCTCTTCCAACCTGGTTTATTCTATGCAACATTCTATGTAACAGGGGGGAAAAAATAAATAATCAAAATGCATCACTAGAGGGAATTCTGTGCAGCATTTAGAGATAACATGCTAACATCTTTCAGGTGTTATTTCAATTAAAGATATAATTAGATGCTAATGTCTGGAAATCAGCTGTTCTAATTTGAGTGCTTTTAAGCAAAGGTGTTTTTATGGGGGGTTGTTTGGTTTTGGTACAAAAGCAATGATTTATGGGTGTTTTTTTTCCTTATGTCTATTTTTTCCCCCCTAAAGTTAATTTCTATTCCCCCCGGAAATTATGTAACTGTGGCTAAGCAATATATTTCCTGTATCAAACTGTTGTAGATTTATTGTGACAGCAGGAAAGCTGTGTTGCCTTCTACAGCAACTATACAGTCCCAGTCAAGACTTATGTTCCTCCTTTTTCTCCCACTTTCTATCTTTTATCATAAACTGAAAATAAGCACAATCTATTTAAACCCTCTAATGTGCATGAAATTGGAATGGGAAATTTGATAACATTGCTTTCCTTGTTTTGTTTTTTTAATTTAAGACAAGCAGCACAAGTTCTGCAGCACAATCTATTTTGGTTTTATTCTCATGGAGACCTAAAAAATCCAGGAGCATTTAATACGGCTCTTTATATGGCATCTGAATTCTGAGCATAAAAGCCATGTGAAATATTCAGGAAAATGTATGTTGTTCAAACATCATAAAACTCCCAAGAGTTTCTGTGAAAAAATAAGTTCATGCAGGATACTGATATAAAAGATTTGTCATATATAATCTGGCTCAGATATTCATAGCTTTTATGTGTTTGTATTTTCCACGGGATAAAGCTTTTCATGAATGGTCCTGTAGAACCCTAAGGCTGCAGCTGGGTACAGAAAAAAAATGGCAAAGTTAGAATCATAGAATTGTCAGGGTGGAATGGACCTCAAGGATCACCTAGTTCAAACCTCCCTGCATTGGCCAAGGACACTTTCCACTAGATCAGTCACCCAGAGCCACATCCAGCCTGGCTTTAAAAAGCTCCAGGGATGGGGCTTCCACCCCTTCCCTGGGCAACCTGTTCCACTGTCTCACAACCCGTATCATAGTATCATAGTATCATCGTATCAGTCAGCGTTGGAAGGGACCACAAGGATCATCTAGTTCCAACCCCCCTGCCATGGGCAGGGACACCCCACACTAGATCAGGCTGGACAGAGCCTCATCCAGCCTGGGCTTAAACACCTCCAGGGATGGGGCCTCGACCACCTCCCTGGACAACCCATTCCAGGGCTTCACCACTCTCATGGTGAAGAACCTCCTCCTCACATCCAGCCTGAATCTCCCCACTTCCAGGTTCATTCCATTCCCCCTAGTCCTATCACTACCTGAGATCCTGAAAAGTCCTTCCCCAGCCTTCCTGTAGGCCCCCTTCAGATACTGGAAGGCCACAATTAGGTCACCTGGGAGCCTTCTCTTCTGCAGACTGAACAGCCCCAACTCCTTCAGTCTGTCAGGGATGAACTTCTTTCTAACATCTAATCCTTTCTAACATCTAATCCAAATCTCTCCTCCTCTAGCTTGGATCCACTCCCCCTAGTCTTATCATTAACCAATATCCTAAAAAGTCCATCTCCAGCTTTCTTGTAGGCCCCCTTCAGATACTGGAATGCCACGATAAGGTTGTCTGAAATACCACTCATGTATCAGTTTTCAGTGACAAAAGAGTTTATTTTGGAGCAACTGTGATTCATTTTGCCAAACCCACCATAATATACTTTGATTAATAACTGCAATTCCAGTTTGGCCTGAATGATAGATGAGTAGCAGTTAGGCACTATAATTACTCAGTTCAGTGACTGAACTGAGTAATTGGGAGGGAAAATGCTGGAGGTTGAACTGAAGGTTTTTTCCTCTTCCCAGGGAAAAAAAAAAGAAAAAAGAAAAAAGTGTCTCTTCACCTTAATTACAAAACAAAGCTTTTTGATTCCCTTTTGGAAATCTGAATGAAAATAAAGCGAGAGTTGGATACCATTTGTGAAACAATGGGATTTGAAAATGATCACATAATTCATCAGACATACAAAGAGACAGATTCAGTTCATTCTTCTACCTGACATGAATGAACCCATCACTCAGTCTTCGCAAGCTGCTGGGGATTCAAGTGAGTAATTCTCATGCTGGTTATTTTTACTGCTGCAAAGACCAGAAATCTTTTCTTCCACTTTGCATGGAAGCACTCTAGCACCTGGACTACGTGTCTTCCAACAGCAAATATTTAATGCCAAGTGAAGATGTACCAAGAAAAGAAATTGCTAGTATGTGCACACCAGAAAAATCCTACAAAAGTCTGTTTGGGGAATATTATAGGAAATTGTGAAAAGGCATAGTGTCCATCTCTTCTTTATTTTTATTTGACTGATGCCCATTGCAAAGACAAGGCAGAGAGGGACCTGGGGGTGCTGGTTGATGGTAGGCTGAACATGAGTCTGCAGTGTGCCCAGGCGTCCAGGAGGGCCAATGGCATCCTGGCCTGCATCAGGAAGAGTGTGGCCAGCAGGAGCAGGGAGGTCATTCTGCCCCTGTACACTGCACTGGTTAGGCCACACCTCGAGTACTGTGTCCAGTTCTGGGCCCCTCAGTTTAGGAAGGAGGTTGACTTGCTGAAGGTGTCCAGAGAAGGGCAACAAAGTTGATGAGGGGTTTGGAACACAAGCAATATGAGGAGAGGCTGAGGGAGCTGGGGCTGCTTAACCTGGAGAAGAGGAGACTCAGGGGTGACCTTATTGCTCTCTACAACTACCTGAAGGGAGATTGTAGACAGGCAGAGGTTGGTCTCTTCTCCCAGGCAGCCAGCACCAGAACAGGAGGACACAGTCTCAGGCTGTGCCACAGGACGTTCAGGCTGGAGGTCAGGAGGAAGTTTTACACAGAGAGAGTGATTGCCAATTGGAATGGGCTGCCTGGGGAGGTGGTGGAGTCGCCATCGCTGGAGGTGTTCAGGAGGAGACTTGACAGGGTGCTTTGTAGCATGGTTTATTTGGTTGGGTGGTGTTGGATGATAGGTAGGACACGATGATCTTGAAGGTCTCTTCGAACCTGGTTTATTCTATTCTATTCTATTATAAATAAAAGAGTTTTTTTTTTACTGAGCATTAATAAAATCAACAGTTAGCTGGTGTGGGCTTACATAGACATTGGATTTGTTATATCAGAAGTACAGCATGAAATGACTGAAAATGTCTACCTGACAGAGTTAATATTTGTCTTCTCATCCTCAGATAAGAGGTGCAGAAATTGAATTGATCTGGATACAAAAAGTAACTGAAAATGGGAAATAGTGGCCTAATACAGAAATTGTTTTCCAAAAGAGTCAATTTATCTAGCAACAATTTTCCCACAAGTGTCACTAAATGGTCCTGGTTCTACTCAGGTTTATTAAAGCAAGAATTTTGTCTTAAAATTTATCATGTGGAAAGATATTGAGAACTCATTCTTAAACTCTTCCTTAACAACAGCAGAAGCAGCAACCTGGTGATTCAGTGCCATTGGCAGAGTGGCATATGGGCTGTATATAGTCCCAGGGGTTCAAAAGTATAACATAACTTAATTGACCTCAAAAACTGGAGACTAACAGGGTCATGCAACCAGAGGGCTGCTTTGTGTTCTGCAATTGGTGTAGGGCATCAACAACAAGCATGAAACACCCTGTAACTCTTTCCAGCTCCTTATTGCATGTCAGTAATTTATTCCCACATCTGCACCATCAGACTCAGCAAGGTATTTTCTGTTTCTCAAAGAAACAGTCACTGAGAGACCTCCAAGATAACCTTTCTTTCACTTTCCTCCAAGTGCAGACTGGACAGCCAACTGTAGAGTGTGGGGTGGAAATTATTTGCCTCACACATTTTGTACATCCTCCAGATTACAGTTAACCCTCCACAGTACACAA
Source organism: Melanerpes formicivorus (assembly GCF_026170545.1). Taxonomy (NCBI): domain Eukaryota; kingdom Metazoa; phylum Chordata; class Aves; order Piciformes; family Picidae; genus Melanerpes; species Melanerpes formicivorus. Next base: position 36,338,676 of record NW_027142355.1, read on the forward strand.
AAACCAATCAGTGCCTTGCTTCAGTGCTGCAAGGTACTTAGTTCAGCAACTCATCTCTCTGGGTTACATTAAGAAGTATTGCTTTTGCACCCAGTCCAGATTCTTTCTCACTGCCCCAAACCATGTCAAGGGATAGCCAAAAAACTTGTAGACTGAACAGTTCATGATGTTCTCCTCTGGCATTTGTAAACTTCAGTGTGCATGATTGTGTGTCCTGTTTTGAGCTAGAACAGAACTAATTCTGTTCAGCGATTTTACTTTCCAGATAAGTATCTTCTACGTAACTGCACTTTCTGATGTTAACAGCAAGGTTTTGTAGACAATATCTGCTTCTAGTAGTGATAACACTTTGTATTTATAGTTGCTACTAAGGATTGGTAGGCAGAAAGAAACTTGTTTATACTTCTCTTACAGAGACCCAGGTCACTGCTTAATCTTACCTACTTGCCAGGAGAAGCAGACAGGACAGGTGACCTTAAAGTCATCAACAAGATATTCCCTTCCATGTACATCATATTCGGTATAATGCTGAAGCATCACAAGGATTAAGCCTTCTTATTTGATGGTCAGTGTCTAAGGAAGACTCTCTGTTCTTCTGCCTTCAATTGCAATCTGTGCATTCCATAATCCAGATCCTGACACTAGTTCCTTCTCTGCCACTGAATCCAGCATGGGACTTTCACATCAGTGGTGATAGTGATGTAATTTCCAGCAGCATGGTAGGTTTTTACACAGGTTTTGTATAAATTCTAATAGATTTCATTTTATTGTTATTATTTGAATTGAAGTTGGTTTAGTTTTGGTTTCCAGTCCCCAAGTCCCTCTCCCTTACTCCCTTTCTCCTTCCTTTTTGGAAGGGAGAGGTGTTAATAGAGACTGTCGTCTGTCTAGAGGGCAAGCCAGCCCAAACCCTTGACATTTGGGGACTTCTCTTTCTGATGGATATTGCCAGAACATTAAGGAAGCTCACATAGAATTAATCAAAAAGGTTTGTGAGTAGATTTTTCAACTTCAGAATGCCTGTCCTTAGGAGAGTTTCTCTGTGAAGGAGTAATACACTCAGGAGTCTTTACTCCACTCCTGAAAGGCTTCTCTCTTTTGATACAGACTTTATAGGAAAGTTTGCATATGTAGGAAGTTATCCCTTTAAAACAGGACCATTAAAATGCAACCCAGGGAACCGGAACCAGAACAAGAGGACACAGTCTCAAGCTGTGCCAGGGGAGGTTTAGGCTGGATGTTAGGAAGAAATTCTTCATAGAGAGAGTGATTGCCCATTGGAATGGGCTGCCCAGGGAGGTGGTGGAGTCACCATCACTGGAGGTGTTTAGGAGGAGACTTGATGGGGTGCTTGGTGCCATGGTTTAGTTGATTAGGTGGTGTTGGATTATAGGTTGGACATGCTGATCTCTTCCAACCTGGTCTGGTCTATTCTATTCTATTCTATTCTATTCTATTCTATTCTATTCTACTCTATTCTATTCTACTTGAAGTGGTATTAAAAGTTATTAACTAAATGTTGGGTTTGAATAGGAAAGAGATATTATATTGTTTATGGCTGGAATTTGTCTCACATTTGTCCTAGGGATCATTCTAAGAAATTTCCAAGCAACTTTCTGGACTTGATTTCTCTCTATTTTCCTGTATTTCTAAGTACACATGGATTTATGTTTAGAGACCTTTGCAAAGAAAGGCAAGACCCATGATTTCAAGGTATAAAGTCAGTGACTGCTAATATTTTTGTGTTCTCAGATCATATATTGTTTTCCTTGTCACCTTTGTAGCAGCTGAAGAACTGCATCCCCTGTTACAGAATTGCAGGCAATCATTTCTCAGCATGAGGTTACTAGCATCCCTGAAAAAAAGAGTACCACCCAACTACTCACTTTCTAACACCTCTGCTTTAGAAATAATTTCATAGTTCAGCAGGATTCAAAGCCACATATTAAATTAAAGGCAACTGTTTCTCTACTCAGCTGCTTATTTCTGAGTGGGGTTTATTACCACAGGAATTAATAGACATGAACATTTGTAATAGTGTTAATGGATTATATGCTGGAAGAACATAAAATGTCCTGTGAAGTTAAAAATATAATTAGACACCAGAAGTTCAGGAACATATCTAATCTGCCTGAAAAGTCATCTTGCTCACAGTCAGCATATCTCCTTTTCTCCTATAAAACCAAGTATCTCTAAGTCTGGCTGTTTATTCCTAAATTGTATTAATTGGTTAATATTATACAGCTTTGTGGACCTGAAGAGGATGTGGATCAAGAGGAAGTTCCATCTGGCTTCCTACTTCTTGAAATGCTCAAGAGACCAGGCAGACAGCTCCTTTTTGTCACCAGCAGCTGAACAGAAGGACCTACACTATTAGGATGTTATTGTAGTGTTCCAACAGGTAATCACAGAAACACAGAATCATAGAATGCACTGGGTTGGAATGGACCTCTAGAGATCATCTAGTTCAAGCTCCCTGCAGTAAGGAGGGACATCCACAGCTAGATCATGTTGCTCAGAGCCCCATTGAATCTGAACTTAAATGCCTCCACCACCTCTCTGGGCAATCTGTTCCAACGTTCCACCATCGTCACAGTAAAGAACTTCCTAATGAGGGAACTAATTTGTGACTCTTTCACAGAAACATGTACAGACAATGGGTTGGAAAAGCTGAATCAATCACAGCATGTAGCACTAGACCTCACCATTCTCACTTCTCACCTTGTGTACTTACTAATGAAGAGTCAGAGGTTGGTTTGAAATGCCTCTCATTAGCCCAGATGCTGCCTGTGAGGACTCTTCATACAGATCTTGTTCAAAGTTGCTCACCTTTGTACAGGAAAATGTTGCTTTCAGGTGGATAGAAGCAGCAAAATGTGATGTGTTTTAGAGAGCTATTTCTTTGGTGATATGGATCATCTAGGCTTAAGCATAGCCAGTAGAACACAGATAAGATGGATGATAACTTAGCAGACACTTAAAGTCTTTTCAGGATCCAGAAATAGGCTGTTCTCCAAACTTTTCATTTCATTGGCACAAAGACAAGGAGAAGAGAGGAAAGAAGTAACAAGTGCCCAAAAGAACATGGTCAGCTCTGTTTCTCAGTCATTGTCTGATTTATGAAGTTGAAAGTGGAGCAGCCTCTTCACTTCAGTTAACTTTCTGTGAACTGATAAAAATTGTAACAAGCCTCCTGCCTTTGGGTGCCTTACATGACAGTACCTCAGAAATACAGTGCAGTTTCTGCTGCAATATCATGCTGAAAGGTGCTTTTTAGTTAAAACAGCACTTCCATTACATTATAGATTATACATTATATTATACATTATTATTACTTATAATTATATATTATCTATTATATAATATATTTACAAGATATATATTATTATTATATTATACATTATACATTATATTAGCAGTGTGCCCAGGTGGCCAGGAGGGCCAATGGCATCCTGGCCTGCATTAGGAATAGTGTGGCCAGCAGGAGCAGGGAAGTCATTGTGCCCCTGTACTCTGCATCGGTTAGGCCACACCTTGAGTACTGTGTCCAGTTCTGGGCCCCTCAGTTTAAGAAGGACATTGAAACACTTGAACGTGTCCAGAGAAGGGCAAAAAGGCTGGGGAGAGGCCTTGAACACAAGCCCTATGAGGAAAGGCTGAGGGAGCTGGGATTGTTTAGCCTGCAGAAGGGGAGGCTCAGAGGTGACCTCATTGCCCTCTACAACTACCTGAAAGGTGGTTGTAGCCACGAAGGGGTTGGTCTCTTCTCCCAGGCAACCAGCACCAGAACAAGGGGACACAGTCTCAAGCTGCGCCAGGGGAGGTTTAGACTCGAGGTGAGGAGGAAGTTCTTCACCGAGCGAGTCGTTCGTCATTGGAACGGGTTGCCCAGGGAGGTGGTTGAGTCATCGACCCTGGAGGCGTTCAAGAGAAGATTGGACGTGGCACTTGGTGCCATGGTCTAGTCATGAGGTCTGTGTTGATAGGTTGGACTCGAGGTCCTTTCCAACCTAAGTAATACTGTGATACTGTGATAGAAGAGCTGAAACATAATAACCTCTAAGAATCTAGTTTACAGTTTTCTACAGTTAACCTTTTAATCCAAAACAAGAACGAGCATGCCTGTACTGATGTGCATCCAAACTTATCATTGAATTTGCACCTAAATATCTGAATATGTGTGAAAACTCAAGGTCTTCATGGACCTCTGTAAAATTCAGTCTTCTGTAAAATTTCAGTTTTTTGTTTGGTGTTTTGGTTTGTTTTTGTTTGGTTGGGTTTATATTTCCTTGATTGCAACCTGCTTTAAATGAGTTGGTGATTCCAAATTGGAGATGTCAGTAGCAGCTCTGCAAATACCAACCATATGTTTCATTGCGCAGATCCTGCCATTAAAATCTACCAGCTGGATAGGCAGGTAGCAGTTCTGGAAGCTAACTGTGACTACAGTGAATTGCAATTTCTAATTAATACCCAGGAAGGTTTCTAGATAGATGTAAATACATTTGTGCTTGCTTTCCACAGTGGATTTTAATTCAGTTTCTTCAAACCAGAGGTTTCACAGTGATAATATGTAAAGAAAGAATGGAATGGAATGGAATGGAATGGAATGGAATGGAATGGAATGGAATGGAATGGAATGGAATGGAATGGAATGGAATAGAATAGAATAGAATAGAATAGAATAGAATAGAATAGAATAGAATAGAATAGAATAGAATAGAATAGAATAGAATAGAATTAACCAGGTTGGAAGAGATCATCATGTCCAACCTATCATCCAACACCATCTAATCAACTAAACCATGGCACCAAGCATCCCATCAATTCTCCTCCTAAACACCTCCAGTGATGGTGACTCCACCACCTCCCCAGGAAGCCCATTCCAATGGGCAATCACTCTCTCTATGAAGAATTTCTTCCTAACATCCAGCCTAAACATCCCCTGGCACAGCTTGAGACTGTGTCCTCTTGTTCTGTCACAGGTTGCCTGGGAGAAGAGACCAGTCCCCACCTTGCTACAACCTACCTTCAGGTGGTTAGAGAGAGCAATAAGGTCTCCTCTGAGCCTCCTCTTCTCCAGGCTAAGCAACCTCATCTCCCTCAGCCTCTCCTCACAGGGTTTGTGCTCCAAACCCCTCACCAGCTTTGTTGCCCTCCTCTGGACACATTCCAGCATTCCTGACCTTGGGAACTGGTGACACAATTGAGGTGAATCTATTGCCAATACTACCATTAAGGTACTAGTTTTGTAACTTAGTTACCAGTGAAGTTGCAGCGTTTAACAATAGCTGACAATGTGTCCTGTGAGCCCAGGAAGCCTGTGCCTCTGCTTTTTGCTCTTGTACAAACAGTCCAGAACTTCACATATACCCTTGGAAGACAGGCTGAGAGTTGGGGTGCTTCAGTCTGCAGAAGTGAAGACTCCAGGGAGACCTTAGAGCAAGCATAACAGGATTTGTAGGGAGTCTCTAGGAGAGCTGGAGAAGGACATTTTATAAAGGCCTGCTGTGACAGGTCAAGGGATATGGCTTCAAACTGGAAAAAGCAGGATTTAGATTAGACATTAGGAAGCAGTTCTTCCCCATGAGGGAGGTGTGGCACTGGAACAAACTGCCCAGAGAAGTTGTGGAGGCTGCAACCTTGGCAGCACTCAAAGGCAGGCTGGCTGGGACATCGATACAGCTGGTTTAGTAGGAGTTGTCCCTGCCAATGGCAGAGGGTTGGAACTAGATGATCTTTAAGGTCCCATCCAACCCAAAGCGTGCTGTGATTCTGTGATTCTTTATCTCTATTATAGCTCTAAAAAGGGAACATATACATGCAGCTATGAAAGTTGCATTGTCACTTTTTATTTAATATTCAATAGCTTGTAAATGTTAATAAAGGACACACACAAAAAAATCAGAAAGGAGATCTTTATCTGAACTATTTACTTGGCCTCTTAGAATAGAATATAGAATATAGAATACAGAATATAGAATATAGAATAAACCAGGTTGGAAGAGACCTTCAAGATCATCACGTCCAACCTATCATCCAACACCACCCAACCAACTAACCCATGGCACCAAGCACCCTGTGTGACCGGTTGACGTTGTCCCCTTAAGAAAGGGAATATGGTGGACGGAAGTTGGTAAATGGAAAGAATAATCTAAACTAATTTCATTGGTGAAGTGGGAGGAAGCACCTTCTGAACTGGGAGTGAACTGGGCACTCCAGCACTTTTATCTTCAGTCTTGCTTCCGCTCCTCCACAGTGCAGCAGCTCTCTCTGTGCTGGGCTTTCTGCCAAGGCTTCAGCCTTGAGAACTGATAAGGCCTGTATTAACTCCTTTCCAATTAACACAAACTGCTTCTAACTTTTTTTTTTTTTTTTCCTCTCTTTTCTTTCTCTTTCTATCCCACTCTGGGGAAAGGGGGGAGAGAGGGGAGAGAGGAGGTGGGGAACCCCCTTGGCAGAGGGGGGGAACTCTCATTTCTGTGTTACTTTATTGTATATCTTTGTATATATTGTAAATATTGTAAATTTGTATATATTCCCCTGCATACCCTACATTGCTTTGTAAATATACAGCTCCACTACTTTGCTAATTCAGCTTGTGAGTTTTTTTTCCCCTTTCCCTTCAATTTTCTTTCCCTTTACCTTACAAGGGGGAAGGGAGGAGGCTTCTTGGCCTTACCCTTCCAACCCACCACACCCTGTCAAGACTTCTCCTGAACACCTCCAGTGATGGTGGCTCCACCACCTCCCCAGGCAGCCCATTCCAATGGGCAATCACTCTCTCTGTGTAAAACTTCCTTCTGAACTCCAGCCTAAACCTCCCCTGGCACAGCCTGAGACTGTGTCCTCTTGTTCTGGTACTGGCTGCCTGGGAGAAGAGACCAACCTCTGCCTGTCTACAACCACCCTTCAGGTAGTTGTAGAGAGCAATACGGTCACCGCTGAGCCTCCTCTTCTCCAGGCTAAGCAACCCCAGCTCCTTCATTCTCTCCTCACAGGGCTTGTGTTCCAAGCCCCTCACCAACTTTGTTGCCTCTTTTACATTTAATAAAAATAGGGTTATTAAAAAACTTCAGACAAGTTTTCACTCATCACTAAACAAATTCTCTCATCCCAATGAACTTAATTTAATATCCCAGGATTGAATATAGCTCTTATAGCTCATATAACTCTCCACTTTCATTTTGCCTAGTATGTATGGGTGAAGGTCCATAGGAATCTTCTGTACTTAGTATGCATTTTCTATTGAGCTCTCCAGGTAACTTCCAGCTGAATTTCTATTTGATCAATCTCAATTTTAGAATATTAATTATTAAAGAAAAGGTTTCATATTTCAACTTGTAAAGCTTTCCTGCTCATAGAGAACAATCCTGCTTTAATTCAGAGAGTTTCTTTATATTAGTAATTAACTGTGTTTCATATTTCATCTCCTTAAGCTCTTCCATTAGGAAGATTATTAAAAGGAAAAAAAAAAAAAAAAGGCTACATATAAAAGTGTCAGAAACTTAGTCTGCTTGCACTGATCAGCAAATGAGATCTATCGTTATAATCTGAGTTATCAAGAGAATCTTCTCAGTAGATCAAAGGAACGGCCCTGAAATGTTCTGGTAATTGAAGTCACATAAAGTCAAAAAGCCTACTTGCTTCTCTATTCAGGAAACCTATCCTTTAACTAAAGACATGAAAGATATCCTTGGCCTTCTCAAGTTTCTAGATTGCATCTGAGAATTGAGCTGAGGAGAATAAAAGGCTGAAGCCTTTAAAAGATGATGCAGGCATACCTGAAAAAAATCTGCTCAAGGCTCTAGGTCTTTTTAAACAGTTTGAAAAGGCGCACACAAACACAACAAATGGAATGGGCTGCCCAGGGAGGTGGTGGAGTCACCATCATATGGGGGGGGTTTAGGAGGAGACTTGATGGGTTGCTTGGTGCCATGGTTTAGTTTATTAGATGGTGTTGGATGATGGGTTGGACATGATGAACTTGAAGGTCTCTTCCAACCTGGTTCGCTTCTATTCTATTCTATTCTATTCTATTCTATTCTATTCTATTCTGTTCTGTTCTGTTCTGTTCTGTTCTGTTCTATTCTCCCTCCCAAACAAAAAAAAAAAAAACCCTGTCATATTTAAAGCTCATAAAAGGCCAGAATAATGTGCTGAAGCAACTACTTATGGAATGATGTAAGAATTTTCAATTTTATGGCATCTAAAAGCTTCTGACACTTCAGTGTGTCTCTTTTAACCTGACACCCCAGTGTGCTGCCCATGACATTGTAACAAATAACCTGTGGATAATCCTCTGGTTCTGATTGTTTTGTTTTGTTTTTGTTTCTTCCATGGCATGATGGCTCTCATCCATCAATAGCTCTCTTGCACCCCAGTGGCATAAATTTCTTGGCTTATATTTGTGAGTGCCTTATATATTGTGAGTGGGAAAAAAAAAAGTTGATGCAATGCAAGAAATACTCAATAAAATAAACTATTGAGTCAGAATTAAATGAGATTTGACTAGTATATAAGTGCTGTATCACCTGATGTTTGACCACTTGAGAGGTAAACAAGTAAGTCAGCATCTTCTAGAGCATTCCAAGCTTGATGATAAAAGCTGTGAGTTTGTCACCAAAAAAAAATTGAGGAAAAATGGGACAACTTGATGTGTCACACATGTAGACTGTGAAACTGATTGAATATATTCAGAAAAGTGAGAGCATGTGTTAAGCAAAAATAGATTCAAGCAAAACTGTATCAATAACAATTGATTACATTATTCTCTTGAGAAGCCACATATAGTGTATTTCTTTTTTAAAATTAGGCTTTTCCTATGTAATTGCTACATTCAGCTAACATCTCCTGTATTGCATCAAGAGAAGCATAGCCAGCAGGTCGAGGGAGGTGATTCTCCCCCTCTGCTCCACTCTGGTGAGACCTGGATTACTACGTCCAGTTCTGGAGCCGCTGTTATAGGAAGGATATGGATGTGCTGGAGCGTGTCCAGAGAAGGGCCATGAGGATAATCAGAGGCTTGACTGGTATACTGCTTATATGTGATAAAAAGTGGTTTTTTTTCTTTGTCCACTTCTGGGCCCCTAGGTTTAAGAAGGACATTGAGACACTTGAACATGTCCAGAGAAGAGCAATGAAGCTGGCGAGAGGCCTTAAGCACAAGCCCTGTGAGGAGAGGCTGAAGGAGCTGGGATTGTTTAGCCTGGAAAAGAGGAGGTTCAGGGGAGACCTTATTGCTGTCCACAACTACCTGAAGGGTGGTTGTAGGTAGGAGGGGGGTTGGTCTCTTCTCCCAGGCAACCAGCACCAGAACAAGAGGACAGAGTCTCAATCTGCACCAGGGGAACTTTAGGCTCAAGGTGAGGAGAAAGTTCACTGAGTGTTGTTGACCATTGGAATGGGCTGCCCAGGGAGGTGGTGGAGTCACCATCCCTGGAGGTGTTCAAGAGGGGACTGGACATGGCACTTGGTGCCATGGTTTAGTCATGAGGTCTGTGGTGACTTGATGATCCTTGAAGTCTATTCCAACCTTGGTGATTCTGTATCATCATAAACTCAATTCACCCCTCTGACAGAGCTAGATCAGACAGAGGTTCATAAATTTATTTTTCACAGAGGGTGAAACATGGTGATGTTTTGCACAGGCCAATCTTCCAGAACTGTTTTTGCTCTCATCACTATTTCACAGAACACCAAACACCAGCACCAATGTGATAGCAGAAATCTGGTCTAGGAGTCTTCTTCCCTATAACATTAGTGGTAAGCAGAGGAAATGATATAATAATCTCCACATTGCTTCTTTATCTTTTGAAGACCATCATGTTTCAACTCAGTTTTTTCATTGCCTTAACTATATTCCATATGGGTGTTCAGCAGTCTGAGAGGAAGTTATGATATGGCATGCTGACTTCATAGAATCATAGAATGAATTGGATTGGATAGGACCCTTGAAGGTCATTTTGTTCTTATTCTTGTCTGTAGTGGTTTGAGCCTTAACTGGAGTTTAAGAGCTCAGATGGTAGCAAACTGAAAATTCCTCCCCTACCTTCCCCCGTAGAATAGAATAGAATAAACCAGGTTGGAAGAGACCTTCAAGATCATTGTGTCCAACCCATCAACCAATCCAACCCACCTAATCAACTAACCCATGGCACCAAGCACCCTGTCAAGTCTTCTCCTGAACATCTCCAATGATGGTGACTCCACAACCTCCCCGGGCAGCCCATTCCAATGGGCAATCACTCTCTCTGTACAGGACTTCTTCCTAACATCCAGCCTGAACCTCCCCTGGCACAGCCTGAGACTGTGTCCTCTTGTTCTGGTACTGGCTGCCTGGGAGAAGAGACCAACATCTGCCTGCCTACAACCTCCTTTCCGGTAGTTGTAGAGAGTAATAAGGTCTCCCCTGAGTCTCCTCTTCTCCCTTCTTTTCCTTCATAAGGAAAAAGGAGAGACAATAAAAACCAGAGCAGTAGGGAAAAAGCAAAGGAGGTAAATCTACCAAAAAATAATCTGGAGTTGGTTTGGAAGTAGGGGAAGTAAATTTTTTTAGCAAAAAAACTGTTACTATCTATATAGTAGTAACAGGGAGGATATACAAGGGTTAGGAATAAGGATGAATAGGAAAATAGACAAAACCAAATGTAGATGGCTTTATATCTCACTCAATGTAATGTGGATTTCAGCCCTTTAGAGAAGTCTGGATGCGGCAGGGAGAAGTCCAGGCCTGACCACATGACAGAACCAGGAGGCCAGCAGCGACTCTTGGTCCTTTCCAAAGGCAAGACAGAAACAAAGAGAGCAAATGGCCGCAGTGTCTTCCTTTTTACAGTCTTGCTGGACAGGAAGGGGGAGAGGAATAGACCAACTTCAACCTGGGAGACCCCTCCTCCTGGGAGGGGGAAACCACATCCCTCTCTGTTCACCTGGATCAGGTATCTTTTATTCCCTGGGGAAGCAGGGCTCTCACAGCCCTCCCCCAGGATGGGTGTAACTCAGCACATTGTTGAAATATTAATTTCTACTATTTGTTTGCACATTTACTATTCCCTCTAACTTCAGCAGGAAAATCTGAAGATGTACAGGATGGCTGTAGATTCCTTACCTTATTACAAATAATTTTAAAGCTCAAGACAAGACATAAATAGGACTGTTGAGGAATGGTGAGTACCACGTTTTCTTCTGTATTTCACATTAATTAAAGTACATATCGTTACACAAAACACAACATTGAAAGCAAAAATACAGAAAATAAAGGCTTTCTAAAAAGAATTCAAACTAGAATTCAGTCCTTAGTCTTATGTATGGAGAGAAAAACATGCATGTTTTCTGACAGTGTTGCTGGCCATATCTTAAATAAACAATACACTGTTTACTCAGAGAATTTCTGTTGATAAAGCCAATTAAAGCAATCACAGTTAGGAACATTTAGACCTGGACTTTGAGCTGATACTCCACTTCACTGACTATGTCTTCTTTATGAATTCTAAACTCAGAAACAGAAGACACACCTGCGTAGTCAGCTCACATATTCCAGTTAGGATGGGAACACTAATCAGGTTCCTACCATTTCTAAAAACCAACTTGTAATTGTAATTGAGCTAATAGGTTGATAATCTAGAGACAAAGCCATTAGCACAGCTGTCCAAGGGTCAGCAAATGAAAACTGCTGCATCCTATGTGTTTTGAAACTAATCTGCCTAATTGGCTTACAGAGTCTCACTTCAAAGATGCACTTTTTGGGGGATAAAAGACACATAATGACTAGGTGTGAGATTGGGTCAGCCTTGGTGTGGAAGAGAAAGAAACAAAACAAAATGAAACAAAAGCAAAGCAAAGCAAAGCAAAGCAAAGCAAACCAAACCAAACCAAACCAAACCCAAAAAAACCCTGAAGCCAAGACACTGAAATGTGTGAAATTATTTCAGTCTTTTCCAGTTTGCAAATATTCTTCCTTTTATCTCAGTTATGTTACTATGCTTGCCTCTCTCTGGTTTGGTTTATTTGTTTACTTGTTTGTTTCTAAACTATTTTTATCTTAATCTTCCCAATTCTACAAGCCTGTCCTGTTCTTTACTGCAATACCTCAGAGGTGAAAGGGCATTTATTGGTTCCTCCTGATGGTTGGTAAGGATAAGATTCTGGGGAATGAAGTATAAGTTAGTAATTTTAAAAACTAATCAAAAATAACACAGGAACTGACTCACATATATCAGAATCAACCTTGGGATCTTAAATTTTCTAGTTGCATGATTTTTTTCCCCCCTAGTAACTAATTTTCTTCTCAGTTAATTCATATGAATCCTTTACTACAGAATTTTTTACACATCTTCTCTGCCACTGTAATTGTTTTCTCAGCAGTTAGTGATTTACAGAGTGTGAAGATACTGAGGTTATTTTTTGCATATTCTATTTTTTCTTGAGCTAGGAAGTAAAATGGATAAGGGGTAACTGCAGCAGAAGTTTGATAGAAATGAAGCATCCTATCACAAACTAAAATGGAGTATTTATTTCCCTCAGACATGCAGGCTACTCCTTCTGGAAGCACCATTTTTGGGCAGTAGAGCACGAATACAGAATGAGCTAATGATGACTGCAGGAAGACTGAAGTGATGGTTGATGTGTTGGACTTTCACTCAATAACAGGTGCTTTAATTTTTCCATTGTTCTGTTTGAGAAGACTATCATATCTAGGGCAGATTAAAACATCATATGAATAAGGTTGTGATTATGAACTACCACTACTACTTCCGCACCTTGAGTACTGTGTCCAGTTCTGGGCTCCTCAGTTTAAGGAGGACATTGAGACACTTGAACGTGTCCAGAGAAGGGCAACAAGGCTGGGGAGAGGCCTCGAGCACAAGCCTTATGAGGAGAGGCTGAGGGAGCTGGGATTGTTTAGCCTGGAGAAGAGGAGGCTCAGGGGAGACCTCATTGCTCTCTACAACTTCCTGAAGGGAGGTTGTAGACAAGTAGGGGTTGGTCTCCTCCCAGGCAACCAGCATCAGAACAAGAGAACACAGTCTCAAGCAGAGCCAGGGGAGGTTTGGGATGGATGTTAGGAAGAAGTTCCTCACAGAAAGAGTGATTGCCCATTGGAATGTGCTGCCCAAGGAGGTGGTGGAGTCACCATCATTGGAGGTGTTCAGGAGGGGATTGGATGTGGCACTTAGTGCCATGGTCTAGTCATGAGGTCTGTGGTGACAGGTTGGACTCAATGATCCTCGAGGTCTCTTCCAACCTTAGTGGTACTGTGATACTGTGATCATTTTGAATGGGACATCATAAAAAGCAAATAATAGAATTCACTTAAGCCATTCTTATGTATTCAAAGGGAATAAAAAAGCTTTAATTTTCACTTGTTCCTAATTCTCTCTCACTTGTCACTTACAAACTGGTGTAAAGTGGGCAAGGATTGAGGAGTTTGAAAAGCTAGAGCAAGGGCATTTCCCCTCCATGTATCATGCTTGAATCCCTGCACTGTTAGTTGAAAATCACTTTCCCATCAATGGCCTTTGACTAACCCCTCATTTATCCACTTCAAAATGAAAAATAAGTCATAAAGCAATCCTTACATCTCTTAAGTGAACATGTGTTTACAAAATACGATTTACTGTCTTTTTGTAGTAATTAGAAAGAAGTAAATCTGGAAATATTACAGACTAGCACATCAATATATTATAATGGTTATTTTTAAAAGTGTAAGTCTTCCTAAATAACCCCTTTGGAGATGGCTTTCCTTTTTGATTAGGGTGAATAATGGAATACTATCTTGGATGTAGCTCTCAAAAGAATCTCAAGTAACAAGCCCTACATAAAAATACTTTTAATCACAAATGTCAACCTCTGAAACTTTTGATATAATGGAATCTTAAAGCTTTTTCCTTTAACTGTTGGTAAGGACAGACTACACTTAGAGGATAAATGATGACATACAGGTAGATATGCAAGCCAGAAGTGACAAGTTTGTTGTCAAAGTATCTATAAACTAAACAGAAGTGAATACTAAAGAAAAATGCATCCTAGCTGGAAAAGCCACAGAGAATATATTTTCTTATCTGACACTTCAAGCAATAGGCACATGTGAATAGAGGGGAAAAAACAAAACAAAACAAAAGTTCGTATTTTAGGAGCATCCTTCGAAGTCCCATGAGGGTTCCACATAGACTCTCAAATGCAAGATCTTAATTTCAGTATCACAGTATCACCAAGGTTGGAAGATATCTCAAAGATCATCGAGCCCAGTCTGTCACCACAGACCCCATGACTAGACCATGGCACCAAGTGCCACACCCAATCCCCTCTCGAACACCTCCAGAGATGGTGACTCCACCACCTCCCTGGGCAGCACATTCCAATGACGAATGACTCTCTCAGTGAAGAACTTTCTCCTCACCTCGAGTCTAAACCTCCCCTGGCACAGCTTGATACTGTGTCCCCTTGTTCTGGTGCTGCTTGCCTGGGAGAAGAGACCAACCCCTTCCTGGCTACAACCACCCTTCAGGTAGTTGTAGAGAGCAATGAGGTCACCCCTGAGCCTCCTCTTTTCCAGGCTAAACAATACCAGCCCTGGGAAATACCATTTCACCAATTGCATTTGATGGGGTTGAGAAAATCACTTTCAAGGTAGGACAAGAATATTGCCTTTTCAAACTGTGTTTCTTCTTTTAAGCAACCTAAGAAAGCCATATATAAAGGGTAAGGCAAAGATATTTCTGTACTTCTTAGTCAATTAGAGAAATGTTGAAACCAATAGTCCTACACAAGACCTTTATTGGTACACATATATTTGGAATTTTCTCTGTTTGGAGGAGTGGAAGGGAAATGGAGGTTTCATGGTACTATTCTTGAGGTGCTTCTACATCCTCTGTGTGTTAACTTCAGTCTGATCTTATGGGGTGCTGGAAGACTCATATGGCCAAAAGGGAGCACAGATATGCAGTGGTAAGGGGGATCCCAATACCCTTGTCAGGGACAGGAGTCTTTGTCCCTTTCCCAGGGAAGACCAAGCTCCATGTGCCACGGAACACCCAGCACCCGGAGTCAGTGAGGAGGCTCTCTGAGTGTCCCCTTAGATTCAGGGCACTGCCCGGGGGTACAGGGCTTGATATGAGCTGCAGGAAAGAGCATTTAGGGACTTCACAGGACTTACTATAGGATGTTTAGGGGAAGCAATGAAGGTGTAGAATGGGAGACATCACAATGGTTGGGGAAAAACAGAGGGAGAAGAAGAAGAAAGGAGCCAGTCCTGTGCAAATAGCCACTGGTATTGATGCCAGTCTAGACACACCTGCTCCTGACTAGCACACCCAGAGAGCCTCCTCACTGACTCATGGTGCTGGGTGTTCCCAGGAGCATGGAACCGGGTCTTGCCTGGGACAGCCCTGGGTTCAGGACAAAGATTCTTCTCTCTGACTGGGGCATTGGGATCTCCTCCGTTATCACATGTCTGTGCTCCTTTGTGGCCATGGATGCTGTGAGGTACTTGGAGTAACTGGGCATGGTGGTACTGGGATTCCTCTGCACTCACAGCATTAGATGCATGCACTTCTCAGTACAGAACCTTTCTGTGAGAGTATTGTCACAAACATGTGATGGGAAAAATCCCATAGATGTCAAAACTACTTTTTGATAATGCATTTTCCTAAGCAGAAATATGTTCTCCAAATTCAAACATGTACAATGCTAGGAACTAATGACACTGTCAATCAAAACATCTTATTTAATCTCCAAAAGCTTTTGTTCACTTGCTGTCTTGGTTTACAAGTGAAAATGAGAGTGATTTAGTGGTTCCAACTTAATCATTCCTCACAGCTACATCAAAAGACCCTGAGAAGACATTTATGACTGCTAGCCTTTTACTGTGTGTCCCAAAGATGAATCATATCTCAATTCCCACAGCAGAATCCTGCTATTACCTTTAGCACTATTTGCACCATGTGGCAATGTGCATTACCAAACTTGCTGAAATTCAATTTGATTTCCAGGAGCACTAAAACCACTGAAGTTTTAAGTTTTAATAGTAAAATGGTACAATTTTTTTTTTCCTTCCCTGCAACCTTACTTCATTAAAACAAGAATAGTTGCTTGATTGAATGTGATTAAGTGTGACTAAAGTTTTGTTGTTGAATTTAAAGAGACACAGACAACACCAAAGAGAAAAATTCCTGAGAGTTATGGCACTGAATAAGCAAAGTTGTGCTTTTGAGAAAGGGGAGATTGGCATTTCTGTAAAATTTATAGGAATGGAATAGTTTTCAAAATCTCATAGGAGGTGGAAAAGGAAATTGCATTTGATATAATGAGAAACATTCATGACTTTATTTTTTTATTAGTGCAGGGCAATGTACTCTACATGCTTGCAATCAAGACACTTTCAATCTCCTCTTGCCTTTGGGATAACACTTCTTATGACTTCTAAAATAAGAAGGTTTAGTCTGTATGGAGAATGCTGGAAGTATTTGTATACTGGTGATAGAAATTTGCTGTCTGTTATGAAGGTTTACTGGGGAGTTCATTGGAAAGTTTCCTTATGTAGAGTCTGTTTTGCACAGGTACAGAAAGCAATCTGATTTTGATCAATTCACATTTATATGTGATTATGTCACCAACAGGTAAGTCTGAAACACTAGTAATGAAGATTACAGATTTGTAACAAATTTTTCTCTACAAGGATTTTTGGGGGGTTATTTATTTATTTAATACACCACTTCTTACAGTGGAGTGAAATGAAGATATTTTGCTATGGCATTTTGCATGTAAATAAAATGTGTGAACCTACAGAGACACAACCTGTGACTGCCATATTGACAACTCTGAGGCAGAGCAAGACTAAA
Organism: Melanerpes formicivorus; assembly: GCF_026170545.1. Lineage (NCBI taxonomy): Eukaryota > Metazoa > Chordata > Aves > Piciformes > Picidae > Melanerpes > Melanerpes formicivorus. Next base: position 36,355,517 of record NW_027142355.1, read on the forward strand.
ACTCATCACTAATCATGCCTTTGATTGCTAATGAATGCCTCTGGAGACTTTGAGTGGAATGGAATGGAATGGAATGGAATGGAATGGAATGGAATGGAATGGAGTTAACCAGGTTGGAAGAGACCTTTGAGATCATCGTGGCCAACCTATCATCTAACACTATCTAATCAACTAAATCATGGCACCAAGTTCCCCATCCAGTCTCTTCCTAAACACCTCCAGTGATGGTGACTCCACCACCTCCCTGGGCAGCACATTCCAATGGCAAATCACTCTTTCTATGAAGAACTTCTTCCTAACATCCAGCCTAAACCTCCCCTGGTGAAGCTTGAGACTGTGTCCTCTTGTTCTGGTGCTGGTTGCCTGGGAGAAGAGACCAACCCTCACCTGGCTACAACATCCTTTCAGGTAGTTGTAGACAGCAAGAAGGTCTCCTTTGAGCCTCCTCTTCTCCAGGCTAAGCAACCCCAGCTCCCTCAGTCTCTCCTCATAGGGCTTGTGCTCCAAAACCCTCCTCAGCTTTGTTGCCCTTCTCTGGACACGTTCCAGCAAGTCAACATCTTTCCTAAACTGAGGGGCCCAGAACTGGACACAGGACTCAAGGTGTGGAGAGAACATGCAGAGAACATCTGATATACCAAAGAATGGTTTCTGAAGGTAAGAAGGACAGGTTCTGTTCATGCCACATAACATACTGATTCTGTATCTCTTTCTAAGTCTTCCCCAGAAACAGAGACAGTGCAACTATCAAAGAGCTGTCCTGGGAAAAAAAAAACAACCAACAAGAATGATAAAGAACAAACAAACCAACCACTTGTTGTTGATGCTGCTTTTTGTTTGTAGACTCCCTCACAGTTTTAAGACCATGGAAATAATTAGCACACCACAGTGTATTGACATTTTGCTTTCATATTTTCTTCTCTCCTCAGAAGCTGAGGAAATTTCATAGCCAGGAATTTAATGAATGTTTCATTCTATAAAATAACTTAAGTTATAGACTTAGAAAAAAAATTAGGATTTTATTTTTCTTCATTTAGCACCAAATGGGGCAAAAATCACCTTCTGATCTGATCTCACAGGTTTAAACATCTGAAAAAAATGACATTCTTGTCTTAAAAGTTAAATGCAGAATTATGAGAAGAGTTCCCATCGTTAACATTTAATAAATTCAGAATAAATTATACTAAGTAAAAATTTTAATCCAATAAACTATTGAATAAAGGAGCTTGATGCACACTATCCAGGTACTGTTAGGGCTGTTAATAATGACCAGTTCATTTTTGTGATACTCTCTATTAATCCACATTAAATTATTTTTCACTGATAAAATCAAATCTATCCTAAATTACTAGGTATGAATTTTGCAAAGTTGAAAAAAAAACCCAACAAAACAACATTTTATCTCATGAAATGAATCAAGCCCAGTGTTAAAAGCTAGGTCTGCTCATGACAGGCTCTAAAAGTTTTTGTGTAGGGCTCAAAATAAAAGATTCAGGACTTCAGCTGTCACCATCTGAGCAGCATGTGGGGGATTGCTTCTGGTGAACTACAAGGAAATGGAATAAGCTACTGCTACATTTAGTGAAAGATAAATTTAGTAAGAGATGAGTCCCCTCACATTCTAGTCAATCCTCAGAGATTAGAGTGGCTCAAGGTGGCTGGATTTATCTCTTAATAGATATGCCAATGATTGCCGTGACTATAGGCCCATCCAAACCACAGCAGTGGCACGAACAGCCTGCCTGGTGTAGGTCTGGCCACATTCAAAAGCAGCAGTCAGGTGTTTCAGTAATATCGTTTATTTACGTGCAACATACACAGATTCTTTAGGACTGCTGGCAATGAATACACTAAACTGCAGCATAGCTATATAGCTCTGAAATACCATAGCAATTACAGGCATAAAACGGCCCAGGGAAGCACTCAGGCATAGCCAAGGTTGTGAATCTTATCCAAAGGTATCACTTCATGGGGAGGCAGGCAAGGAAGGCAAACCTGTCAATGTGTCCCTGCCATTTAGCATCCAAATTCTCGTTCCTACTTCAGATAAAAACAAAAATAAAAGTCGAAGGGTGGCAATATTTATACCTCATATCTACTATTGTGTAGAATACAGGGGGTGAGACTACAGTCAAGCCATTGTTCTGTTAATAATTACACAAGGCTTTAGCTGTTTTGCAGGTTATCCGTGGAGGAATGAGCCTCCAGACCCATTGAGTGGAAGAATAGGCCTCCACTGGTTCCACATTCCTTCCCAGTGACACAATAATACAGACTACCTGATCTCCAACCAGCCCCTGTGCCTGTTGCAGTCACTATTTGTTTATAAATAGCATTAATTTTTTGGTGCTTTTTTCACTGATTTGTGCTTCAAACATCTACTAATGTAGCAAAATACTCAAATTCATCCACAAGCAGTGTGGAAGGGCTTCTGCTGACTAACGGTCAGATTCTGTGTAGGCCTTCTTGAGGTAGCAACTTTCAGATTTTCCTCTCCTCGACTAGCTTACTTGGCTGATGCTTCTGGCTTTTTTCAGAGGGTTACAGGAAAGTACGTGGTGAAAATTCCTGGAAGTACTGCATTTATCTTCCATTGAGTCATTGCACCATCAGTTAACTTCCAGCTGTGATCAAGTTAATATACCTGCACAGACTTTTCAATTTCTTTCCACTTTTGGGTTATTTAATTACCTCAGTTACTAAAAGAACACCATCTGCATCCTTTTGGTCCATTTCTTCATTCCAATGCCAAGGCTGTTCAGTTCTGATGTTAAAGCAGGAATGCCAGCTGGGTCGCAACTATGGCATCAGGATGAACTCACACATCTGTGGTTTTCCTTGGACTTGCCCTCACTCAGGCACTGAACCTTGTTACAGATCATGGCTCTGGAGATGTTCAGGAGGAGACTTGACAGGGTGCTTGATTACATGGGTTAGTTGATTAGGTGGTGTTGGGTGATAGGTTGGACGCGATGATCTTGAAGGTCTCTTCCAACCTGGTGTATTCTATTCTATTCTATTCTATTCTATTCTATTCTATTCTATTCTATTCTATTCTATTCTATTCTATTCTATTCTATTCTATTCTATTCTATTCTATTCTATTCTATTCTATTCCATCCACAGCCTACAGCTCCTTGGCTACTACATTTTTGGAAGAATGACTAATGAGAGTAAGATCTGATATTTGTTTTTCTTCGCCTTTTTGTTGTAGATTGGCCAGGGTAAATTTTGCACAGTAAGTTTTGCCTGGTACACTTCAGCAAAATAATTGCTTCCAAATCCAGAAATGAATGGGATTAAATAATGCAGTAATTTTTCTTTCATGTTTGTGCATGGTGGTGTTGAGTTTGAGGGAGGGAAGGGAAGGGAAGGGAAGGGAAGGGAAGGGAAGGGAAGGGAAGGGAAGGGAAGGGAAGGGAAGGGAAGGGAAGGGAAGGGAAGGGAAGGGAAGGGAAGGGAAGGGAAGGGAAGGGAAGGGAAGGGAAGGGAAGGGAAGGGAAGGGAAGGGAAGGGAAGGGAAGGGAAGGGAAGGGAAGGGAAGGGAAGGGAAGGGAAGGGAAGGGAAGGGAAGGGAAGGGAAGGGAAGGGAAGGGAAGGGGGGAAAAGTACTTGTGTGTATTCTGCTTTTTTAGGGGTTTGGTGTACACCTGTGCTAATGCTGCTACCCATCCAATGAGGGTTCAGAGTGCAAATATGAGAACAGCTACTGATTTTATTTCATTTGGTAATAGCAGACTTTTGAAGCTTTCCTTACCTAAAAGTGGTATCTTTCAAGCAGAGAATCGAGACATTGGACAGAAGCTCTTGTTAATGTTTACTATTCATTTTCCTAGCATACAGAGAAATTTTTAACACTATCATCTGTAGAAGAAGATATGTTATTGTAAAATGCATCTTGCTATTATTGCTGATATCATCATGAACAATGTATCCATTATCACTTTGTAGAGGGCTTCTTATCCTCTTATCTTTCTTTGAGTATTGCAAGGTGTAATTATTGTGGAGAGCTTGCTCATTTGTAACATTTTTCTTTCTTTTTTTTATTTCTTCCCCCTACCCCCGCCCCCCCCCCCCCGCCCCCCCCCCTTTTTTTTCCCTTACCATTCCTTCTTTTATCTGAAGAAAACAACAAAGCATTTTGGCTTGGGGAGGAAGTTATTATTTATTTATTAATGTATTTATTTTCTCAAGTGCTTTATTATTTCAGTGACTTCAAAGATGAAAATTAAAATCTGATGAGAGGTAAGTGTGGCAGTTTGGGCTGGGTGCCCCCTGCTGCTGTCATAAGGGTGCACCTCTGGTGCCTTGGGTGTCCAGCCCAGTGGGTGGACACAGGAAGCTGTATATTTTATACCCATAATGTCCTGCTCCCTAAAAATCCATCTGCAAGATCTCACATTTCTTCTTTCTTCCCTCATCTCCTCCCGTGGGAGATGCTCCCTATCTGGTAATAGAAGGGGAGCTATCTCAAGGCCTGGCTATGCCTCCTATGAGGAGAAGGGGGAAAGGCAATCTCAGATCTGGCCAGCTGGGATTAGCCTAACAGTGGAGGAGTGGGGGGAAGAAAAAGCCTTGGGGGGTTTGGAGCTTTCTCGCTACACTCAGGAAGGGAGAAGGGAAATGCTGGGAGGCTTCTGGCTTCTGTGCATTTAGCTCTCTGTAAAACACTCACTACTTTTCCATTTAAACTTTCCATCACTTCTGCAATCCATTTGTATGAGTCTCGTCATTTTCCTGCCCTGGTGGGAGGCAAGGGAGGATCTGCCTTCAAACTGGGACAGAAAGAAAAAAAAAACTTTTGAGGGGATCTTATGCCTACCTTGCTGCCGAATTTAGTTATCTTTTTATGTCATGCAAAAGATCAGAAACTTCTTGTAGTTATTTGCTGTACTCTGTCTGTTTTACCCTGTTGCTCTGAACTCTAAATTTATTTATTGTCATAGCGAAAACATTCTGTTTATGTCACAACTGACCATGTACAGAACAGCACACTTTGGGAAAGACTTAGGCAAGTGAGTAAGTGATAAATTAATTAAGAAGGCATCCTAAAAAATCAACTCCTTTATGACAGAATCATAGAATTGTTTGGGTTGAAAGAAACCTTTAAAAATCCTTTAAAGTTTCAAACTGCACCAGGGGAGGTTCAGACTGGAGGTGAGGAGAAAGTTCTTCACTGAGAGAGTGGTTCGCCATTGGAATGGGCTGCCCAGGGAGGTGGTGGAGTCACTGTCCCTGGCGGGGTTCAAGAGGGGATTGGACGTGGCACTTAGTGCCATGGTCTAGTCATGAGGTCTGTGGTGACAGGTTGGACTTGATGATCTTTGAAGTCTCTTCCAACCTTGGTGATACTGTGATACTGTGATACTGTGATACTATGATCATCCTGTTCATCTATTCTGCCAAAGGCAGTCTGGTTTAAGTACTTTCAAATCTGTCCATTTGCATCATACAGACTGATGATGAAGCCCTTCTTATCAGTATATACCATTTTCAACACATATAGAATAATTCTCTGCTCAAACTGTTAACCACTCCTGTTTACCTTATCATTCATGGAAAAAGAACAAGTGTTGCTGGGAGAAAATGAACAGCCGAAGCAAAGCAAGGTTCAAGCTGTCATATGTCTTGTTGTCAATAAGCTTCTGCTTCTACAAAGCATGGTTGGTTTATTTTGTTCAGTTAATTACTTGAGTTACCAGAGGTGGAGCTCAGATGCTGTACCAGCAAACCCATTACCTTTGGACGCTATACAAATTGCTGAGATATGCCAGATACATGGATTCAGTATATCAGGTTGCTAGAGAGTAAGTTGGAATCATCCTGTTCATTTTAATAGTAAAAATCCAAGCTGGCAGTGCAGTAATGAAAAGCCGTTGCCTAATTAGCTTAGCAACAGGATTTAACTATTTTATTTAAAATTAAAAAAAAAAAAATGTCCTAAGTCTCAAGCTGTGCCAAGGGAAGTTTAGGCTCGAGGTGAGGAGAAAGTTCTTCACTGAGAGAGTTGTTTGCCATTGGAACGGGCTGTCCAGGGAGGTGGTGGAGTCACAGTCCCTGGAGGGGTTCAAGAGGGGATTGGATGTGACATTTGGTGCCGTGGTCTAGTCATGAGGTCTGTGGTGACGGGTTGGACTTGATGATCTTTGAGGTCTCTTCCAACCTTGGTGGTACTGTGATACTCTGTGATGCTGTGATACTGTGAAGTTGTGAACCATGAGCATTAAGCATTTTATAATTAGCAATTCATTTGAAGGCGATGTTTTTACAGGAGTTTGCAAATGTCCAAGGCTATTTTACTATTTTTCTGTGAAGAATACTTTAAAATTCTATCAGTACCCTTTGAGACAAAGGATTCGGAACAATGTGGTTTAAATGCAGCAGTGTGGTGTGGGCCAGATTTATGACTCAGGCCTTCTGTATCATTGAAAATTCATAGCGGTTCACAGGACAGCAAAGAATGCCCGAGAGAAATTTCTGCTGGCATGGAAATTCTCAAGCGGCTGTTGCTTACCCTTCTCAGTCACAATGTAAGCACAGTACTTTGTTTATATTCAGGCAGAGAAGAACCTGAGCTGCTCTGAATGACACAAGGGGCTTAGGTCTGTTCCAGGAATAAGGAAGCAAAGAATGAGCTCAGACCGTGGCAACTGTGCAAATGTACCCTCAGGGCAGCTTCTGATCCTAGTGGCTTGAGGTGAGTTAGTGTGCTCCCCCTTTAGTAGGCACATCACTCCACACTACTGTCACTTCTGAGGGGCTGGTGAGGCAGCTTTGATAGCCTTGCCATGAACAGTGTACATGGCGGCCCACATAGCACAGAATTCTATGTTTACCTGCAAGTATTTATCTATGGAGGAGGAGCCTGGCCAGCTTTACCTTTATGGATCAAGGAGAATCTTGCTGACATTAAACAAATGATAATTTTTGACCATCTTAGAAAAATAAAGATGTAACATACCTTTAAAGCAGATTGCTGATGATTGGGTTTGCTGTGTTTGTGGATCTTTGTATCTTGGTCCTTGTGTACAATGCGTTCAGGCCTAATCAAGTCTTCTTTGTTAACAAGAAGAGTGAAATAGAAAAATTTGAACTAGTAAGATCTGAGTTCTTTTCTGAGGGATCAGGCAGGTAACAAAGAAGTGAGTTCAAAGTTGGAGGATGAAACTTTCTGCCTAAAAGAAGCAACTGTTCTGTGTGTTCTGACCTTATAAGATAAGTGGAAAGGAGTGTATGCTTGTTACTAGAAATTTTGTTATCTTTAACCATATATTATGCCACTTCTGTTAGAATGTTCTCATGAGCTCAGCTCGGAGTATTATGTCTTGTATGGGTTACATGTCTGTTAGACACACTGTGTTACAGAACTTTGGCTTTTGCTATATAGTTAATTTTAACTTGCTTGCTTCTATGTATGCAAAGAATTTTAGAAAGGTCAATCAAAAGTGTTGTTCTATTAAAAAACAGAAAGGGAGAGATGAGGGAAGAGGTCATTTTCAGATAACTTTGGAAGGCTATAGGGAAGATTTGCCTTTGCTCAAATTAGAGAAAGCTGTGTTTTGTCTTTGAGGGGAATGTAAACACCTTGTAAGCAAAGGAGAGAAACTGGGCAGAATTTGGTTGGATGTGTTAAAAATATTGTATAGTTATTTTAACCTATTAGAATAGCATAGAATAGAATAAACCAGGTTGGAAGAGATCTTCAAGATCATTGCATCCAACCCATCATCCAACACCATCTAATCAACTAACCCATGCAACCAAACACCACATCAAGTCTCCTTCTAAATGCCTCCAGTGATGGCAACTCCACCACCTCCCCAGGCAGAACATTCCAATGGGCAATCACTCTCTCTGTGAAGAATTTCTTCCTAACATCCAGCCTAAACCTCCCTTGGTGCAGCTTGAGAGTGTGTCCTCTTGTTCTGGTGCTGGCTGCCTGGGAGAAGAGACCAACCCCCGCCTGTCTACAACCTCCCTTCAGGTAGTTGTAGAGAGCAATAAGGTCTCCTCTGAGCCTACTCTTCTTCAGGCTAAGCAGCCCCAGCTCCCTCAGCCTCTCCTCACAGGGCTTGTGCTCCAAACCCCTCCTCAGCTTTGTTGCCCTTCTCTGGACTTGTTCCAGCAAGTCAACATCTTTCCTAAACTGAGGGGCCCAGAACTGGACACAGTACTCAAGGTGTGGCCTAACCAGTGCAGTGTACAGGGGCAGAATGACCTCCCTGCTCCTGCTTGCTGCACTATTGTATGCTTTAATTACATGAGTGCCAGTAGAAAATGACCAATTGAGATGTGACACACATGCCTTCTGATAGACCATATAACTTTGCTGTATAATGTAACAAACATCTTTGCCTGCTTACATCTTGTCCTGGAAGCAGTGTTCTGGGTGATTAGAACATCTATATAATGACAGATACATCTTTTCCTTTCCTTCTAGGACTGGGAGCTGTGACCCATGCCAACCAGAGGGACCACAGCTAAGGGAACCACAAGCTGAGCGAACAGTCACCTCCCAGCAGTAAGACCAACTTACTGACTTGTAGTCTGCTCACCAATAGGTATTTTAAGGGCATAGGCAAGGAGAGAAGAGTGAAAAACTATTCTAATTTACTGTGTGACTGACTTGAAGTGCAAACAGGGTGACACACCCTGCGTGACTTCAGTACTAAAGAGTACAGGACACCATATTTCCTAAGCTTCCAAATCAAAAGAAATTAAAGCTGTGGTTGCAATTTAGCTGTTATTATCTCTTTCCAGAGAAGAGTTCACATTCAATATTATTTCAAATGTTTGTTCTGATTTTGTCAGCTTATTCATGTTTGTTGTTTTTTGGGTTGTTTGGGGTTTTTTTTCTGTCCTCTCTTCTCTTATCAAAATCAAGATTTTATGCCCAGATGAAGCTTTGCAACGCTCACCACAGCATCTGCTTTATACTTCTTGTGGTTGTGACTACTGCAGTACCTCTTTTTTCCTCCTGTCTTTTCATTGGTTTGTATGTATATGCACACACACTATTTTGGTCTAGCTTAGTAGTATTATAGATGGAATAAAGGCCATAAGTTATATATATATACATCTACAGCTTTTATTTTTAGCTAATTTTCTGACAGCTTCCTGGATGGGTTATTTTTGGACATGCATAGCATCCTAACTTCAGGGTTGCATCTAAGTTTGATTTAGCAGCTGGAAAGGATGTTTGCCCCTAAAGACACAATTGGAAAGACAGTATTTCCATGTCTTTTTTTGTGCATGCAGTGATGGTTATTCACAGCTCTCTGAAAATACATTGTAAAGGTTGCTGTTCTAACTTTAAAACATTGTTAAAAAGTTAGTAATATTGGTTTCTAAATTACTGTTCTCTGGGCATTAAGTGACCTGCACTTTAGAAGATGAGATGATAATAAAACACAGTAGGACAAAATTATATTCAGCAGCTTTTCCATTGTTGGATGTTACGTAAATCAGAAGAAGTAGCATTGTTCTCATGAAGCTCAAAAAGGGCAAGTATAGAACCCTGAATCTGGGGAGAAACAACTCCATGCACCAGTACAGGTTAGGGATTGACCTGCTGGAAAGCAGCTCTGCAGAGAAGGACCTGGGAATCCTGGTGGACAATAAGATAACCATAAGTCAGCAATATGTCCTTGTGGCCAAGAAGGCAAACAATACTCTGGAGTACATTAAGAAAAGTGTGGCCAGCAGGTCAAGGGAGGTTCTCCTCTGCCCTGGTGAGGCTGCACCTGGAGTATTGTATACAGTTCTGAGCTCCCAGATCAAGGACAAAAAACTAGTGGAGGGAGTCCAATGGAGTGCCACAAATATGCTTAGGGTACTGGAGCATGACTCCTGTGAGGAGAGGCTGAGAGATCTGCATCTCTTTAACCTGGAAAAATGAAGACTGAGAGGGGATCTCATCAGTGCTTAAAAATATCTAGAGGGTGGCGGTCAAGGCTGTGCACATTTCAGTGGTGGCCAGTGTTAGGATAAGGGTCAACAGACACAAACTAGAACACAGGAGGTTTCACTTGAATTTAAGGAGAAACCTCTTTACTTTGAGAGTGACATAGCACTGGAACAGTCTGCACAGAGGTCTTGTGGAGCCTCCTATTTTGGAGACTTTCAAAACCAGCTGGACACATTTTTATTCAACCTGATGTACATATACCTGCTTTATCAGTGACAGTTGGACTGGATGATCTCCAGAGAGACCTTAAAATCCCTGCCATTCTGTGATTCTGCTTCTATGACTCTCTTTTATAGATTCATAGAATGATTTTGGTTGGAAGGGACCCTGAAGATCATCTAGTTTTGACCCCACCCTGCCATGGGCAGGGATACCTTCCTTCCTTCCTTTCTTCCTTTCTTCCTTTCTTCCTTTCTTCCTTTCTTCCTTTCTTCCTTTCTTCCTTTCTTCCTTTCTTCCTTTCTTCCTTTCTTCCTTTCTTCCTTTCTTCCTTTCTTCCTTCCTCTCCTCCTCTCTTCTCTTCCTCCTTTCTTCCTTTCCTCCTTTCTTTCTCATTATGCAGTTCTCCCTGAACAAAGCACTGCACATGCTATTTCTTCTTCTCAGCAGCTCTTAGTTAGACTAGTCATGAAGCTCACAACCTATTACTTTGTGTCTGCACAAGTGCAGTTATACAGAGTGCATGTTGTGCAATGTCTAATCTTCCCAATTGTCTTATCATCCAGCTACAAGGTGGACTCTAAAGAAGAACAAATGCTCTCTAGAAAGGAACCATGCTATGCAAAGAATAGTCCTCATAATATTCCCCCTTCTTATTCATTTGAAATTGATTGTTCAGTGATTTGGAACATTAACTTCGTGCTCTTGTTGTAAAACATACGTTTCAGACCACTCAAGGCAGGTGTACAGTGACAAAAACAGAGTCTACTGTGACACATAGAAATTGCAGATAAAATTTCTTCTTTAGATCTTTCTGAAAACAAACAAAATAACCACAAAACCAGATGGTATAAATGCCAGTGGGATAATTATCAACCTCAAAACCCCAGATGAATTAAAATCAGGTAATCTTCAACAATTTATGCAACTCTCACGATATCCCTACAGTTTATTGTGTTTCACTGACTTTAAAAAGACCAACTGTGCTGGCTTACACCCATCCTGGGGGGAGATGGGGGGGGGGGGACAGTTGGGAGGGGAAGGAGGGTTGTAAGAACCCTGCTTCCCCCAGGGGACAAAATAAACCTGATCCAGGTGGATTTGGCATCCCCTTCCTGGGAGGACGGGTCCCATGGGTCTAAGTTGGTATGTTTCTCTCCCCCTTCCTCTCCAGAATGACTATGAAGGGGAGGCCGTGGCAGCCACCTTTCTCTTTGCTCCTGCCTTGCCTGTTGGAAACGGCCAACAGCTACTGCTGGCCTCCTGGTTCTGCCACATGGTTGGGCCTGATCTTCTCCCTGCCACATCCATGCTTCTCTAAAGGACTGAAATCCACATGCATTGAGGGAGATACAAGGTCATCCAAATTTGGTTTGGTGGATTTTCCTATTCATCCTTATTCCTTACCTTTGTAAATCCTTCCTTTTACCGCTATATATGTATTTTGTTAAAAATTTTGCTTCTCTTATTTCCAAACCAGCTCCAGATTATTTTTTGGTAAATTTACCTCCAGTCTCTTCTGGGGTGGGGGAAGGATTTCTCAGTTTCTTTCTACCATCTGGTCTCTTAAACGCCAGTTAAGACTCAAACCACTACACCAGCATTGAGTACTTGGTTAATTAAATTGGTTAGATAAATGGGGTTTATTTTCTAATTTATTTTCCTTCTCAATTTATACCTGTGCTGCCAGAAAATCAAAAGCTTGCTTTCCTGTGCCCCACGTCATGACAGTGTTAAACTCTGCTTCACCTTTATTGGCTGAAGAATGTCTATAAAATAATCAGACTTTCCTTGAATCAGTGGGTCTCTCAGTTTGCTTGCTGCATGAATGAGTAAGGCTTTAGTGTTTCCAGCCAAATAATTCTGTTTGACAACTGAGTGGAACACTTTGCATTGCTTCATCTCTTGCCAACAAACAACAGTTTTCTCAGGGGGGAAAACAATGAAACCCTTTTAGGTCATCTTCAGAGAGGTGATTTATTTTATTTTATTTTACTTTACTTTATTTTATTTTATTTTATTTTATTTTATACCTTTTTATACCTTTTTACTTTTGTTTGTTTGTTTATTCATTTGTTATGGGAACTGTGAAGGTGTGTGGGCATGTTTGTTTCCAACTTGAAGTAGAAGGGCTCTGCAAGAACTTCAACAGTTCTATTCATCAGACTAAAATTACTACACCAGAAGTTTTGAGCCTTTTGATATTTTGTGACAACAAACATGAAAATTTAGGAATAGACTGAGATCCAAAATGATATCCTCAGTCAGGTGTTTGAACTTTGTGAAATGAAGTGTACCATTTCTAACAACTTTATTTCAACCTCCAAAACCCATACGGACATCAAGTCTTCAGCATCAGGTGATTCATTCTTGATTTATTATTCACTGAGGAAGCTGGAACTGCCTGGAATCTCTTTCCTGGCATCAGTCCACAAGTATCATGTTGAGCACACCAGAAATAAAAAGGACAGAGGCAAAATAGGAAAGAAAAAGGAAAAGAAAAAGAAAAAGGAAAAAAGGGGAAAAAAGGAAAAGGAAAAGGAAAAGGAAAAGGAAAAGGAAAAGGAAAAGGAAAAGGAAAAGGAAAAGGAAAAGGAAAAGGAAAAGGAAAAGGAAAAGGAAAAGGAAAAGGAAAAGGAAAAGGAAAAAAAAAAAAAACAGAGAAAAAGAAAAAGAAAAAGCCTATTACTGCAAAACAAAGTATTTTGTTATATCACCTGATCTAATTACATACCTAGAGCACATGACCTCATGAGATATAGGTGCTTTGCCTGGATCTGACTTCATTCCATGATCTTGCACTGAGAGAGAGCATGACCTCAGATATATGAGGTCCTCTAACAGAGCAAACTCTTCAAAGAATGATTCAGCACCCTTACAGGCTTGGCAGGAGACAGCTACAAGCAGCCAATGAGAAAGAATAGGCAAAAACATCTCAGATGGTCGCTAATGCTTTGAGATTTGATTAAGGACTGCTCATTAGAAATTTCTTAGCTGTGTTTCAGAATAGGCATATCAAACTTGAAGACAAAAATGTCCTGCTTTTGAGTACTTGAAGAAACAGAGGAACTGCCATTAGACAAGGGTGATGAGGACTCTATGAATCAGAAAGATTATTCTCCAGTTATGACTGAAACTGTGACAAGTTGCCTTTTCTCTGCCAAGAGAAATTCTTTGAGCTCTGCAAGATTTATGGGGTAAAAATAACAATATGTAAATCCAAGTATGACTATATCCCAGTGTCTAGAAGACTCCTGGAGTTCTGGTCTCTTGGAAATCCTTAGACATAACAAACTGTAGAAAAATATGCATATATTACCCTGGACACAGGGACAAGAAGTTACTCAGTGGAACTATTAGTTATGCTGTCTCCTCTGGTTGTTACATCCTTGAATAAAACCATGACTTTGAAATCTTGGACAACTGTGCTTTGGAATGAACTCAGCCCCTTTACAGTTGACTGTCTTTGCCCAAGTGGACATAAAATCAGTGCTTGTGTGCTTCCCCCAACCTACCTTTGAATTTTGATGTTGTTTACAAAAAGACAAAGTGATTAGGTGGTCAGATGCAATGGAGTGTTTGGGATCTAGTACTGGAGTCTTCTTTTATTTAGACTGCTACCAGGGTTAGAGAGTATATTGTCTGAATTTGTCTCAATTTAAACGGAGTTTGGACTGTCTAAATTTTATCATTTTTCCAGTTCCAATATGGAAAATTCTGTAGCCTTGTCTATTGTCTGTATATGCTATTGATTACCTAATGCCATATTGACCTTACCTTGATCTTCTGGGTTTCATTAGAATACAGATAAAAGAAAAATTGATAACAAGTATTTGAACTGCATAGTATTTCCTGCCTTCTCTTCTGGGCCGGGAAGTATTAGGGAAGCTCATAGGAGAAAAAAATCAATACTATAATAGCTCCATCTTGGAAAGGCATACCTAATTTCTGTAAATTAAATTGAATGACTGAACTGGATTTGGGATTTAATCTATCTCACAGAAGTAAATGCTAACACATCATTCATATAAAGCACCTGTCCATGCGTCCGATAGGTAAGAACAAATCTAAGAGCTTTTATGCATAGAGTAGTTCAGTAGTTCAGTATCACTAAGGTTGGAAGAGACCTCAAAGATCATCAAGTCCAACCTGTCACCACAGACCTCATGACTAGAGTAGGGAGGCCACTACTGCCCACTGCAGGCTGGAACTCACAACCTTCCCATTAAGGGTCTTATGTGCTACCAACTGAGCCAGTAGCCCCACCACAGCCCTTATTCTGAAGCAACTTTTCCCCACATTATTCAGTTTTACACCTTGAGCTTTACAGGTCCTTGCAAATTTAAGTTGTTTCAAATGAACAAAATTGGAGTTTCTTGCTACATGACTAATTAGCATAAGCAATGTTTTGTTTCATAGCAACCTAGATCTGATGATGAACACCTGCCAGCCCAGATGGTTTGGGGAGGAATTTTCTACTTTAATAGAATAAAGCACTGTTGCTGAGTTGCCTCAAACTATTATTTATCAGGAATTTTACAAGGAGCCTGATAAGTGATTATTGTGAATTTTTGACAAATAAGCATCTCCAAAGTTGTCACGTTGAGCTGTCAGTGCTTGTCAAGGCATGGCTTTTAAATAATACATGCCTGTTACATCTTATTCTGTCTGTATGCACTAACAATAGTGTTGAATAGGCATAAATTCGGCACCACTGCAAAACCAAAGGGATCTGCAGAGATACCAAACTTATTCTCTCATCATAAGATTTCTTTTTGTACTGATTGCACTCTACAGTTCTGGAAAGCTGCATGAACATACCTAATGAGTTCCAGTAGAAGATTTTAATAAAATTTCAGATAAATATTCAGATATATTAACTTTTAAATATTTATTGAATTGAGTCATGTTAACTTATGGCAATAGTTCAGTACAGGTATATGGACCATTCCAAAACATATCTGTGTATTGTTGCAGCAACCTCATAACTTCCTGCTGAAATTCTGATTTCACTACTGTGAAAAATACCAGTATTTCAGTCACCAAACATGGGGAACCTTGAAAACCTCAGGAATAGAATAGAATAGAATAGAATAGAATAGAATAGAATAGAATAGAATAGAATAGAACAGAATAGAATAGAATAAACCAGGTTGGAAGACACCTTCAAGATCATCGCGTCCAACCTATCATCCAACACCACCTAATCAACTAACCCATGTAACCAAGCACCCTGTCAAGTCTCCTCCTGAACACCTCCAGTGACGGCTACTCCACCACCTCCCCGGGCAGTCCATTCCAATGGGCAATCACTCTCTCTGTGTAAAACTTCCTCCTGACCTCCAGCCTGAACCTCCCCTGGTGCAGCCTGAGACTGTGTCCTCTTGTTCTGGTGCTGGCTGCCTGGGAGAAGAGACCAACCTCTGCCTGTTTACAACCCCCCTTCAGGTAGTTGTAGAGAGCAATAAGGTCACCCCTGAGTCTCCTCCTCTCCAGGCTAAGCAGCCCCAGCTCCCTCAGTCTCTCCTCATAGGGCTTGTGTTCTAAGCCCCTCACTAACTTCGTTGCCCTTCTCTGGACTCGTTCCAGCAAGTCAACATCCTAATGTCTTGCTATCTACAGGTTTATAAATTAGTTAAGCTTTTCTTACACCATTTCCTCAGTACTTCAAACTTTGAATATTAAGAAATCTCTTTGAAAAGAGTAATATTATTAGCTTTGGAGGAAAATCCATAGAATATTCCCTTCTGCATTTTCAAATCTAACACCAAATTTGACTCAAATTAACAGACTTTTCTGTGGCTACATAGTTTTAGAATAAACCTTTATTTAGAATAAACCATACCAGGTTGGAAGAGACCTTCAAGATCATTGCGTCCAACCCATCAACCAATCCAACCCACCTAAACAACTAACCCATGGCACCAAGCACCCCATCAAGTCTCCTCCTGAAAACCTCCAATGACAGTGACTCCACCACCTCCTTGGGCAGCCCATTCCAATGGGCAATCACTCTTTCTGTATAGAATTTCTTCCTAACATCCAACCTGAACCTCCCCTGGCACAGCCTGAGACTGTGTTTGTTTCAGTACTAAGCATAAATAGAAAATGAAGTATTTAATAACATAGAGAAGAATTCCTATTGTAAATTTTGACCATTCTATGTTTTTATTGTAGATTTCATTATATGATATCAAGTGATCAATATTGGTGGTCAGCTTTAGGGATGGTAGGCCACATTGATGATAGAAATTATTAGATTAAAAAGAAAAACAACAAAAACTTCTCAATGATTGTCCCATCTACCTCTGTATCTACCCTCCTTCTTAGAAAACTATTCAATATCAAATATTAAGATCTTATTTAAAAAGACTAGTTTAATCTGAAGCTACAGAAATAACTTTGGTAGGCACTAATGTATTCCCAAACTGGAATTTACCATTTCCAGTAGGCTGTGAGTCAGTAAAGTATCAGTTTCAGTTTGTAATTGAAATATTGACTTAACAGCATTAACAATAAAGCCTTATTTCTTCTCAGAAGTCTAAACAGATATCCTTGAGAAAATATGTAACTTGAATAAAGGCTTATGCATCAATTAATATTGCCTTCTCTGATGGAAGCAACACTTCAAATTACTTGTAAGGCTTGAAATGAGAGTAGTTCACCATTCACTTGCCATTCATTGCAGATCTAGCATATTACTGAGTCTCCTAACACATTCCAGAGATGAATTTGCTAACAGTCTTCAACTGAGAAAGAAAAATAGATCATATCATTGGCTACTTAATAGTGAAATCTTCATAATACTAGAGTGAGCCCCATATTCACCCTAAAACACCCAACAAACCACAAGGCAAAAGAAAGACTGACACACACAAAAAAGACACAGGGCAATCTGGAAAGTGTCAAGCTCCAAGAATAGCTCACAGCACTTCTATCAAAACATAGGATGCATATTTTCTGTTAAATTGCTGTAAAACTGGGTGAGTTTCACGCATCAATGTGTTAAACTACCACAATTTACATTGCAGGATTTTCTTTAGGAATATTTCCTCTTTATTCCCCTCTTCTTTTTATTTTTCTGACCCCATACTCTTTAATATCTTTATTGATGATCTGGATGAGGGCATTGAGTCCATCATCAGTAAGTTTGCAGATGACACCAAGCTGGGGGCAAGAGTTGATCTGCTGGAGGGTAGAGAGGCTCTGCAGAGGGACCTCGACAGGCTGGACAGATGGGTTGAGTCCGACAGCATGAGATTTAACACATCTAAGTGCCGGGATCTACACATTGGCCACAACAACCCCATGCAGTGCTACAGGCTGGGGTCAGAGTGGCTGGAGAGTGGCCAGGCAGAGAGAGACCTGGGGGTACTGGTTGAAAGCTGGCTGAACATGAACCAGTAGTGTGGCCAGGTGGCTAAGAAGGCCAATGGCATCCTGGCCTCTATCAGGAACAGTGCGGCCAGCAAGAGCAGGGAGGTCATTCTGCCCCTGTACACAACACTGGTTAGGCCACACCTTGAGTCCTGCATCCAATTCTGGGCTGAAATGTGTCCATGGCAACAAAGCTGGGGAGGGATTCGGAGCACAAACTCTATGAGAGGCTGAGGGAGCTGGAGTTTCTTAGTCTGGAGAAGAGGTTCAGAGGAGACCTTATTGCTCTCTACAACTACCTGAAGGGAGGTTGTAGACAAGTGGGGGTTGGTCTCCTCCCAGGCAACCAGCACCAGAACAAGAGGACACAGTCTCAAGCAGAGCCAGGGGAGGTTTAAGATGGATGTTAGGAAGAAGTTCTATACAGAAAGAGTGATTGCCCATTGGAATGTGCTGCCCAAGGAGGTGGTGGAGTCACTATCATTGGAGGTATTTAGAAGGAGACTGGATGGGGTGCTTGGTTTAGTTGATTAGATAGTGTTGAATAATAGGTTGGACTCAATGATCTCAAAGGTCTTTTCCAACCTGGTTAATTCTATTCTATTCTATTCTATTCTATTCTATTCTATTCTATTCTATTCTATTCTGCTCTGCTCTGTTCTGTTCTGTTCTGTTTTCTTCTTTTCCTGTGTTTTCAGAAAAATAACAGATGTGACCCTATAATCCAGAAAAGCATGGAATTCAAACCTATGAGATACATCATCTGAGGCAAAGTTTTGCTCATTAATGAGTAAATCAGGAATTCTGATTGTTCCATAACACACATCCTAGTTCTGCCTTAAAAAAAAACCCAACAACATCAACAACAACAAAAAAGGACTATAAATTTAGAAAATATTTCATGCAACTGTTTACTAATAATGTTTGGAGGAGATTCACAACAGTGAACAAATTATGAGTCATTAACACACTTTCCCCAGATCATTTATTTAAAGGACATAAAAAGTTAAAAATGTATTGAGGGATTCAAGACTGAAGGCTAGATTAAAAGAGAGATAGCATTGTACTTGAAAATCTTCTGAAAGGGAGCTGTGAGGGAGATCTTTTATTTCCCACTTTCACGCTGTATATCTTGCTGCGTACTACTTATCTCATTCTTAGAATATTTGATGATACAGTTTTCTCAGGTTTTATGTAAATTGTGGCCTGAAGCACACGGGGCAAAAATAGGTGACATCATCAAAATCGAGCCTAACAGACATTTCAGAAGGAACATGATGAGACTAACATCACTGTCATTCAAATATTTCTCCAAACCAAAGTCCTTGGAAGTGGCAGAAACTCTCAGATATTCATTCGTGTACATGGGGAGTATGTACAAATACATACACAGACATATTTAACAGGCAATAAAGGGAGATTAAGATTAAGGGATGAACAGGATGAATCAGTGTATTTTAGACAGCAGTGGTCATTCTTTAGGGAGATAATGTGATGAATTGCTGAGATTTCTGAGTAGGTCTCCATACCTGATCTATTTTCAAGTTCTGTATCAAGTTAAGAATTGAGCTGGAATTTTAGTTTTCTCCTGAAGTGAATGGATTGGCATGGAAAGAAATCAATTATAGTTGTGTATGTGGACTGTATAAATGCCTAAATATATATAAACACAAACATTGTGTGTAGGAGTCAACATTATCACCTGTCCAATAAAGCCTAGAAATATCTTTCTCCCAGATAGTACGGAAATGCCACTGTATTGCCACTGTATTCCTAAGTAACATCATATGAACCAGAAGATATTCTTTTAGGGAGCTGGACTGTCATGTATGCATTTGAATAAACCAGGGGGTTTTCTTGTTCTCTAATTTTTATTTTTTTCCCCCTTTCTTGATTCTTTATCAAGTGTGAACATTTTCTTGTGTGTGTTTTTCATTTCAGTGGTTGCTCAGTGCTTCTGTTTGCTCCCTGTTTCAAGGACAGCTCTGCTTACAGCTTCCATTCAGAAATTGTTCCTCTTTTCCCACAGTACAACAGCATATTCAAATGTCTACTTTCACAAATACAGGGGAAAAAACAAAGTAAAAGTACCCAACATGTAAGTGTTTTTAGAGCTATATTTCATTTCTACATTCCTGTCTGGTCAGCTCGGGACTTGTTAATATTACAAATAGATCCAGCAAGGCAATTCAAAGTAAGAGATTAATTGCACAATGGAAAACTACATGAGACATAAGGGTATTCATTTAATGCCCTTTCAGGAATACTATGAACCACTGATTTGAATTCTTCAACTCATGGTCAGACTCCTTTAACAACATGATTTCTTACAGTAGTAAGAATTCATGCTCATGAGTCAACCTAAAACCCACTGAAGTAATTTCATTCTGCATCCAGATGGGTTAACGAGGCTCATAAAGGGTCCAGAGCATCTGTCCTATGAGGAGCAGCTGAGGGAGCTGGGGTTGTTCAGTCTGGAGAAAAGGAGGCAGAGCGAAGACCTCATCACTTTCTACAACTTCTTGAAAGGAAGTTGGAACAAGGAGGGGATCAGCCTCTTTTCCCTGGTGGCAAGAGACAGGACTAGAGGAAATGGATACAAGATGTGCCATGGGAGGTTTAGGCTGGATATTAGAAAATATTTCTTCACTGAAAGGATTATAAAACACTGGAATTTTCTGTCCAGGGCTGTGGTGGAATCACCATCCCTCGAGGTGTTTAAATGGTGTGGATCTGGTGTTTAGGGATGTGGTTTAGCAATGCTTGAAATCTTGAAAGTCTTTTCAAACCAAAGAAATTCCTTGATTCTGTGATTCAGTTCCTTGGTATTTTCATAACATTAAACTCTCTGCAAGTGTGAAGTGTCAGTTCTAAAAGATTATGTTAGAAACTGCATTTAATGTTTCCTGTGTCATATGTTCCCATCTTTCAATTAATCAGCAAAACAATCAACATGCAAAACAAGGGCTATTTATGAGTCATTCAACATACTGTATATTATCTTTTTCACATGAATTCATAGAACCAAATTCTGAGTGAACACTGACAGAGCAAAACAATCTACCTAGGACCTTTCAAAAAGAGGTTGCAACAATCTAGCATAATTTATTTCATCTTATTTGAAATGCATTTATTATAACAGAAGAGGGAAACAACTGAAAAATACAAGTGTAAAAAAAGTATTTGATCACTAGTTGAACATGGGTGCTATGCCATACCTATACAACCACATTAAGTCAAAAAGTCTATGCAACTGTTGTCCATTTGCTCTTCAGATTCAGACATCCTGATGAGAGCCATTTATAGGAAGCATTTTCTACTTTTCAAGACTTCTTTCTAGCTTGGTCTCCTTCTCTGCTGTAAGATCAAGTTCTCTCCATGATAAACATGATCAGAGGGCTGGAGTGCCTCTCCTATGAGGACAGACTGAAAGAGTTGGGGCTGTTCAGTCTGGAGAAAAGGTGGCTCCAAGGTGACCTCATTGTGGCCTTCCAGTATCTGAAGGGGGCCTACAGGAAGGCTGGGGAAGGACTTCTCAGGATCTCAGGTAGTGATAGGACTAGGGGGAATGGAATGAAACTGGAGGTGGGGAGATTGAGGCTGGATGTGAGGAGGAGGTTCTTCACCATGAGAGTGGTGAAGCCCTGGAATGGGTTGTCCAGGGAGGTGGTTGAGGCCCCATCCCTGGAGGTGTTTAAGACCAGGCTGGACGAGGCTCTGGCCAGGCTGATCTAGTGTGGGGTGTCCCTGGCCATGGCAGGGGGGTTGGAACTAGCTGATCCTTGTGGTCCCTTCCAACCCTGACCAATACTATGATAACATCTGTTTTAAATATTAAAACCAATATGGACAAAAATAAGAACTCTCTTAGAAATGTGCTTTGGAATCATAAATTAATCCATTTGGCCGTGGTTTATTTTTTACATTTGCTTTCCACAAACATTGGAGAAATTATTTGTACTGGCATGAAAGCTGCAGAAAGCAGAGTTAAATTGACTTTAATATTTGTTTTGAATGAGTTTGAGCTCTCATCCAATCATGGAACAAAAATAATTAATAGAATCATAGAATACCAGATTGGAAGGGACCTGAAGGTTGATCTGGTCCAACCTTTCTTGAAAAAACATAGTCTAGACAAGATGGTCAAGTCCAGCTGAATCCTAAAGGTGTTTGATGCTGGGGAATTCACCACTTCCCTGGCGAGATTGTTCTGATAGCTGATTGTTCTCACTGTAAAAAATTCTTTGGTATTTCAGTAGTTTCACTGCAATATGAATATTATAACAGTGTAACCAAATTCAGAATCTTCTTCATTGATCAATGAGTGAAAAACGTCATTGTTGGACAGACAGGACAATGAGATAAAGAGGAAATATCATAAATTCATTCAGTCAAATGTGTTAAATTATCCATTCTGCTAAGAAGATATGAAGGTCTGCTTTCTGAAGCTTTCTTAATGTGTGAATGGAGCAACAACTTAGCCAAGGAATGAAGAACAAAATGACTATGTTGTTGCTTCTGTACATAAGGGCAACAAAATTCAAATACAACAAAATTAACAATGACAAGAATTCAAATTGACTAGTGGCTCCAATTATCGTTCTTTTAAGCTCTTCTTGTGCTTTGCTTAGTCTCAGAATCACAGAATCATTCAGGTTGGAAAAGATTTCAGAGTTCACCAAGTCCAACCTATTACCTAGTATCTAACACCACCTGACAACTAAACCATGGCACCAAGTGCCATGTCCAGTCCTTTTTTGAACACCTCCAGGGATGGTGACTCCACCACCTCCCCGGGCAGCCCATTCCAATGGCCAATTACTCTTTCTGTGAAGAACTTTCTCCTCACCTCAATCCTGGTGCAGCTTGAGATGGTGTTGTCTCATTCTGTCACCAGCTGCCTGGGAGAAGAGCCCAACCCCCACCTGTATACAACCTCCTTTCAGGTAGTTGTAGAGAGCAATAATCTTTCCCCGAGCCTCCTCTTCTCCAGGCTAAACAACCCCAGGTCCCTCAACCTCTTCTCATAGGGCTTGTGCTCGAGACCTCTCACCAGCCTTGTTGCCCTTCTCTGGGCACATTCACTGTCTCAATGTCCTTCAGAGAACCAACATAGAAACAAATTCTAATATACATTACAAACCTCTGTATTTTGATTGAATGTGGACAACAGCAAGAGATGTCAGGGAGCAGTCATGTGAAGGTTACAAGGAAATGGTTTGAACACCAGGAATGTTGACTGGATGAAATTCAAAGGCATTGAAGCTGTAATTTGGAGGACAAAAGCTACATTTAATCTCATATGCATATCAATGGTTTGAGCTTCTTTGTTTTGCAGTCAAATAAAAATTCCATGAAGGTAAGGTACAGGTTTGGCAGGTCTTCAAGTGGCCCATTACTGGTAGAACTGGAACTACAAAATGACATGACTTTTCATTTCTTATAGTATTTTTTCAAGGAGAAAAGACACTTGCCAGTTGTTGAAATCTTTCAGATTACTATTCTGCAGTCACAATGAAATGAAAGAATAAAATATTGTTCCTTTCCTTCACAATTTCTGAGTATAAAGTCTGAGTCCTGAGAGATCCAGTTTTCTAAACAGTTCTCCTGGATTAATGTACCTCACATGGAAATATGCAAAGTGAGATCTTGATCCACTGCATAAAGTAATGTCAAAGCTCCTCAAAAGAAATGGACCAAAGTCCTTTGTTGTTTCTTCCTGAGTTTTGGATTCAGTCAGTATCCACTGTAGAGATACAACTGTAATTTTTCCTCTTCATTTTTGCTGATTACAGATGAATCTGTACTGCAGTCTCAGGACATCTGTCTAAGCTTATAACTTCAAGCCTAATTATATCTGTTGGCTTAGAGACTGCAATGATTTATTCTGCTCCTGCTTCATCACGACTGCTGAACAGTTTGAATTTGAGAAACCTTACAAGGTAGCAAGATGTTCACTCTTTGTAGTGGAAGACATCCAAACTGAGTGCAGGCTGTAGTGATCAATTAATCATATTTGTTCTAGGCCAGAGCTCTTGGCCATAGTCAAGCTATATATATTAATTACTAGAAATAATCTTTGAAATGTTTCCATTAAACATCCTTTAGCAGCAGTGAATGACTGCACTCCTCATACTGTCGAATAAACTTTCCACCGTAAGGAAATCTTTAAAACATTAATAGGGACCCCAAAACTCCTGCAAGCAATAAGTCGAAGTGCAGTATGAGTTATATTTTTGATGACAGATAAATGGGAAGAAAAAAGCCTATTTCCAGACACAAAACTGTCTTCCAGACCTTACTTAGATACAATAGTCTAAACATCTGGAGCCCCTATTACAAGAGGGATATGGACGTGCTGGAACGTGTCCAGAGAAGGGCCACGAGGATGAGCAGAGGGCTGGAGCAACTCTCCTGTGAAGACAGACTGAAGGAGTTGGGGCTGTTCAGTCTGCAGAAGAGAAGGCTCCGAGGTGACCTAATTGTGGCCTTCCAGTATCCCCAGGAAGGCTGGGGAAGGACTTCTCAGGATCTCAGGTAGTGATAGGACTAGGGGGAATGGAATGAAGCTGGAGGTGGGGAGATTCAGGATGGACGTGAGGAGGAATTTCTTCACCATGAGAGTGGTGAGACCCTGGAAAGGGTTGCCCAAGGAGGTGGTTGAGGACCCATCCCTGGAGGTGTTTAAGCCCAGGCTGGACAAGGCTCTGGCCAGCCTGATCTAGTGTGGGGTGTCCCTGTCCATGGCATGATGGTTGGAACTAGATGATCCTTGTGGTCCCTTCCAACCCTGACTGATACTATGATACTATGTACATGTTTATTTGATTTCCAATCATCATTCATTAGTTAATACTGCTTAATAAAATATACTTTACTCTACCCTAAACTGTGTATGATGTATTTATACCTAACCAGTCTATGTGGAGGTATTCTAAAGGAAGAGAAATAGGTATCAAAAATTAAAATCCAATACCAAACTCCTCCTACTATGTAAGATAATAAGGATGCAACAATAAATTTGGCTTGATTAATTACCAAAACCTTCATCATCAACATGAAAGAGACCTCCATTCTCAAATGGTACTTAAATTATTTGCAAAAGTTACATAAGAGTCCTGAACCTTGACTGAATTGAAGTTAACATTGCTACTTCATTCATTCCTACATAAACACAGTAGAAACTGTATTCCTTCACATGGTTCTTCTCACAGGATTGCCTGCCATTTCTCCTTCATTTTGTAAATCATAGAATCATAGAACGGTCTGGGTTTGAAGGGAACTCTGAAGGTCATCTAGTCCACCCTCCCACCCCCAGTAAATTAATAAAGAGAAGATTTAGATTGGATATTAGGAACAGGTTCTTTACCATGAGGGTAGTGGAACACTGGAACAGGTTTCCCAGGGACGTGGTTGTGGCCTCATCCCTGGTCTCTTCTCCCAGGCACCCAGTACCAGAACAAGAGGACACAGTCTCAGGCTGCGCCAGGGGAGGTTCAGGTTGGATGTTAGGAAGAAGTTCTATACAGAAAGAGTGATTGCCCATTGGAATGGGCTGCCCAGGGAGGTGGTGGAGTCACCATCATTGGAGGTGTTCAGAAGGAGACTTGATGGGGTGCTTGGTGCCATGGGTTAGCTATTTGGGTGTGTTGGATTGGTTGATGGGTTGGACGTGATGATCTTGAAGGTCTCTTCCAACCTGGTTTAGTTTATTCTAAATAAAGGTTTATTCTAAAGAAAGAGATATTCAAAGTGAAGCTCAACAGGGCTCTGGGCATCCTGATCTAGTTGAGGATACCCCTGCTGACTGCAGAGAGGGTTGGACTGGATGACATTCAGAACTCCCTTCCAACCCAGACCATTCTATGATTCTATATCCTGTTACGTATGTTTGTTTGACACTGCATATTAGAGGTATGGAAGTTGCAAAAATTAAATGCTTTCTCAGCTACAATGGCAATTTCAGTTATTAAGGAGATGTAGCCTGGATGTAACTCGTTATTTGGTTTGCCCTGGAACTAGACACAATTCCAACGTGTCTATTAATGCAGATCTTACTAACAAGATGATTTAACATAAAAACAACCAAACATGTAGGCCTCTCCTCCTTTTACTTGCTTTCCAGTACCAGAAACAGGACTGTAATATAACACATGCTAAGAATACAGTCAGGAAACTTTCCCTTTTGTTTAGAAGAAGGGAGAGAAAACAGTAATACCTCAATATATAATGTGCTTCTATACAAAGAAGAGAAGATGAAAATTTGATTTTCTGTTTAAGTAGGTATGAGATGCAATTAGCATTTCCAGACAGAGGAAGCTGTTGGGCCATCTGCTTCCTAAGGGGCAAGTGCTGCACATGACTTCTAGACTAGAAGACTTATCAGTGGGAGCCCAGTCCAAGGTACCCAAGCAAGGTGGCAGGGCAGACTTGGAGATTGTGCTCAGGTACAGGCCAAGATCCCTGATCAAAAGACAATTTCATGGTGATGAGGAAAGGCCATGGTCAAGCCATTAAGTCAACCTAAAGGTCAAGGTTAGGATGAACTACATCAATTTAAAGATATAATGTGATAAGGTGGGGCTAAGATATTGCTTAAGATCAGCATCAATGGGACCCAAGATTAGGTTATAGCTGACCTGGAGACTATAATCTCTGTGGTATACCTCCATGTGATCTTAAATAGAGTTCTTGGTATATTTCGTGTGCATAGAAGCTCCAGGTGAGATTGGTTAGAGTCATGAGAGAAATACTGGTGAAAAACTCCAGGTTTGGTAAGCCTTTTGAATGGCATAACTAAATTTAGAGGGGCTTTTAAGTATGAGAAGTGGAGCTGGACAAAGTGCTGGGAAAGAGCAGGCAGAAAATCAAGGTGAGAATCCAGGTTTTGTTTGTTTCAGTAGAATAGATCTAAGATATTCAGGTAATTAAAACATCAATAGAGAGTTGCCAAACTTTATTTTATCTGTCCTTAGGAGTGATAAAGTTTGATTGTTCTACCAGCTAAGAAAGAAATGAGGCAAAGATAAATGTAGAAGTGGAGCTTGGAACCTGTCCAAGAACACATTTTTGTAAATCAGTTATCAAAACCTTCTTTTTTTCCTCACTTTTCTTTTTTTTTTTTTCTTCTGTTTGATAGGTGGTACAATGATAAATGCTTTCCTCGGAAGTGCATAGTTCAACTACAAGCTTAGTCAAAAATATCTTATTTCCAAAAGACATACTGATAGGACTGGGACAAAGCTGAAATGAAATTATTTGCTAGCTACAAAGCCAACATCTTTAAGGAAATGGCTAAATTAAATTAAACAAGAAAACCTTTTTTCCCCCCTTGTTTTCTTTTGTCTTTTGCAAGAAGTAGAGCTGCAGACACTCAGGCTTTTATACAATTAGATCACTCTTGGTACTTTTGCCAGAAATTTGATGAGTCAGTGAGACTGACCCCCTAGGAGGCTTCTCTTTAAAGGGCAGAGGATCCTTGGTGTTTTTATGCAGTTTGAGCTGTCTATATTCTACTTCCACATCTTTCTTCTCCAGAACAAGACATTGTAAGTTTTTGTAAAGACTAGTTAAAGCTGTGATGTTAGGATACTATTCCAGTAAGGCTGTCAGTGTTTTATGGCTAGGAACTTGAAGATATTGAAAGAGTAGAAGGGGAATGATAAGCATACCTGCTTTAAGAGGGTATTTTCAAAGGAGTATTCCAGCTTTTAAATTCTCTCAAGGTATTTTTAAATAAAAGCAACTTCTTGTGCCAAATTTTATAGTAGTGTTGTTCCATTTCCTTGCTCACTCATTTCAGCTGATGACAGGGTTTTAATTAGCATCCATATGTGATATATTTGTACCATGTGGCGGTGAGATTTTCTTTGTGTATAGAAAGAAGCAATTTAAGCAATTGTGATTATTTACCTGCATCAGTTCTAACGTGCCCATAACAGATGGCTCTGACATAATTTTTGTTTTGTTCTGCATGTAGGGATATGGTAGAGATATATATATATGTGTGTGTGTGTGTGTGTATAAAAATATCTATTGTTTTTATATATTTTAACAACATTGAAAACACATATTGCATTTATATAGGTATATATAAAACACATACATACTGCTGTGCATATAAAATATATGGTGGTTAGTTATGTGTGTATATTTATGTGTTCGTGTATACCGTTGTTTTCATTCTCAATTGTTCAGATAGACTTTTGGCTCTCTGAGCAATTGTATTAGAAGAAACAAAGACAGACAGGAGGTCAACTGAAGGATTTTCAGCTGTTAAACTCAATTACCAACAATGACTGAAATGAATTTAAAATGTCTTTCCTGAAGGGTGAAAGTACTCTCCAATATCTGACGTGACATTGCTTGGAGGCCCTTTCTGAGATGAACTGAACTCTGCTTATTATTTTATTTGTTCAGGGAGGAGTGGGGTTTGTTGTTTTTTTTGGGGCTTCTCTTTTACATCAGTTCCCTTCAGTTTTCATGGGTGCACTAAAAATCGCTGTCAACGTATACAATAATTTGCTATGCTCCCCAAATGAGTTATTCATCTGACAGGACAAATTAATTTACAATACACAAAGCACAAAAGAAAAAAAAATAATGTTGTATTCAGTTGCAACTCTTTTAAACAGCAACATGAAATGTCAGTGCACAATTTGGTATGAATTACAGGGGAAGAAACCCAACACCTATTCTCAAGGAAAAGTGATGATCACCTTTTAAAAAAAATCTCATAACATTTAAATAAAAGAAAGATAGAATAATAGAATAATAAACCAGGTTGGAAGAGACCTTCAAGATCATTGTGTCCAACCCATCAACCAATCCAACCCACCCAAACAACTAACCCATGGCACCAAGCACCCCATCAAGTCTCCTCCTGAACACTTCCAATGATGGCGACTCCACCACCTCCCCAGGCAGCCCATTCCAATGGGCAATCACTCTCTCTGTATAGAACTTCTTCCTAACATCCAACCTGAACCTCCCCTGGTGCAGCCTGAGACTGTGTCCTCTTGTTCTGGTACTGGGTGCCTGGGAGAAGAGACCAACATCCGCCTGTCTACAACCCCCCTTCAGGTAGTTGTAGAGAGCAATAAGGTCACCCCTGAGTCTCCTCTTCTCCAGGCTAAGCAACCCCAGCTCCCTCAGCCTCTCCTCATAGGGCTTGTGTTCCAAACTCCTCACCAACTTTGTTGCCCTTCTCTGGATGTTTTGCTTTTCGAGTCCTTTCTGAGACTATAGGTTCTGGCATACTCCTAGTTGTATAATCATCTGCTCTGCACAGTCTCTAGGTTTGTAGAATGCTTTAGACTGTTTATTATATCCTTTTCAAGTAATCATGGTAAAAATATTAGCATCTCTACTGAATCCATAATTAAAAGTAAAGTCTTTGGAATGACTTCTAAAAACTGGTGTTTACTGGCTAGAACTATGATCAAAAGTATTATTAGTAATGATTTGGTTTTCTTTCATTCTAATTATATTTTTTTTTACTTCTTAGAGTAGCATTCATGTATTTCAAAAACCTTCCACTTGCAAGAAAAAGAACTTCAAAGTTTAGAATCCAGAACAGAAAAGCATTTGAAAACACACTTAAATCTGTGACAATTTATAATAATGGGTTAGGGAGTTCATGGATTTTTACCCTGGAAGCAACAGTTAAACCATCTAGCCTGACACTGTATATAAGAAAACTGGAAGAAGTTTTTAGTTAAAAGACAGAATTAATTAAACTGGTAGTATTACGACCAAAGAGCCATGCTAATATAGTTCTGATGGAGTCTTTCTGATCATTCTTAGAGGACACAGTCTCAAGCTGTGCCAGGGGAGGTTTAGGATGGATGGTAGGAAGAAGTTCTTCACAGAAAGAGTGATTGACCATTGGAATGGGCTGCCTGGGGAGGTGGTGGAGTCACCACCACTGGAGGTGTTTAGGAAGAGACTGGATGGGGTGCTTGGTGCCATGGGTTAGTTGATTAGATAGTGTTGGAAGATAGGTTGGACTCAATGATCTTGAAGCTCTTTTCCAACCTGGTTAATCCAATCCTATCCTATCCTATCCTATCCTATCCTATCCTATCCTATCCTATCCTATCCTATCCTATCCTATCCTATCCCTGGCATCTCTATGAAGAACTATCTACCCTGACTTCAACACAGTTTCCCACAACATCCTCCTGGAGTAATTGTGTGGACATAGCTTCTATAGGAGCAGTTGGTTGGGTGAAAACTGGCTGAATGGCCAGGCCCAAAAATGCTGGTGTATGGAATTAAATTCAGTTGGTGACCAGTTACAAGTGGTGTTCTCCAGCAGTCAGTACTGGGGTCAGTTCAGTTTAACATCATTATCAATAATTTGGTGAGGAGATCGAATGAATCTTTAGTAAGTTTGCACATAACACTATGTTGGTAGGTGGGCTGATCTGCTGAAGGACATGAAGGAGGCTCTGCAGAGAGATCTGCACAGGCTGGATAACTGTGCTGTGACTAATAATATGAGATTCAACAAGGTCAAGTGTTGAGTGCTGCATTTGGGCCAAAATGACCCCATGCAACGTTACAGCTCAGGCATGATTTGCTGGAGAGCTGCTTGTTGGAGAAGGATGTGGAGATGTTGATTGATGGCCTGATGAATACAAGCCAGCAATGTGCAGATCCCTTTATAAGGCATGTGATCCCCTCAAATCTGTTACCTGTGAGAGTCTTGTAGAAGAGAAATAAAGGACAACCAGTTGCCAGGAGGCTTAATTTATTCCAGAATATTAAGAACCATTTTCTAAGCTGAAAAATCACAGTGATTGAAGAATAGCTTTTGTAAATAACTGAAGATTGGAAAGAACATCCTCTTTCTCTTCTCTTGATTAGGTTTAGGAATCTTACATAGCATAAGAAAGTCAGACAGAATTTCTACCTTTCCCTAAAGAAAAAATACAGACAAGGAGCAACAACCTAAAAGCATTGCAATCAGCGCAGCTACATACTTGTAAATGAGTTGATCACTGGCAGCTATCTACTGAAATCCAATTTTAAAGGCAGAACTCCAGGTAAAAAAAGAAAACAAACTGATATGACTCCATGTTATCAGTGTTTTATGAAATCCCACCTGCAACCATAAGTACAACTCTTTCATTGCTAACATGTCTCACATAGCTCGTGGTCCCTTTTTGTGGTGGTTTTAGGCTATGCCGTTACAATTTAGTTACAGATTTTGAGTAGAAAAGTAGAAAAAATATAAATAAATCACTATTGGGTGCAAAAAGGAAAACAAAAGATTATTCTAAACAAATTCATTGAATAAATATCTTAGTTTCATAGTTTCATAGTTTCATTCAGGGTTGGAAGGGACCACAAGGATCAGCTAGTTCCAACCCCCCTGCCACGGGCAGGGACATCCCACACTAGATCAGGCTGGCCAGAGCCTCATCCAGCCTCCTCTTAAACACCCCCAGGGACGGGGCCTCGACCACCTCCCTGGACAACCCATTCCAGGGTTTCACCACTCTCATGGTGAAGAACCTCCTCCTCACATCCAGCCTGAATCTCCCCACCTCCAGCTTCATTCCATTCCCGCTAGTCCTGTCACTACCTGAGATCTTGAGAAGTCCCTCCCCAGCCTTCCTATAGGCCCCCTTCAGCTACTGGAAGGCCACAATTAGGTCACCTCAGAGCCTTCTCTTCTGCAGACTGAACAGTCCCAACTCCTTCAGTCTGTCCTCATAGGAGAGGTGCTCCAGCCCTCTAATCATCCTTGTGACCCTTCTCTGGACACCTTCCAGCACCTCCACATCCCTCTTGTAATAGGGGCTCCAGAACTGGACACAGTACTCCAGGTGGGGTCTCACCAGGGCTGAGTAGAGGGGGAGGATCACCTCCCTCGACCTGCTGGCCACACTTCTCCTGATGCAGCCCAGGATCTGATTGGCTTTGCGGGCTGCAAGTGCACACTGAGAGCTCCTGTTGAGCTTTTTGTCCACCAGCACCCCCAAGTCTCTCTCCTCAGGGCTGCTTTCCAGCCAGTCACTGCCCAGCCTGTAATTGTGCCTGGGATTGCCTCGACCCAGATGCAGGACCCTGCACTTGCTCTTATTGAACTTCATGAGGTTGCTTGTGCCCACCTCTCCAGCCTGTCAAGGTCCCTCTGGATGGCCTCCCTTCCCTCCAGCGTGTCTGCTGCACCACACAGCTTGGTGTCATCAGCAAACTTGCTGAGGGTGCACTCAATGCCACTGTCCATGTCCCCCACAAAGATGTTGAACAAGACAGGTCCCAGGACTGATCCCTGAGGGACTCTGCTTGTCCCTGGCCTCCACTGGGACATGGAGCCATTGACAGCCACTCTTTGGGTGCGGCCATCAAGCCAGTTCCTTATTTATCTAGTGGTCCACCCATCAAACCCATGTGTCACCAGTTTGGAGACCAGGATGTGGTGCGGGACAGTGTCGAAGGCTTTGCTCAGGTCCAGGTAACTGCCATAAAACAGGCTGTACCTAAACAATTCTGTCTTCTTTTCTGATCTATGCTGTTTGCTTCACCAAGGAGAGATTAATCTGCTTGTCGACTGACCTTGACTGAGTTGTTTAGTTAAGTCTAACCCACTGCTTTCTCTCTGTTCCTTTCTCTCTTGTGGGACAGGGGATGGGAAGCAGTGGAATGGCTTCCCTGGTCTCTGACCAGGGGAATTTTTGTGTTGTTTTCTGCATAATATTGCAAATACTGTATATTTTGTACATATCCATTGCATTCCATTGTAGAGTGTAGTTTTTTGCTTGTAAACACAGCTTCATTTGCTTCTAACTGAGTTGGTCTGGCAAAGTTAATGCTGGGGGGAAACTTCAACCCACCACACTTTTTGAAGTATGAATCTTTTGCATTTTCAGATGATATTCAACTTTTTTCTCCCACAGCAAGATTATGAAGTTTTGAGCAATTGAAAGAAATGCAAAATGGTGTCAATCCATGAAATCCTACTAGTGAAGAGCTGTGTTCTGTAAGGGAAAGTGTTTCTTACACCTTCAAACAATCATGAAAAGATGTCTTTTTGAAAAAAAGTGTTCAATATATTGAGGAAAAGACTTAAAAATCAAAGAGTAACAAACGTAATATATTCTGTGGTTTACTGCAGCTTTGAAATACCTTTTTTTTCCCCCACTTAAAAGGTGAAGAGATTAATAGATTTTATTCCATAATTTGGACATATCTGATTATGTTTCCCTAAGCTTTAGCTTAACTGCTTTGTAAGTAAACTACATCAACTTTTTCTAGGTCTACAGTATTAAATATTACACCTTCACAGTTGCTCTTTTTACCTTTTTATTTCAGCACACTCTACTACAGTGCTCAATATATTGTAATTTGTCCTCTAAATAGAATCACACTTCTGTTTATTATTTGTCATTAAATTGTAGATATTCAGATACAAAATAAGCAAACTTTGAAGGCAAGTAGCTGAACCCTGACAGCTAACAATGGTAGATGTCTGATTTAGGAGTTGCCTTACTTATCCCTAACAGAGAATCTAATATCTCATTTTGATGCTGGTGTTCTCTTTCCTGATTTATGGGCAGTGCCTTCCATCATCATTTGTCTGACAAATGTCCTTCAGAACTAGAACAAAACTTTTTCATAGTATTGTGATGGTGGTAACTTTTATAAAAAAAAAAAAAGACTTGTGGCCATCAGCAAATTAATGGGTAGAAGAAACACTGAAGGTGTTCCTGAATATTCCACTTTCAGTACCCAGAGAAAAAACAGTGAAGAGCATGTTGATTTTAGTCATTCACAGAGTCACAGAAATATTCAGGTTGGAAAAGATCCTCAGGATCACCAAGTCCAACCAATAACCCTACTCTAAAAAGTTCACCCCTAAACCATATTCCCAAGCACCACATCCAAATGACCTTTAAACATATCCAGGGTTGGTGACTCAACCACCTCCCTGGGCAGCACTTACTGATGACACACTCTTATGTCTTCATCAAGGTGATGACCTTAACAATAAAGATGTTAAACAGAAGTGGTCCCAATACTGAGCCCTGAGGAACACCACTTGTGACAGACCTCCAGATGGATTTAACTCCATCGACCACCACTCTTTGGGCCTATTTGTCCAACCACTGCTTTATCCAGCAGTGTGCACTCATCCGAGCCATAAGCAGCCAGTTTATCCTTGAGAATTCTGTGGGGAACAGTGTCAAAGGCTTTTTGGAAGTCTAGGTAGACAACATCCACAGCCTTTCCCTCATCCAACAGTTGGGTCATCCTGTCATAGAAAGAGATCAGATTGGTCAGGCAGGACCTGCCCTTCATAAACCCATGCTGACTGGGCCTGATCCCCTGGTTGTTCTCTATATGGCATGTAATGGTGCTTGAGATGATCTGTTCCATGACCTTCCCTGGTACTGAGGTGTACTGGTTTAGAGCTACACAGATCCTCTATTGCCCCAAGAGGGACACAATAATGACACTCACACAAATTGATTGGATAGTGATGGAAAGTTTAAATGGAAAAGTAATTGGTGTTTGACAGAGTCCCTTACACTACACCCAAAGGCCTTCAACACTTCCCTTCTCCCCACCTGAGGGTCTACCCAAAATTCCCCAGGGTTCTTTCTTCCACCCACCCCCCCTACTGCTAGGCTAATCTCAGGCTGGCCAGGTCTGAGACTATACCCCGCTCTTCTTCTTCTGACATTAGTTCTAGCCAGGCCTAAGATGCCTTGAGATACTCCCCCACCATTACCTGATAGGGAGCATCTCCCCCAGGAACAAAGAGGGAAAGAAGAGGAAGAGAATGAATTTGCAAATGAATTACAGGGTCAGGATTAATGGGTATGAAATATGCTGTTTCCTGTGTCCACCTTACTGGGCTGGACACTCGGGACACCAGAGGTATAACTTATGTGGCAGTAACAGCAGGCACCCAGCCTAAACTGTCACATGAGGTCAAATTGACAGGTCTATAGTTTCCCAGATCCTCCTTTCTTCCTTTCTTGTAGATGGGATGTTACATTTGCTACCCTCCAGTCCATTGGGATCTCCCCATTTAGCCAGGACTTCAGGTAAATAATGGATAGTGGCTTGACCAGCACATCTGACAACTCCCTCAGCACCCTTGGGTGTAGCCCATCTAGCCCCATAGACTTGTGTGTGTCTAAGCAGTGTAGCAGGTCAGTGACACTTCCTCATTTATTGTGATGACCTCATTCTTATTCCCCTCCCTGGCTCCTAGTTCACGAGTCTGAGTGTCCAGGGAACTGCTGGATCCACTGCTAAAGACTGAGGCAAAGTAGGCATTGAGCATCTCAGCCTTCTCCTCATCCTTAGTCACTATGTTTCCCTCTGCCTCCAACAAAGGATGGAGATTTTTTTCCCTTGTTCTCCTTTTGTTGTTAATGAATTTATAGAAACATTTTTTATTATCAGTTGTTGCTAGGTTGAGCTCTAACTGTGCTTTGGCCCTCCTAATTTTCTCCCTGCATAGCTTTACTACATCTTTATAGTCCTGGTGAGAGACCTGTCCCCTCATCCAAAGGCTATAGACTCTCTTTTTGTTCTTGAGGTCCAGCCAAAGGTCCCTATTCAGCCAGGCTGGATGCCTTCCCCACTGACTTGTTTCTCAGTACATAGGGACAGCCTGCTTCTGTGCCCTCTTGAAGTACGTCCAGCCTTCCTGGGCTCCTATATCCTCCAGGTTGGCCTCCCAAGGGACTTTGTCAATCCGTCTCCTGAACAGGCCTTCTACCTGTCATTCTTTATTGAGGTCTCAGCAACATACAGATAAAAAGCATAGTGTAACTAACTGGTTTTGGCCCATTTGTACTGTTTCCTCGTGATATATATGCATATATATTTATATATATATATATAGCCAGTGTCTGCAAGGCAGATGAGCAAAATCCATGTTCTTGTTTCAAGGTAGAACAAAACTGGACCTGGACACAAAAAGTTGTCATGCAGGAGTGATGGGCTGTATTCAACTTGGTATAATAATAGGCATCTCATGCTGAATTTCCAGCCTGGGTCAGGACTGCAATTTCTGGGTAGCTGTTAAAAATAAGAAGAGTTAAACTTTTCAGAAGTGACTAGCAATATATTTTTTAGAGAGAATCAAATAATATATAGTGCATTTTCCCCAACAATTTAGCCTTTTGTTTTACTCCCAAGTCTTGACTGGTCCCCTAATAGTCCACCCTGCACATTGAAACAATTCTTTCTCCTGTTTCCATGGAACTTCTTATGCCTCAATTTCCATCCATCACCCCTTGTCCTGTAATTGGGCATCATATCGTCTCTCCCTTCAAAGCTGAAATGTTAACTTTCAGAAACTTATGCAAAGTGAGATATCAGCTAATAGCTTTTCAAAACTAGTGCTTAGTTGTAAAAGAAACACATTATAAAAATGGGAGATCTCATAGGAAAGTATCACTGTGAAATCACATTACTCAGCCATACATTTCTTGGCTGCATTTTCTAGTGAATTATTAATTACTAGAATTACATGAGTACATCAAAACCAAAAGTACCTGGGAACATGATGTGATTCTTTCAGTGCTTATGTACTCAGTTTTTTAACCAGAAGTCATTAATTTTCTTCTAAGTTGCACTACGCAGCACTGTACTATAATATCCATCTTTGTTGACACAGAGTTAGTCAAGGCACCAATCTTTCATTTATTGTGAGAAGCCACTTAATTAACAGAATTTCTTTGAGACAAAGCCTTAACGTAATATCTTGCCTTTCTGAGTGGGCTTTTAGTCATGCAGTTCACTTCTATGCAAAAGGTCTGCTAGGAAGCAGGTCGTCATTATTCCTGTAGCTGCTGTAGTTTTCTTTAATGTAAACAGGTCCTACGGTGTGCTAGGTAAGCATAGAGGGTACTTCTACACAGCTGACTACTGGAAAATGACAGCACCTGATGGGAAGCTAGAGAGAGCAAGCCTGAAGCAATATGTTGAAAGATAGAATTCAAACACACAAGGCTTGAGACTGTCATCATGCAATGTGTCAAGCTAATAAAACAGAACCAAACTTGGCAGAGGATGAAGCTGGCAGCTTCAGGAGCATCCGCAGGGGACAACGTGACTCTGGAGGAGTCACCATTGTGCACAAATGGTGAATCTTTCAAATCCATCTTTAAGTAAGAGTTATTTGGGTTTATGTGGCTGCACTTCCTCTAATTTGGGAAGTAGTAAAGAGAGTCACACCTGAAGGGGAAGATTCGTCTATTGTCTCCAGGCCTGTTAGACCTGCAATGATTGCTATCTCTGCATCAATTGTCTTGGCCACGTTTCAAAGGTATATGTCACACCTAGTTACTCCTTCATCTGATAAATAAAAAAAGTACAAAAGTAAGGGAAAAGTTCTTAGAAATATTGTTCAAGGTTCAAAAACTGTCATGAAATTGATTACAATGGAATTAGATTAATGAGTTATATTATTTGGAAGATGAGAATGTCTGAAAAGTAACTATGCATCTTGATGTTTAGCTCTATTTTATTGACTCCTTTAAAGCCACAGATCCTAGCAATTATGAAATAAACTCTGAATCTGACTTAATTTTAAATATATATATATATATTTGAGAATTGTTATGATAAATTATACATGAGAGACTTTTGAGGAGCTAGAGCGAATATAGCAATCATGCTTCTTGTTCCATTGTTATTCAAATTGATTAATGAAACCTATTGTCTGTCCAGCATTGTAATCCAGTAGCTTCTTACTGAAAATAAATGTGGAATAAAAAAGAACTATTTGACTTCCACATTTTACTTGTAGTGTTTTAGTACTCTGGGGGGACTTGTAAGGGGAGAAAAAGACCCAACAAAACAACAACAACAAAAAAAACCCCAACCCAACAGAACATATTAAATACATTTCAGAGATATTAAAAACTTTGGTTTAATTAGCAGCATTGCAAAGCTGTAGAAAATTACTTGAGGCTGACCACTAAAACACTTTAAACATTTTGCTTTATGCAGTGTGCCCAGGTGGCCAAGTGGGCCAATGGCATCCTGGCCTGCATCACAAATAGTGTGGCCAGCAGGAGCAGGGAAGTCATTCTGCCCCTTTACTCAGCACTGGTTAGGCCACACCTTCAGTACTGTGTCCAGTTCTGGGCACTTTGGTTTAAGAAGGACATTGAGACTCTTGAATGTGTCCAGAGAAGGGTAATGAGTCTGGTGAGAGGCCTTGAGCACAAGCCCTACGAGGAGAGGCTGAGGGAGCTGGAGTTGTTTAGCCTGGAGAAGAGGAGGCTCAGGGGAGACCTTATGGCTATCTACAACTACCTGAAGGGTGGTTGTAGCCAGGAGAGGGTTGGTCTCTTCTCCCAGGCAACCAGCACCAGAACAAGAGGACACAGTCTCAAACTATGCCAGGGGAAGTTTAGGCTGGAGGTGAGGAGAAAGTTCTTCACAGAGAGAGTTGTTAGCGGTTGGAATGGGCTGCCCAGGGAGGAAGTGAAGTAACCATCCCTGGAGGTGTTCAAGAGGGGATTGGACATGGCACTTGGTGCTGTGGTCTAGCAGTCATGAGGTCTTGTGTGACAGGGTTGGACCTGATGATATTTGAGGTCTCTTCCAACCTTATTGATTCTATAATTCCATGTCTTGCTGCTTACAGCTGAAGATGGAAATAAGGAACATTTAAATGATAGTTTGTAAAGTGACTATTAAATCATTGTCATGAATTTCCTTGATAATTATACTTCACTGCACCAAGCAGCATGCTTAAAAAGTTGAAGTTACTCTCTTCAAATTTCTCCACACGACACACACATATGTGATTTGAAATTGTGGTATGAATTCCATGCATGTCTCTCTGCACTGTGTTTAAATGAGTAACATGCAATTGGTTCTGCTTCCATATGAAAGCAGAATCCTTTGGGACAAAGTCTCTCTTTGTGTTTGATTCAGCTGCAAACATGCACTTAATGATTTCTGATGTGCCCTTGGGCATTCCACTCTCCCTTCAGCCTCCAGTCCAGAAGCATGAATACTTCCATAATCCCGTGTTGTACCTGGCAGGCACACAAGGATGTCTCAAGTTCCCTAGGTCATCTCAAATGATGCAACAGAGTTACCTTCAGGCATAAAGGATCAGTATCCCTTTTGCTCAGTTGTTAAAGTTACCTTTAAAAATGTCTTCATCTTTCTCTAGTGAGTCATTCTTGTCTTCTGTTATTCTGAGCTGTAGGTTATATTGAATGCTATTGATCTGTGGAACAGTAATCTGCTAATTGTCAGCATAATATTCCTATTACTATCCTAGGTGACTGGAAAAAAACTATTTGCCTAATAAAACAATGTCTTTTGCAGAATCCAAGATACATCAATGTAACTGGCAGACTGCACCATCCTGATCACCTAGTAATTTCAGTGTGCATTGAGAATCCAAATAAAATATAGTACCTCTTATGATGAGATTTTGATATGGGAGTTTGTGGATAAGTTTAGACTTCTGTGATGTCTCTTTTGAATTTGGGGCATGCTCTTAGGTTAAGACAAATTATGAAAGATTCCTATAGGTCAGACTACAGTTCAAACTATTAAAATCTCTTGGATTCCCACATTTAGGGCAAATTTCAAAGCCCACCTGTTTGGAAAAGGTGTGGTAGGACTAGGACATAGGACATAGTCACCAGTGGTGTCCCCCAGGGATCAGTGCTGGGCCCTGTCCTCTTCAACATATTCGTTGGTGATCTGGATGAAGGGGTAGAGTCAGTCATCAGCAAGTTTGCAGATGACACAAAGTTAGGGGCAGATGTTAGTCAGTTAGAGGGTGGAAAGGCTCTGTGGAGGGACCTCGACCGACTGGACAGATGGGCAGAGTCCAATGGGATGGCATTCAACAAGTCCAAGTGCCGAGTGCTGCACTTTGGCCACGGCAATCCCATGCAGAGCTATAGGCTGGGGTCGGAGTGGCTGGAGAGCTCCCAAACAGAGAGGGACCTGGGTGTGCTGATCGACAGCCACCTGAATATGAGCCAGCAGTGTGCCCAGGTGGCCAGGAGGGCCAATAGCATCCTGGCCTGCATTAGGAATAGTGTGGCCAGCAGGAGCAGGGAGGTCATAGTGCCCCTCTACTCTGCTTTGGTTAGGCTGCTCCTTGAGTCCTGTGTCCAGTTCTGGGCCCCTCAGTTTAAGAAGGACATCGAAACGCTTGAGCGTGTCCAGAGAAGGGCAACAAGGCTGGGGAGAGGCCTTGAGCACAGCCCTGTGAGGAGAGGCTGAGGGAGCTGGGATTGTTTAGCCTGGAGAAGAGGAGGCTCAGGGGTGACCTCATTGCCCTCTACAACTACCTGAAGGGTGGTTATAGCCAGGAAGGGGTTGGCCTCTTTTCCCAGGCAACCAGCACCAGAACAAGAGGACACAGTCTCAAGCTGCACCAGGGTAGGTTTAGACTCGAGGTGAGGAGGAAGTTCTTCACCGAGCGAGTAATTCGTCATTGGAACGGGTTGCACAGGGAGGTGGTTGAGTCATCGACCCTGGAGGCGTTCGAGGGGAGATTGGCCGTGGCACTTGGTGCCATGGTCTACTCATGGGGTCTGTGTTGATAGGTTGGACTCGATGATCCTCGAGGTCCTTTCCAACCTAAGTTATACTGTGATACTGTGACTAGATGTGGCACTCACTAGGACATAGGACTAGATGTGGCACTCACATGGCTTCTGGTATAGGAAACAAAAACTATTAGAAATCTGAAAACCTATTCTATAATTCTGTCAGGAGAATATGATCATACTCAGATCAGATATATCACTTGTAGGAAATTAAATAAATTAGACACTACTGGGAAAACTGTAATGTACTTTGCAAAGAGTAAAGAGGTTTATTAACAGTTGTATCTGCATTTAAAGAACATAACACCCATACAGAAGCTAATAGGATTTCCAGATTAAAATTGGAAATTATAATTTTTTTTTTGGTAAAAAACATTTTAATGGGCTTCAACTGAAGCAGGATTTTCCTGTAAAATGGAGTTACTGCCAGCAACTACTTCAATGGTTTAACAAACTGTGACAAGTCTCTCAGCACATACGGTGTTTTAATTAGACATCATAGTAGCAGGCAAATTGATCTCCTCTTGCTTTTTCTCTCAAATGTCAGTTTAAGGTGAAGTCTCAGCTAGGGGCAGTGGAATTAGAGTAGCAGCTCAGCTCTGGCCATGAACTGTTTGTGTGTGATTACTGAAGCTAATAAGTTTTCTTGCTCAAGCCTGTACTCATGCAGCTGAATGGGTGAATGTCAGTAACCATACGCTGAAATCCTGCTTAATAGAACAGAATGTTGAACATGTATACAAGTCTGCTATTTTCTAGGTAAAACTAATAATCATTGAACTGTATGTTGATTTCATTCTGAAGGTGCTGAGTTGCTCCCCTGCTGTCATGAAAGGCAGGGGATAAACCAGCCCCTAGCCCTGCATTCCAGTGTTCTCAGTGCATAATAAGACTGAGCTTCATGTAATTTAAAAACCTGAAGCTGAACCTGCCTTATATACAGTGGTTTGTATATGGTAGTGCTACTGAAGGGATGTTACATACCATAGGACATCTGCTCATCAATAAAAGCTAATAGAAAGGAGGAAAAGGGAGGGCATTCGTTGTCATGATGTTGGTCTTCTGCAGCAACTGTTGTGGATACTGAAGCCCTAATTCCCAGGATGTGGTTTGACATTGCCTGCTGATGGGAAGTAGAGAATAAATCTTTTGTTTTCTTTTGCCTCTGCATGCAACCTTTGCTTATGCTTTAATAAACTGCCTTTATCTTATAGAAGAAATATATACAGAATAGATGTTACAAGTACTGGTTTGTTGTACGGTCATGCCTGTGCTGCCTTGTCACAAATCCAGTTATTCCTTACTAGGTGTTT
This sequence comes from Melanerpes formicivorus, assembly GCF_026170545.1. Classification (NCBI taxonomy): domain Eukaryota; kingdom Metazoa; phylum Chordata; class Aves; order Piciformes; family Picidae; genus Melanerpes; species Melanerpes formicivorus. The sequence goes on from NW_027142355.1 coordinate 36,396,901, forward strand.
TAAAGAACAAAGCAAGAAGAACTCCAGGTCAGACTGTGCATTCAGATTTATGACTAATTCCATAAATTTATATACATACTTCACTGCTATAAAAGGATATAAATTCCAACTGATTTAAATAAGAAATTAAAAATGTAAAGAAAGTTTACAAACTTTTGTGGATCTGTTTCCAAGGAAGATAAGGGATTGCAGAATTTGGTATCAAAGATACTCAACTCTAATCTAATAGGAAACATTTGTCTTCCAAAGTTTATAAAAATGCACTCACTCTTGTTGCCCCCACCTGACAGAGTTTCTGGTTCAATAGAGAATAATTTAAGCTGTGATTATCTGAACAACAAAAGCCTTTCCTTAGACTGCTGTGTCTCTGCCTACAGCTAAATGAATTCCATCTGTGTTTGTACAGTTTGCACAGCTCAGACTCAGCAGCCTTACAGTCCACTGAAATATTTTGTCCTTTGGATGAGCAAAGGCAGGTCTACGCCACACAACACAAAGCTGAGATATTTCTTCATGTTCCTGAGGTTATGTAAATAGCCAGCAATTTCATGTTCAACAGCCAGATCAAGAACATAGCTGGCTATTTTCTGCATACTTCCCTCATCAGAGATGGTTATATAGAGCACATTAGGAAGCTTGCATAGAAAAGGTTATGTCTGTTATGGAAGACATATTTCTAACTTCTAGGAAAAACTTCAGATAGTGTTTAATAAGGCTGGTTAGGGTGTTTCCACCCAACAATCCACAGTCAGTACCAGTGCAAACATGATAAACTTACAAAACTTATCAGAAGGCCAATGGCATCCTGGCCTGCATCACAAATAGTGTGGCCAGCAGGAGCAGGGAAGTCATTGTGCCTCTGTACTCAGCACTGGTTAGGAAACACCTTCAGTACTGTGTCCAGTTCTGGGCCCCTCAATTTAAGAAGGACATTGAGACCCTTGAGGGTGTCCACAGAAGGGTAACGAGGCTGATGAGAGGCCTCAAGCACAAGCCCTAGGAGGAGAGGCTGAGGGAGCTGGGATTGTTTAGCCTGGAGAAGAGAAGGCTCAGGGGAGACCTTATTGCTGTCTACGACTACCTGACGGGTGGTTGTAGCCAGGAGGGGGTTGGTCTCTTCTCCCAGGCAACCAGCACCAGAACAAGAGGACACAGTCTCAAGCTGTGCCAGGAGAAGTTTAGGCTTGAGGTGAGGAGAAAATTCTTCACAGAGAGTGTTAGCCATTACAATGTGCTGCCCATAGAGGCGGTGGAGTCACTGTCCCTGGAGGTGCTCAAGCAGGGATTGGACTTGGCACTTGGTGCCATGGTCTAGTAGTCATGAGGTGTTGGGTGACAGGTTGGACTTGATGATCTTTGAGGTCTCTTCCAACCTTATTGATTCTGTGATTCTATGTCTTATTTTTATTTAATCTAAAAATAATTTATTTGAAAATGATCTGTTCAGAGACTGCAAACAATAGAGGACTCACTGTTCATTGTCTCCAGTGAGATGATCTGTCTGAAGAGTGCTGATTAACATTCTTTTAAGGAGCTCAGCTTGTTTCAATGAGAATTATGATTGCTTTTTGATATGGCAGCTGCTGTGAGTATTTACACTTCTTCCCACTTCAACTGTATGTTGCTGGAGGCTCTACAGTAACACCCAGGCATGACTTAAATGATCTGAAGCTATTTGTCAAATGTGCTGGAAAAATTAGGAGCCTTAATGTTGAGGGATTTGAGTGAATAAATTTTCATTGAATACTATACTCAGGAAATATAATTTTTCTCTTGCTTAACTTCTCTGTGAACAGTGGAATATATTTGCTCTTTGTCACTGTTCAAATAATTATCTTCTTAAAAAAGATCCTATTCCATACTTTTCCTCTTTGTCATATGAAGATGGCATTCATTGGTCAAAATAAGTTACTTTTGCTTTGTGCTTTATTATTTCAAATAGTAGGCAATTTAGTATGTCTATGAGTAAACTAGTCAAATCTGCACTGAATGTAGAAGCACAGACTAAAAAAGAGCTGTCTTCCAGAAAGCCATGTTTAAATTTCATGTAGGCCTAGAAGGCATCTAGTATACTGACCAATTTACGTGACCAAGGAGCATTCCATTTTTAATGGTTTGAGCAGTGATGGTTTTGAGTGAGAATGGCTGTGATCACCAAAAGAGATGGAAGAGCCGGGAGGTCATTCTGCCCCTGGACACTGCACTGGTTAGGCCACACCTCGAGTACTGTGTCCAGTTCTGGGCCCCTCAGTTTAGGAAGGAGGTTGACTTACTGGAACAAGTCCAGAGAAGGGCAACGAAGTTAGTGAGGGGCTTGGAACACAAGCCCTATGAGGAGAGACTGAGGGAGCTGGGGCTGCTTAGCCTGGAGAGGAGGAGACTCAGGGGTGACCTTATTGCTCTCTACAACTACCTGAAGGGGGGTTGTAGACAGGCAGAGGTTGGTCTCTTCTCCCAGGCAGCCAGCACCAGAACAAGAGGACACAGTCTCAGGCTGCACCAGAGGAAGTTCAGGCTGGAGGTCAGGAGGAAGTTTTACACAGAGAGAGTGATTGCCCATTGGAATGGGCTGCCCGCGGAGGTGGTGGAGTCGCCGTCACTGGAGGTGTTCAGGAGGAGACTTGACAGGGTGCTTGGTTACATGGGTTAGTTGATTAGATGGTGTTGGGTGATAGGTTGGACGCGATGATCTTGAAGGTCTCTTCCAACCTGGTTTATTCTATTCTATTCTATTCTATTCTATTCTATTCTATTCTATTCTATTCTATTCTATTCTATTCTATTCTATTCTATTCTATTCTATTCTATTTGAACTCAATGGACATTTTGTGTACATTTCTGGACATTTTCTATGAATGGTCCATGGGAAGGGAGAAGGGGATGTTAATGAAGATGTATTGGATAGTGTGGGACCTGAGAATTATGTGAATGGTATGGAATAAGGGGTGCAGAGTGTACTGGTTTAGACTGGGATAGAGTTAATTTTATTCAATAGTTTTACAGTATAGGACTATGTGTTGCATTTATGCTGAAAACAGCTTTGATAACAATAACATGTTTTTGTTATTGCTGAGCAATTCTTACACAGAGTCGAGGCCTTTTCTGCTTCTCATTCCGCCCCACCAGTGACTAGGCTGGCAGTGAACAAGAACTTGGGAGGTGATGAAGATGGGACAGCTGACCTCTGCTGACCAAAGGGATATCTCATACCACATGGTGTCATGCTAAGCAATAAAAGCTGGGGAAGAAAAAGGGAGGGGCATTTGGAGCGATGACATTCCAAGTATCCATTATGTGAAGCCCTGCTTTCTTGGAGATGGCTGAACACCCTCCTGCCAATGAGAAATGGGGAATTAACTCCTTGTTTTGCTTTGCTTGCATGTGTGGATTTTGCTTTATATATTAGAATAGAATAAAATAAACCAGGTTGGAAGAGACCTTCAAGATCATTGTGTCCAACCTATCATCCAACACCACCCAACCAACTAAACCATGCAACCAAGCACCCTGTCAAGTCTCCTCCTGAACACCTCCAGCTATGGTGAATCCACCACCTCCTCGGGTAGCCCATTCCAATGGGCAATCACTCTCTCTGTGTAAAACTTCCTCCTGACCTCCAGCCTAAACCTCCCCTGGCGCAGCCTGAGACTGTGTCCTCTTGTTCTGGTACTGGCTGCCTGGGAGAAGAGACCAACCTCTGCCTGTTAAACTGTCTTTCTTTCAAGCCATGAGTTTTCCCATGTTTACCCTTCCAGTTCTCCCCCCTCCCCCCCATCCCACTGTGGGCAGTGAGGAATTAGCTGGGTTGAGCTTAGTTGATGGCTGGAGTTAAGTCATGACACCAGCAAACAACTGAGGGGAAAAAGGAAGAGCTAAACTACACAAAGTCCAGTTCTAGGAGTCCAAAATCTGGTTGGAAGACTATCCAGCAGTACAAATCTCAGGCTTCCAATGCGAGATGTCTGAATTTACAGGTGTAAATCCCTTTTAGAATAAACCAAACATTTAGAATAGAATAAACCAAACAAGGTTGGAAGAGACCTTCAAGATCATCGTGTCCAACCCATCAACCAATCCAACCCACCCAAACAGCTAACCCATGGCACCAAGCACCCCATCAAGTCTCCTCCTGAACACCTCCAATGACGGCGACTCCACCACCTCCCCAGGCAGCCTATTCCAATGGGCAATCACTCTTTCTGTATAGAACTTCCTAACATCCAACCTGAACCTCCCCTGGCGCAGCCTGAGACTGTGTCCTCTTGTTCTGGTACTGGCTGCCTGGGAGAAGAGACCATCATCAGCCTGTCTACAACCTCCCTTCAGGTAGTTGTAGAGAGTGATAAGGTCACCCCTGAGTCTTCTCTTCTCCAGGCTAAGCAGCCCCAGCTCCCTCAGCCTCTCCTCATAGGGCTTGTGTTCCAAACCCCTCACCAACTTTGTTGCTCTTCTCTGGACTTGTTCCAGCAAGTCAACATCCTTCCTAAACTGAGGGGCCCAGAACTGGACACAGTACTCCACCTGTAGTGATCCAAACCTATAAATAATTTGTAGAGCAGAGATATTTGTGGTATAATTTGCTTCACAGTCTTTATGAATATTTTGCCTTCCCCTTCTCCAATAGCCTAATTCCTTCCCTCCTGTATTACCTGTCAGAGCATTAGTTTTCAAATGGCTTCAGGAACAGTTTTCATTTATGAATGCACTTACAGGATTGCACATTTGTTTCCCGTGAAAGTTCTTGCTAATAAAAATTCACCGACCTGGCTATATATGAATGAAGAGACCATTCTTACACTGCTGCCTACCTCCTGGTTTCCTTAGGGGAATGTCATGCCAGAGTAGAGAACAGACACTGCTTTCATGCTACTAAAATACCACAGCTGCCAACCACTACTACTGAAGGTGACACAGCAGACACAAAAAAGCAACACTTTGGAGGGTAAGCATGCTGAGATGTTGTTTTGACAATGCAAGAGTGTATTCTAAGCTTCTAATTCACAATTAATTCAGCATCAGTGATTGTCCAGACAAGTGTCATCACGTTTTATTTACATGATCCAACACCACTGCTGCTCCTGGAAGCTCCTTATTTCACGTTTCACAGTTTGTCCTCTTCTTTCTAGTGTTCAATGTGAGCAGCAAGATTCTGGCCCTCCCTGATACATTTGTTTCACCCAGAGAGAAAGTGCCTGTATTCCTGAGAAAATGGCATGATCTGGGCCATACACTTTAAAGATTTTCTTTTTACATGGTGTTTCATATCAATATTATTTTCACCTTTTAGGACTAGAATTGCCTTTGAAGGAAGGGAGGAGAGAATTAAGCTCATTTTCCTCAAATGTCATAGTCGTTGTTTGGGTTTGTTGGGGTTTTTTTATAACCACATTCTCAAGATTTACAACTCCCATTATTAGGAGTTTCCTTTTCCTGCCTCTATTTCAAAGTGGTAATCATACTCTCTTTTTGTTCTTTTCTGCCTCCCACTTACTTACACACAAATAATTTTCTTGTCCACAGCTATATATATTTAAGCTACAACTGGCACAGTGCATTAAGACCTTATACAGCATATACCACCTTGTCTGATCTTGAGTTCTTATGCTTTCTTGATCAATTTATTAGTAATAATTGTTCAAAGTACTGTAGAGTCCAAAACTGTTTGAAGTACCCAGCTATATTATTTACCATGACCTGAATGAAAAGACTTTTTTGGTCAATATGGACAGATAGAAGAAAGAGCATAAGGAAATTAATTACATATGCAGTAACTCAACAAAACTGAAAGGAGTCAGGTTATACTAAGATGAAAAGAAAATCAGAGGTAGGGGAATTATGTGAACTACAATAGTGAAAGAGATAAACAGCAAACAAAAAAGCTGGTGAGGGGTTTGGAGCACAAGTCATATGAGGAGAGGCTGAGAGAGCTGGGTTTGCTTAGCCTGGAGAAAAGAAGGCTCAGGGGAGACCTTATTGCTGTCTACAACTACCTGAAGGGTGGTTGTAGACAGGTGAGGGTTGGCCTCTTCTCCCAGGCAACCAGCACCAGAACAAGAGGACACAGTCTCAAGCTGTGCCAAGGGAGGTTTAGGTTGGATGTTAGGAAGAGGTGTTTAGGAAGAGCCTGGATGGGGTGCTTGGTGCCATGGTTTAGTTGATTAGATAGTGTTGGATGATAGGTTGGACTTGATGATCTCAAAGGTCTTTTCCAACCTGGTTGATTCCATTCCATTCTATTCTATTCTATTCTATTCTATTCTATTCTATTCTATTCTATTCTATTCTATTCTATTCTATTCTATTCTATTCTATTCTATTCTATTCTATCCTATTCTATCCTATCCTATCCTATCCTATCCTAAAATACAAGTGAATTAAGAAAATCATTGGCATATGTTCATAAACATAAGCCAAAAAATGCAGTCACGTCTCTATTTCCACTGATTATCTTAAGTCACAGCTTTAGGAAGAGATAATTTTCTCTTTCAGAGCACGTTTCTTCCTTATATTTCACAGATTACACTTAGACTTGGATTAAGAAACGCCAAATGAACATTCTGAACTAAATCTGAAAGGCCATGTCAGTTTTGCCCTGAAGCAATACCTGTGTGCAACATATAAGTTTCAAATTCTTAGTACAAATAAAAAAAAATTAGACAAGGTTTATCCTGTATTATGGATATAAATAAACCTTGCAAGATACAAAGTAAATTCACCTAGGGTAGCAAATTATCTCTACATTGGCATGTAAGTCTTGATTATATGACATAAATGTTAAAAGAATGGTTTAGCATTAGTATTTTTGGTACCATCCCCTGATTACCTTTTTACATGACAGAGATGGATGATTTCCTTTTAATTTTACTGTAAATATGTTTCAGTGTATGTCAAAATAACATATGTGTGCATGTGTGCATGCATGTGTATGTGTGCATACATATGGATGGCTGCATCTGTGGAATACAGGTTCAAGGGTGTGTAACAGACAGGTGAGAAATTCTTCCACTTTTTACTCTTACCTTTTCTGAGACATAAATCATTTTTTGGTTTTTCAGAAATCATTACACAGGACTTACCTTAGATATGATACACTGATTAAGACTTAAATGAGGGATTAACATCCAGCCATTTTGAAAGAAATCTTCCGTTAAAACTCCAGGTTTTTAAGACTTGATTGATTATTCCATCATCTGCTGTGACCTGCAATCTACTTTTAACTTCTCATCCAATGTACAGAGATTGATTCTTAAACTCTGATTCCATAAGGTCTGTTTCTATTACTACTTACTAGTTTTTCAAATGTATTTTTCATGGTTTCTTTCTTACTTCTTGATTTTATTCTCTAAATATTACTTCAAAGCTACAAAGTAAATGCATACCTTTGATACAATGTCTGCCAGAAGTGTTGACAACTGTTAGGTAGACAGAAATTATTCTGTAAAACAAGGTGTCTTGCTTGCATGTTTCACTGAGTAGAATAGAATAGAATAGAGTAGAATAGAATAGAATAGAATAAGCCAGGTTGGAAAAGACCTTCAAGATCATCAAGTCCAATCACTCTTTCTGTGAAGAACTTCTTCCTAACATTCAGCCCAAACCTCCCCTGGCACAGCTTGAGACTGTGTCCTCTTGTTCTGTCACAGGTTGCCTGGGAGAAGAGACCAACCCCCACCTGGCTACACTCTCTCTTCAGGTAGTTGTAGACAGCAATAAGGTATCTTCTGAGCCTCCTCTTCTCCAGGCCAAGCAACCCCAGTTACCTTAGTCTCTCCTCATAGGGCTTGTGTTCCAAACCGCTCACCGGCTTTAACTTCAGTCTAAACCAGCAATGGGAAATTTCCAAGAACACCTGGCAGTACAGTGTTTCCTATCTGCAGTATGCTGCTGCTCAGCAAATTTAATCTTTTGTATTTCTGTTGTCTGTGACTTTGGGAGACTCCTGAGGTAAGCTCATTCAGGGATGAGGGCCCAGCTCCGAGTGTTACTGTCTTGAAGTGGCATCCTTGTAAGAAACAAGGAGCTTGGAGGACTTAAACACTCAAGTCTCAGCTCCTCTGCTAGCATGCTGGGAATCCACAAAGGAGGAGTGTAGGACAGGTGACTTTTCTGCAGTAACAATACATTTAAGTTTAAATAAATCTTGTCAATGTTTGGTTTCGTAGAAAATCTTCTAAATGTTTCTTACTAATTTTCGTCTCTGAGGCTTTTAAAGCAGTCATTTTCATTGTTTTGTTTGTACAGGTTTGAACACCTGTATGTACCCACTCTTTGTAAATAATGCTTTAACACTTAGGAATAAGACTAATCTATCTACTTGATACATTGGCAATTTAAATAGGAAAGAAATCACAGAACAAATGGGAGTATTCCTGGTTTACATATTTGTGGTAAAAATTCCAGTTAATTAATTCTAAATCAAAGAGGTTTTCCACAGATCCATTTAGTCATGTGTGCTTATTGCAACAAGAGGATGTAAGAAAGCTTTCATTCCTCACTTTACCTTTACATGGTCTGATGGAAAAAGCAATGAGCAGTTGTCTTCTAGAAGCCACATTACCACCTTATTACTATCACCCATGAAAAATATTATCTGTAACAGGGAAACTAATCCACCACTGGTTTATTTTCCTCTTGCAGATGAAGTTAAACTCGAAGAGGAATACCATACTCATATGAGCAACTTTACTTGCTACCCGTGACAGCTTTGCAGAGCCACAGTAGCTTTGAATGAATGAATGAGCTCTCTTTTAGCTCATGAATTTTCAATGGAATTGGAAAGTAATTCCTGCTGATGAAGCCACCTGCAGGTACATTGACATGAAGTGATGCTATTAGTTACACATGACCACTCACAGAAGGGTTGATTTTACCTTTCTTCTTTTTATCCCTGCCCTACAAGTGATCAGTTGTTGAGGCACTGTTTCATTGTGACCTGAAAAGCGTCATACACAATTTTTGCACTACTTGCAATAGAACATTAGCAGTGTTACTAACAAATGTGGACTGTTCTCTACTTCTTACATTGTTTTACAGTTGCAGGAAAGTTTTCTATCAGAACAGCAAAGTGTAAAAGGAAATTAGTATTTCCTCTCTTCTGCAAAGTAGAAACTGAGAAAAACGGTGCTGTGGTACAAGCCACTTTGAAGAGTGATTTACAGTAAAAACTATGCTAATCCTGTGACTATAGGTTCCTCATGAGGCATAGTTTATGCTTGCAATGTGTGACCGTTTGAGGCTGTGCCCTTAAGAAAGGGAATATGGTGGACAGAAGTTGGTAAATGAAAAGAACAATCTAAACTAATTTAATTGGTAAAGTGGGAGGAAGCACCTTCTGAACTGGGAGTGCAGGAGGGTATCCTGGGCATTCCAGCACTTTATCTTCAGTCTTGCTTCCGCTTCTCCTTCGGGCAGCAGCTTGCAGCTCCTGGGCTTTCGGCCAAGACTTTGGCCTTGAAAACTGATAAAAGCCTGTATTAACTCCTTTCCAATTAACACAAACTGCTTCTAATTTTTTTCTCTCTTTTCTTTCTCTTTCTAACCCACTCTGGGGAAAGGGGGAAAGAGGGGAGAGCAGAGGTGGGAAACCCCCCTCAGCAGAGGGGGGAACTCTCATTTCTGTGCTACTTTGTTGTATATCTTTGTATATATTGTACGTATTGTAAATTTGTATATATTCCCCTGCATATCCTACATTGCTTTGTAAATATACAGCTCCACTGCTTTGCTAAGTCAGCTGTGAGGTTTTTTTTCCCTTTCCCTTCAATTTTCTTTCCCTTTACTTTACAAGGGGGAAGGGAGGAGGCTTCTTGGCCTTACCCTTCCAACCCTACGACACAATGATATAAAGTACATGCAGTGAGTGACCTGAAATACATCTATAGTTATTGTGAAATACCATGTTAAATTTTTGACAAAACTAGCCAGTTAGTACACAAAATTTCCATTGAAATAGTCCTGTTGAATTACTTGTGAAACTCTGAGGAAGTTTCAGAAACGCTGTTACAATTGATGTATAGAGCTGTCAGACAAAAAAAAAACAAAACTCATTGTGCTAAGTGCTTTCCTGAAGGCTGGTGAAAGATTGACAGTACTTCAAGAATCTTGCCACTGAGGAAGGTGAGGAAAGGAAATCTGTTTCTGATTAAATTAAAAACATTAATCTCAAACAAGGATTAAATAAGGTTTATAAAGATTAGAGATACATTATACATTATTAGAGACACATTCATGTTATTTCAGTGCATACAAATTATCTTGAAAGATAAGTAAGTAGCAAGCATATATGCAAGTTAAAGTGGAAAGGAATTGCTGCTCTATTTCTGGCTCATTCCCTTTATGTTGCTTCAGTGCACCGCAAATTTCAGCTGGCCCAGCCTGCCTGCAATCAGAAATTCCTTTCATAGAGCCAATGAAAAACTAATCTGTGAGACTGAATAACGGTGATATATTCCTGGCTTAAAGGATTTGTACAAACAGACCTCATCTCTGCAGTGCCATAACTGCATTCTGTATCTACATAACACATGTAACTTGTGGAAGTGAAAAAAAATAATCAAAAGGCTAAACTGTAACACTCACATTGTGATAACTCCCCAAGACAATACTGCTTTACAAAAACCTGTTGCAGTTTCTGACTCTCACACAGCGAATCTAAATGAAACCTAAACAATGTTACCATGTGACGAGCAATCTACTGTTCTGCTGCACACATGGCCTTAGTCAAAGTGGAGGCACAGACCGCAGAGACTGAAGGAGAGTCTGATAACACAACACATTACAATTCTTTTCCTAAAGCATACCTTGGTGGTGGACAAATTCTCAGGAACTGTCATCTTCAATTTAAAGAAACACTGCTGTTGAGAAAATTTACCAGTTCCTGATAGGAACCATGAACATATTGCCATCTCACTTTTCTCCAAGGCAGCTGGCAAACCTAGTTAAGGAAACTTATTTTGGCACAGTGGAAAAAAGCACTTCTGTTCCATAGATACATGAAGACCAGAGATGGCTTCTCTTAAAGAAGACTGACCTAATGATTGAAGATACTGTTCTGGCTATTTATACCACATTTTATGCACTTAGTTTAATTATCCTTATTTCTACTAAAGCTGTGTGATAGGCACATAGATGTGCTCTATATACAGTCCAAGGAAAGCATATATGTCATAGTATATAATGCAATTTTTTATGCTAAATAGCAACCTGAAATTTCTGACAGGCAGCTGCATGGACAAATAACAATAATTGGCACATGGTATTCATTAATGTCTGCCTTCCTCAAACAGAGTTGATTGCTCAAAACAATTTTAATCCACATTATTGTCAGGAGTTAGAAACACCCACCTACCTTTCTCAATAAAGTGAAGAGCTAAGTCTCATACTTCCCTTGTGTGAAAGATGTAAATAGATCTGTCTTTCTATCTTCATGTTCTCTTATGTAGAATAGAATGGAATGGAATGGAATGGAATGGAATGGAATGGAATGGAATGGAATGGAATAGAATAGAATAGAATAGAATAGAATAGAATAGAATAGAATAGAATAGAATAGAATAGAATAGAATAGAATAGAATAGAATAGAATAGAATAGAATAGAAAGAACAGAATAGACCAGACCAGGTTGGAAGAGACCTTTGAGATCATAGTGCCCAACCTATCATCCAACACTATCTAATCAACTAAACCATGTTAAAGAGCTTGAATGATAAGACAACATGGGCATTTTTAGTAATAGAGACATAATGTAATGAGGAAAGTACAATCATTTCCAAAACATTAAATTGCTCTACAAATGTCAGTGAGATTAAATTCATCTTTTCTAAACCTGAATCATAATTATTACCTTCTCAGGCATAATATTTAGTGAAGTTCACACAAAGTAAGCATCTTTGTCCAAGGTCTAAGTGATGTCCTCAATTGAAAAACAGCAGCGGGGCAAACAGAGGCATAAGGATGAAAAACAAACAAGCAAATGAACACACATAATTCTTAATACATTTAAGGCAGGTGAAATATTTGCACATTATAGAAACATAGATCATTTGGGTTGCAAGAGACCTTAAAGATCATCTAGTTCCACACACCGCTATAGGCAGTGATACCTCCTACTAGACCATATTGCCCCATCCAGCTTGACTTTGAACACTTCAAGGGTTGCAGCCTTCACAACTTTTCCGTCAGATAGTAAGTATTCTTTTTTACCTGGTATTACTGCATGTGTTTACTTGTTCTTCTAAAGAACATATTTATAATCTGATTCTGACTTATTTAGGTAATATGTTGATTTTCCAAATCTAAAAATTGTTACTGTGGTGGGTTGATAGAAGGCCTAGCTCTCCCTCCCCCACAAAGAAAGAAACCACAGCTAGCCCAGTTGGAGAAGCAAAGGTTAGAGCTGTATTCATAAGCAATATGGAATGCAGGTTATATATACACACAATATACAGTATTTACAATATATATACAGAAATATACAGCAAAGAAAAATACAGGAACAAAATTCCCTCCTCCAGAGAGAGGAGGGTCCCCCCCCTGTAGCCCCCTCTCTCCCCCTACCTCCCTTTTTTTCCCAAAAAGCGTTAGAGAGAGAAAAGTAGTTATTAAGGAGGAAAATTCTTATTAGGCTTCCAAGTGCATGCAGGATTAGTGCTTATCTGGTATTCAAGGTCAACACTCCGTCTAGTTGCTCAGAAGCAGACAGGCTGGAAAGGGAGAACAGAGAGGAACTGAGGAAAATTCCAGCTGCACTAAAACTTAAAGTTGCATTCTACCAATCTACCAATGAAATTCATTTAGACCTATCTTTGTTTTTCAAAACATTCAGCCAGAGTGTTCCAGCACTGTCCCTTTCTTAAAGGCACAGCCTAAAACGGTCACAGTTACTCTGAAAACTCAGAAGAATTGTTACTACAAATGTTTAGCTGATATCAAGGTACATAGTACCTCAAGGTACATAGTACCTAAGGCCAGTGGACATTTGCATCTTGACAGTAAAATGTCCTTAAGGAGGCAAAGCTGTTTCCAAATATTCATATCCACGCTCTCCAAATTTGGTAATAATAAAGGCTGTGGGTGTTGTGAATAAGTCTATGCGCACAGAAATCCACTGTGCTTATGATCAGACTTCTATTATTCTTGGAAAGCAAAACTTTACATTTTTTGAACAAGCTGTTCATGCAAACACCAATTATGCAGCACAATGGATTAAATTAATTTGGCTTCTGTCCTCCTTTTCAAACTGGCAGTCTAATCCTAAAGTTGAGAGTAATAGTACCACAAGTGCAGGGAAGCTAGGTATGTTTCTCTCACTAGTTTCCCACCTATATCTTGTTACTAGGAGTTTTAAGGTAAGTATACAGAACAAAATGTTTAATGATTCTATGATTCTAACTTCAGCACAGGCAGGGGATGTTAATGAAATAGGATAGATTCACGTTGTGTTTCTTCAGAACGGCTAATAAAGCCATGACTGGGAGACAGAAATATTGGTTCAAAAAAATATGATTTCAAGTGGTTTCAAATGTGAAAATTATTTTTATTAGAAGCATTCCAATTACAGCTAAATATTCTTACTGCAGTTTGGAGAAATGTCTAGCAGACACATCCATTGCCACAAGACAGCAGCAATTTTATGTAGCTAGATGCTTCCCCACAAAAGAAAACCTCTCAGTTACCTTTAAACTGCCAAGCTGGCTAAACACCTGTTTTTAACTCTTCTGGTGTCTGACACATTCCTCTCTGCTGGCTTCCTGTCTGAGATGCTCAGAAATACTAGTGGCTAGAATTTCAACATTTTGTTGTTGTTGTTAATCCAGTGTACACTGCTAAATTCTGCAGATTAGACTTTTCATTCATGTTACATCAAGTCAGTAAAACAGACTGCAGGATAAGCTAGATGAAGAACATGGAAAGAAGTTTGAGTCTGTCTCTGCTATTTTTTTATGTTCTGCTGAGAAATTCAGCCCGTTAAACTAAGAAATTTCACAACTAAGATTAAATAGTGTCCTATGCTCTTGAGTATATATTTTTTTCTTTTATCCTTCCCCCCAAAATAACAGTTGACATATACATAGAATACATAGAATACATATACATAGAATAAACCAGGTTGGAAGAGACCTTCAAGATCACCGCGTCCAAACCATCAACCAGTCCAACCCACCTAAACAACTAACCCATGGCACCAAGCACCCCAGCAAGTCTCCTCCTGAACACCTCCAGTGATGGTGACTCCACCACCTCCCCAGGCAGCCTATTCCAATGAGCAATCACTCTCTCTGTATGAAATTTCTTCCTAACATCCAACCTAAACCTCCCCTGGTGCAGCCTGAGACTGTGTCCTCTTGTTCTGGTACTGACTGCCTGGGAGAAGAGACCAACATCCACCTGTCTACAACCTCCCTTCAGGTAGTTGTAGAGCGCAATGAGGTCATCCCTGAGTCTCCTCTTCTCCAGGCTAAGCAACCCCAGCTCCCTCAGTCTCTCCTCATAGGGCTTGTGTTCCAAACCCCTCACCAACTTCGTTGCCCTTCTCTGTACTCGTTCCAGCAAGTCAACATCCTTCCTAAATTGAGGGGCCCAGAAGTGCCCTAGAGTGATTTATTTAGTACAAGCTAAACTGTGAATCTTGCTTTAACTTCACTTTTCAAACTTCAGTCTTGATAATTTGCAACAAATAGACAACCTTTATTTTGGAACAAAGAGCTAATCTAATATTATCATCCCTTTGAAACGTTGCATATCACAGAGATTTCATTGTCATGGCAAAAAATGTTACAAAGGTAAACATAAATAATTCAAAAGCATTGGTCAAAATCTGATCTAATTTCACCAAATAATTCTTTATTGTTCAAATAATTTTCCAAAAGTGAAAGACACAGAGCAGTAAAGCTGTCATAATTTGGCCCCTGAATTAATATCTTGTAAGTAAAAATAATAAAACCCTGCAGCAATCCTTTCTTTGTTAAAAAAAAACACAACAAACCAACCAACCAACCAAAAAAACCCAAACAACACCAAGGAAATTGAAAAGAGTGAATGTTATGATGCACAATTCTCATTTGTAACTTAATTATGAACTCAGAAGGCTCATTAATTCATGAGTAACCAATCATCAGCCAATGATTATAGAGAAATTTAAAACTGTGATTTCTATGTAGGTTTGGGTTTATATGCATTAACAGTTTCATTAGCAGTTAGCACTGCCACTTAGAAAATTCTCAGAATACCTTAAAAAATTGTGCTTGATATCGTTTTTCAGCTTAGAAATAGTAATAAAAAAGATGCTGCAGCATAGTAAGATTGAAAGCTGGATTCCCCTCACCTCACATTATCTGCAAATGAAGGAGGTGATATCACTAATGAGCTAAGGAAGAAGCTCCAAAAAAAGCACCTGCAGGTGAGTATAAAGAAAGTTTAGGAAAGAGCAGGGAAAATATCATTCCTGAAATCTTTATCTCATTTATAGGCTGGTAGTGGAGATACTCAAACTCTGCAGGAAGTTCATTTTAGTCTTTTTGCCTCAGCATTTAGAGAAATGAGTTATACAAATCATACTCTCCATGCATGTCTGCCTATTTGTCTGTTAAAAGCCTTCTTATAACTGTAATGGATTACAATATGTTCAAATCAAAAAGAAGCATTTCTAGTGAATTTCTCACTGCTTCTTAATTTATCTCATCCCTGGATCTGAATGTAACACTTGGCTTTTTAACAGCAGATGTGAAAGTGTGTTACAAACTACCTGAAGGGAGGTTGTAGACAGGCGGATGATGGTCTCTTCTCCCAGGCACCCAGTACCAGAACAAGAGGACACAGTCTCAGGCTGTGCCAGGGGAGGTTCAGGTTGGATGTTAGGAAGAAGTTCTATACAGAAAGAGTGATTGCGCTATGGAATGGGCTGCCCGGGGAGGTGGTGGAGTCGCCGTCATTGAAGGTGTTCAGGAGGAGACTTGATGGGGTGCTTGGTGCCATGGGTTAGATGTTTGGGTGGGTTGGATTGGTTGCTGGGTTGGACACGATGATCTTGAAGGTCTCTTCCAACCTGGTTTGGTTTATTCTAATAAAGGTTTATTCTAATAAAGGAGGTTAGTGTTATTTCCATAGTATCACAGATCAAATCTTGAAAGGCAAAATCACTTAAAACTAACACACCTGTGGTAGTTTTAGGCTGATGCCTAGGAAATTTTCCACAGACATTGAGTGGAAAGTGATAGAATGTAAATAAATTGCCATTGGATGTACCGGGGAAATAATTATAAGCTCTAAATAAAGCTCTAAATAATCCTATTAGTCTCGTAACTAACATCTGGTCTGATAACACACCATACCATCCAAGATATGTCTTCATCTAATCTCTTCTAAAAAAATCTCCAGTGATGGAGAGTGCATTCTTCCCCAGACAATCTACTCTATTGCAGATTTGTCTTCAAAGTTGTCATTTATTTTTTTCAAACATGTCCCACAGTCATCTTCGATGGACTACAAGTCCATTACTTCTTCCATTGTCCCCAGTGGAAAAAAAACCCAAAAAACAACAGAAAAGATTTTATTCCCTACTGTGCACAACTCCCCTTTACACGTTTAGAAGAATCATCATACCTCATCTCGGTATTTTTCTGTTCAGACTAATTCTGACAGTTTTGCAGTGATTTCCCTTGACTATCTCTGTTACTTTCCTCTAGACCGCCTTTGAATGGAAAACAGCTGTTTTAAAGGACAGTCTCTTAAACCTTAGCTTCCAGCTAAGTTTCTAATGCTGCTGGGTGGTATGTTTCCCAGATGTTTCTTCTAGTCCCAGAATTGCTTCAGTTGGAAGAGACCTCCAAGATCATGGAGTCCCCTTGTTGACCTAACACCACAACAGCCATTAAACTATGTCCCAAAGTGCCATGAACAGAAGCATCTTCCACTAGGTCAGGTTGCTCAAAGCCCCATCCACCCTGCTATTGAAAATTTCCATGGAGGGGATATCCATAACTTCTTGGGTAATCTGTTCCAGTCTCGCATCACCCTCACAGCAAAGAATTTATTTCTGATAGTTAATCTAAACCTAATCTCTTTCAGTTTAAGTGTTCCATAATCACTTGTTAGCACTCCCCACTTTCCCAAATGTAACCATTTATTATGATAGTAATTATTATAATTGCTCTTATTAGTATTATAATAATTGTAATTACTATGATATTATTATCATTTTTTATAATGAAGATAAGATTAATTACAGTAAGGAGGTATGTATTTGATAACTACATTATAATGAAGATGTAATTAAGTTTATCTGGTTTTGTGTTTGCTTCTTGAAATTGGAACCTTTATGCTACTCTGTAAACTTTTTTAAAGCTTTTTCTTTAGTCATAAAGTGAAAAAACTTTTTTTTCTTTTTCTTTTTTTTTCTTTTGAAAGTTGATTTTCTCATATTCCTAAGAGCTGGCCCTGTAATGAGGGGGTTGGTCTCTTCTCCCAAGCAACCAGCACCAGAACAAGATGACGCAGTCTCAAGCTGCGCCAGGAGAAGTGTAGGCTTGAGGTGAGGAGAAATTTCTTCACTGAGAGAGCCATTTGCCATTGGAATGGGCTGCCCAGGCAGGTGGTGGAGTCACCATCCCTGGAGGTGCTCAAGAGGGGATTGGACGTGGCACTTAGTGCCATGGTTTAGTCATGGGGTCTGTGGTGATGGGTTGGCCTTGAGGATCTTTGAGGTCTCTTCCAATCTTGGCGATTCTGTGATCATCAAACTAGTAGTTCTATTTTCCAAAACAACCATAAAAAGCATATTCATTTGCCCTTTTATTTGTTTTCTTAGAGCTCAAAGTTATTAGGCTCTAGTAGGCCAGAGGTTACAATGGCAAAAGCAAAAGTAATAGATGAAAATATAAACTTGGGTTACTGTGGGGGATGCTGTCAAAGACCTTGCTGAAGTCCTATCTATCTATCTATCTATCTATCTATCTATCTATCTATCTATCTATCTATCTATCTATCTATCTATGTGTGTTTGTTTGTTTATTTGTTTGTTTAAAGAAAACTCTTTACCTCTCTACTTCCAAGCCGACTCCAAATTATTTCTTGGTGAATTTGCCCCATCCCTTTCTTTTTTTCCTCTCTGTTGGGAGGGAGCAGGGGAGACCAGGGGAGGGATTCTCAGCCTTGACCCCATCTGAGCTCTTAAATCCCAAGCTAAGGCTCAAACTACTGCAATGTGAAATCATTCTCCTTTCTCTCAGTTTCAGTTACACTTTTGATTTTTCTTGGATAATCAAAGAAATCTTCAGGGAGAAGAGACTTTTTTCCTCCCTTGCATGTTTATTTTTGGTTTAGACAGATTTCTCTTACTTGATATTGACAACCTGTTTTTCTTCTGTGCTATTTTTTGCTGGAATCTATGTGAACTATTTTTAAAAATGCAGTTTGCTGTAATCTGTTCAAATAAGCACTACAAATATGCTAACAAGTTATGAGCCTGGATTCTGCATTAACAACTCAGATGGTATGCACTTGTTATTGATATTTTTATTCCTAATCATAGAACCACTCAGCTGACATGACTGGAAAAGACCTCTTGGGTTATCTGTCTCAATCTTTTTGTACACAGCAGATTTTTTTCTTTTTTCACTGTTAGTCTGTCTCCTGTAGGTGTATGTCTGTGAACACATAAACACATGCACATATATACACAAGCATACATAATCCTAAAATTTAATGTAATCCTCCACCAATCAATTGCAGCAATTCAGTTTTCTCTCTAGGCATTATTTCATCACCTGTATTTTCTTAATGCTATAAAAACAAAAACAAAACCAAAGAAGGAAAAGTAAAGGTCAGGTGTGTTTACCACTTTTTCCAGTTTCAAATCAGTTATGCTTTCTCATGCACTGCATATATGCTACTTTTTTCCTTTAAAATATGATGTTTAAATCAGGGTTCTTAGATAGAGTTGCATTATATATCTTCTCTTCAATATAGAATAGAATAGAATAGAATAGGATAGGATAGGATAGGATAAGATAGGATAGGATAGGATAGGATAGGATAGGATAGAATAGAATAGAATAGAATAGAATAGAATAGAATAGAATAGAATAGAATAGAATAGAATAGACCAGACGTGGTTGGAAGAGACCTTCAAGATCATCGCGTCCAACCTATCATCCAACACCACCTAATCAACTAACCCATGCAACCAAGCACCCTATCAAGTCTCCTCCTGAACACCTCCAGAGATGGTGACTCCACCACCTCCCCAGGCAGCCCATTCCAATGGGCAATCACTCTCTCTGTGTAAAACTTCCTCCTGACCTCCAGCCTAAACCTCCCCTGGTGCAGCCTGAGACTGTGTCCTCTTGTTCTGGTGCTCACTGCCTGGGAGAAGAGACCAACTGCCTGTCTACAACCTCCCTTCAGGTAGTTGTAGACAGCAATAAGGTCACCCCTGAGTCTCCTCTTCTCCAGGCTAAGCAGCCCCAGTCCAGAAGTGCAGAACCCGGCACTTGGATGTGTTCAATCTCATGCCGTTGGACTCTGCCCATCTGTCCAGCCTGTCGAGGTCCCTCTGCAGAGCCTCTCTACCCTCCAGCAGATCAACTCCTGCTCCCAGCTTACCTTCCTTCTCCTTTTCACATATTAATGTCCTTTAATCAGTCACAGGGAAAACTGATCTGTATATAAAAACCAGGTAGACCTTGAGACTTCTCAGAGATCAACAAGTCCATGCAATTGCTGAGTTACTCCGAGAAGACAATTGTGGGTGGCCACTCAACTACCTGGTACTCTCTGTTCTTATCACACCTCTCTTTATAAAGGAAGCATTTCCAAAAAGGAGACTCTCATAAAGGAGCTGACTTAAAATAGCACTGGAAACTGTAATAAAAGCATTTTGTAACTTGAGAAAGTTTTATTTGTGAGATTAATATTTATTTGTAAGCTTAATATTCTCACCATCAAAAAGCCCCTTTTCCCTCCTTTTTGAACCTTCTGTTCAGATATTTATACATATTGATGAGACCCCAAATCTTCTCAGCTTCTGGTGGTGGTTTAGTCTGCAATTACCCTCATAGCTCCTCGTCATATTTCCCTAGCTCACAATCTCTTGCTTCTAAACTCTCCTTCTTCTTCCCTTTCAGCCCTGTGTGCATCCCTCTTACCTGGTTGCTTCTTTTCCCTTACGTTTACTCTTTCTCCCTTACCTTCTCTCTTCTTTCTGTTCTTATTTGGTAGCTTTTTTCAAGTGCAGCTTTTTATTTCTTCTTGTTCAGTTGAACAAGTGAAGCAGCAACATGAAGAAGTCTCTCTAGCATAGTATAGCATTGGAAAACCATCTTTTACACATCAAAGTATGATAGGCTTTGGAAGTCTCAGTTTGGTACTGATTTTTGTGTACTAAGAGCTGTCATGGAATGAAGCATATACTCGCCATGGAATGAAGCATATACTTGGCTATACTTGCCCTTCTTTCTGGATTTGTACACAAATGATTTAAATTTAACAACTTTACCATACACATTTGAGCTACATTATGGGAAACAGTACAAATCCGTAACTCATTATTTCTGGCTGTGTTATTGGCAAAAACGTCTAAGTTATTATTTAAATATTATTTTTATTATTATATATAAATTTTTAGTCTTATCTTTTAAATGCAGATGTCTAGAGAATGACACTTTCATTTTGCAGCGATTTCTTAAGCTTTAAAATACTTTGTTTCCCATCAAAATAAACCAAATGCCTTCTGGAAAGTATATGAGAGATTTAATTTCTTGCGCCTTTCTTGACTAGAACTGAAGCTTTCTGTTTGGAAACAATACAAAAATATGTTGTAATAGGCACTCAGTAGTAACCTCTGATAAGAAATAAATTCACACACTTTTCAATCTCTTTGATTAATGCACTAGTGCAGGATGAAAGAAATACAAACTCAAGTTTTTGGTCTTCTTGTATCAAAAGGATCTGTTATGGTAAATTCTTCACTGCAGAAAAGTGACATCAGATCTGCTTCATACTCTGAATGAATGCTCTGTTCAGATGCCCAATAAAGAATGGAAATCTCTTTCTATCACCCAAAATAAATATCTAAAACAATCAATAGAATCTTTGAAAGAGGGGTGTTTCAACCTGATTGCAAATGCTCTGATCCTTTTCATTTCACTTTTTCCCCTTCAGATTAACTATATGCTGTTCTGCCTGTTAACAGGACACAGATCACTTCATCTCAGAACACCATGGAAGAACATCCCTCTCTCACAACAGCAATCATGTTCACTTCTGAGTGAACAAAAGGAAGATTTATTGGAGGTTTGCAGAAGATTGAAGAAAGAAAACAAAAAATTAAATAGCTGAGTGGTGTCTTTGAACACGGTGGAAGCTTCTCTTATGCAGCTTAATGCCTTGTGTAGCTAAGCCTTTGATTCATCTCATTGTCAAAGTTTTAGTGACAGTAGTTGGATGAATACAAATATGAGTGAAAATATGCTCTTCCTTTCCAGTGTTCTCAATCTCTTGGCAAAGTTGCAAAGGAGATGTAAATCTGAAGTTGGACTTAATTGGTTTTCTTCCTCAAGCACTGAATTTTTGCTTTCATACTGGATTACATACGTGGGAGCCTTCTGCAGCCTCCCACACCCACCTTATTCCTCACAATAAGATACTACCAAACTGAGAAGACTGTGTGGAGATTTTGGGGAATTTCTATCAAATGAACTCCAGAAGAACAAATTAGACAAATGGGAAGAGCTAGGTACAGATAAGCATCTCTAAGGCTGGGCATGGACTAAATAAACTCCTTAGGTCACTTTGACCTGCAAGATTGATAAGGAAGAATGAAAAGTTACTAACTCTTCTTTACTTATCCAAATGTATTACTTTTATTTGGAGAACGGGAAAACCAACATCTTCTCAGTCATAAATGAAAACCTGAATGGAAACTGTGTTCCCACACAGAATAATAAATTTCCAGCCTATCAAAATAGAAACCCAGACCTTTTACTGGTATGTTAATCAACCCTTTCTTATTCTGGATAAGGAATGCCTCTCTCTTTCTCTTCCACGGCTGAATAAATGAATTTGTATATCTTTCAGTTGATTGTCAGTTTGGTAACAACCATGGAAATGCCAGTTGTTCAACATTCATGGGTCCTAAAGATGTCCTCAAGAATTCCATCTGCCAGTACTCAATCCAAAGGAAATCATTCCAGCTTGTCAGAAAGAAAGGTTTTTTTTTAACATTGCACACATACCAAAACACAGTTACAGAGCTGCTTTTGTAAATCACTAGTCAGTGATGCTGCTGTGTTAACCTGTAAGTGTTCAGGCAAAGTGTCTTTTGTGAACAGATGGAAGACTTACTTTCCCAGATGCTCACTCTCACTTGCTAGTGATTATCACTCCCTGAAATTTCTCCACAGAACTGCTCATGTTGAAATTGAAGTCAAAGTGAGGTAGCTAAAGTTGACAGATTTAAATACAAGATCTTTTCCTAAGCCAGAACACTGAAACTGTCTGAAGCTGTCTTAGCAAGAGCAGAGCTAACATACTAGAATGATGGCAAATTCTGCCTGAGAAACAGGACAGACAGAGGCAGTGATAAGCAGCTGGAAATGTCCATATGGTAACACAGATCTAAAAAAGGATACACGTCCAAAGCATAATGGTACATCAATACATTTTAAACAGTGGATTTCTTTTTCCTTTTCGTTCACCCTTAGCTTTCTCTCTATCCCAAATATTGTACTTTCTCTTTGCTAAACCAACTGTTTATGCTAATGTGTTCTGAGCCAGCTAGCCACATTCACTGGTGTAGAGAAACATACTTTATCATAGAATCATAGAAGCAACAAGGTTGGAAAAGACCTTGGAGATCATCAAGTCCAAACTGTCACCACAGACCTCATGACTACTAGACCATGGCACCAAGTGCCACGTCCAATCCCTTTTTGAACACCTCCAGGGACAGTGATCCACCACCTCCCCAGGCAGCCCATTCCAATGACGAACAACTCTCTCTGTGAAGAACTTTCTCCTCACCTCGAGCCTGAACTTCCCCTGGCACAGCTTGAGACTGTGTCCTCTTGTTTTGGTGCTGGTTGCCTGGGAGAAGAGACCAACCCCCTCCTGGCTACAACAACCCTTCAGGTAGTTGTAGACAGCAATAAGGTCACCCCTGAGCCTCCTCGTCTCCAGGTTAAGCAACCACAGCACCCTCAGCCTCTCCTCATAGGGCTTGTGCTCAAGGCCTCTCCCCAGCCTTGTTGCCCTTCTCTGGACACGTTCAAGAGTCTCAATGTCCTTCTTAAATTGAGGGGCCCAGAACTGGACACAGTACTGAAGGTGTGGCCTAGCCAGTGCCGAGTACAGGGACACAATGACTTCCCTGCTCCTGCTGGCCACACTCTTGGGTGGCTATGGGTACTCTATTGTTCATATTTGGTTTATACACTCTCAGATCATGTAGGAGGCTTAAATAGATTCTTGACTGCATTATTGTTGAATTAACAGGCCACAAGGAGTTTCTCCTGGCTTTATGCTTAAACATGGATTTACTGCTTGCTGCAGGAAGATTGGGATATCTGTTTGTACAGTTTACCCACTGTTTTTTGTTGAATGAATCTGAATTGAAAAAGTGAGTTTGTACCAAACGATCACTTCTCTAATGTAGTACTATTCCATCTTGCTGAAGAGTTCATGCCAGTTTTACATGCTGCCAAACCACAACATTTTTTCCAGGATCTAATTCACAGCATGGGCTCATATCTCTGAGTCCATTATACTGATCAGATGGAAATATGGAAGAGTATCTCATCCAGATCTTGCATCAAAGCATTACTAACAGGAAAAAATGTGCCTACAAAAGTGCTTTCACTGTCTGCAGTGAACTAACTTGGCAGACCACAAATGCAAGAAGACGGAGTTCTCCTTCAGCTTGTTTTTCTTTTCCTCAGTCTTGTCTGCACAGTCCTTGCTCAGCTCACCTTGACTTTTACTTGATGCTTTTGTAAGTTACTTCATTTTAGTAGCTCAGCAAAAATGCTAGCAACACTGTAGACCCACTGTAGCTTATCAGCTTTTTTTGCCAAGCTGATAAGTAGAATTCTTCAGCAAGGTATCCTCTGAGCTATATAACACAAGGGAAGGAATGATGCAGACAAGCAGGGGAATGAACAGTGAAACTGTCAGCTTTGCTGGCAGGAAGTTACTCAGGCATCTCTGTTGCTCAGGGAGTTGTATCAGAAGAGTTTAAAAAAGAGGCACTGCTCTTTATCACCTGGGAGATCATCCAAGTCTCATTCAAGTAATTAAGTTTTCACACTTATTTTAATGACACTTGGATCAAGTGCTGTATAAACAGACTGGTAAATCACTACCAGCAAGTTATTAGCAAGCAAATGAACTCTGATCTTTAGTATGGGTGTACATTGTTCAAAGATGGTAAGTAGTTAGGAATGAAAAATACACTCCAAAATTAAAATGCACTTTGTGTGTATCTGGTAACCTTCCTACTTAAATCTTAAAGTAATTATTTAAGAATCATCTGTGATTAGACATTATCACTACTAATTATTTGGTAATTTTTATTGGTTTTTTTTCCCCCTAGCATTTCTCTGATTAATTGGCTTGACTTTTGCAAGGCATTGAAACTTCTTGTATCTTAAAAGTAAATACATAGGGTTTTAAATATTACAGATGTGCTTGTTCTTCATGTAGTAAATTGAGGTGTTAGCAGCCTCCCCTTCTTGTGACTTAAATGTTTTCTGTGTTGATCCTGCTTGAAAGGGCTCTTTTCTTTCACATCGGTGCCTCAATTTCAGTACTGCTTCACGACATTCTCAGCTTTTAATATTCATGGTATCAGCAGTTGACAAACAATAGAAGGTCACTATGCATTGCATGTGAGGAAACTCACTATTTCACCCCATTTTAATTACTTTATTTTTCTTTTTGCCACGTTAATTAATACTTGGAACCTATGGTCATACTATATGTGGTCACAGGAGCCTGCCCAAAAAAAAGGTATTATTATTATTATTATTATTATTATTATTATTATTATTATTATTATTATTATTGTAGGAAGAAGTTCTATACAGAAAGAGTGATTGCGCTATGGAATGGGTTGCCCAGGGAGGTGGTGGAGTCGCCGTCATTGAAGGTGTTCAGAAGGAGACTTGATGGGGTGCTTGGTGCCATGGGTTAGCTGTTTGGGTGGGTTGGATTGGTTGATGGGTTGGACATGATGATCTTGAAGGTCTCTTCCAACCTGGTTTGGTTTATTCTAATAAAGGTTTTTTTTTTTTATTCTATACTTGCATGATTCAAAGGGCCGATAGGGAGTTCTGGGATGAGTACTGCAAACCCAACTTGTTGCATGTTCTGTTGCTGACTAAGCTTTTCACCTCATGCAAACCTTAGCACACTAAATATCATCGACAGTAAAGTGTGGAGGTGGTTATGAAAATTAGGTTTTGAGTTTCTGAAGATCAACATGTATTCTTAGACATAAAGGATGTCCTGTTATGCTCCTAGCCCTAAAAACTCCCTAGTAAAACTTGCTAGGCACTTATTTTGATTGTACTATAGTGAAATTCACACTTACCATGTTTTCACAGTAATAGTCTCTGGAAGCTACTTTAGCGATAGTTACTACATTTTCCAACATTGCTGCTAATTTTACCCTTTAAATAATTTACAGAGTCCTTGCAAATAAAATTCTCTGTCTTTTAATATGAATATTGAAACTAGTAGCTCAGTCTATGTCTTTAACCAAATGCCTATCAAATTGTTTCCATTTACTTGTACAAATGTTCATTTTTCTTTCTTTTTTGTTCCTTCTATTCTGTGTTTATGTACACACTCGTGCAAATAGTAGGAGTAGTAGTTTTAAATGCCTCTGTGTGCTGCAATTTTCAGTACCTGAAACTTTCCTGCACTGCTAAGTTGATCTCTAAAGAACATTATAGAATGCTTTTGTATTGACTACATACCTGCCAAAGAAATCCACACTACTGTTCAATTCATGTCATTTGGCTCTAATGGGATATGACAATGAAAAATGAGGATGCCTTTGCTCTGCTGAGAACTCTCCTCATCTTTTAACCTCCCTGTAGTTCCATGCTGAAAAATTTGAAGCAAGCCAAATGCTGTGACACAAGGTTTTCTTTTCTTTTTAGCTAGAAATAAATTATTTTCATTCCACTAAGCTGAATTCAATAACTGATAATAAACGTAATTACATTTTTTCCCCTCAGATTATTGAAGCTATCCCTAAAAGACAATAAATTAAGGGTGACTTTTCAGTAATTTTATTACTTCAGCTTCCAAAAGGTATAACAAAATTGTTCTGAAATGTGATGTGATTAGTGTCTGTATTCATAATTGTGTGTCATGAATGCAAGAAAGGTAACAAGTGGGATTTTGAATATACCAGAAATAACTGAACCTTTTGCTTGGAAGTCAGCATAACATTTGTGAAAACAGCAGTGTAACTCACAGCATTCTTGCAGATGTCCAAATTAGAAAAAAAAAGTTTAAAATAAGCATTTGAATATGTTTTGTAGTTGCCATGTGTCGAGCTGAATATGCTGGTGCGTATTCAATACCACACCACTGTTGTGCCAGCTTCAAGATGAAAGCGCT
The DNA here is from genome assembly GCF_026170545.1 of Melanerpes formicivorus. NCBI lineage: Eukaryota > Metazoa > Chordata > Aves > Piciformes > Picidae > Melanerpes > Melanerpes formicivorus. The sequence goes on from NW_027142355.1 coordinate 36,423,524, forward strand.
GGCTGGAGCAAAGTATTATGGGGATTGAAGTTCAGATTGTATCATGAGAGGCTTCCTGTTCTGATTGCTGCTTTTGGATTCTGGGTCTGAGTTGTTGGTCTTTTCTGATGGGCTGGCTGCTGCATGCATGGGTGAAGGGGGAACCATTTTATCACTGGCTTCTGCTGATGCTTCTGCTGTTTCTAAGGTAATTGTGCAGCATATCATCTCAGTAAACTCCTTATCTCAACCCAGAGGTGCTTTGTTGTTTTTTTTGTTTCCTGTGTTACTTTCCCTCCCATCTTTGTGAGTAGGGAGAGGGGCTTCTGAGAGAGGGCTGTGTAGACCCAGGACAGTCTCTTAAATCTAACACATATATCCATATCCATACTAAATCTACATTTTTACACATATACAAATATCTACTTAAATATCTGTCTATATATTTGTACATGCCTTTGCATACCTGTGTGTATGTGTTGTGATTTCTGTCTGCATTGTGACTGCACTATTGCAAACATATGCATAAAGATGGAAAATCAATGTGTGCGAATAGAATAGAATAGAATAGAATAGAATAGAATAGAATAGAATAGAATAGAATAGAATAGAATAGAGCTTCAAGATCATAGCATCCAACCTACCATCCAACACCATCTAATCAACTAAATGGTAAAAGCACCAGCAGATTAAGAGCGTGCAAGATGAAAATGTTTCCTTCTGTGATAACAAGAATGCTGTGACAGCTATGCCAACAAATACATTGTGATTCTATTATATCTTTATGTAGCTGTGCAGATTTACAGACCAATATTCATAATTATAGCTTCCTTGAATAAAGTACTAAAAATATTATACCCAAATAGCATTGTCATGAAACAGTAATCCTAGTTCCACCCCAAATTATCTGACTGCATTTCTGTTCAGTACAATTAGTGCTATCAATGCAGACATGGCTGCTAGTGAATAAATGTTGCAAAATACATAATCATATTTAAAATTCAGTGAGTAAATGTTGCAAAATACATAATCATATTTAAAATTCCTCAGGTACTTTCACTTGAACTGCATACTGGCTGAAGAAACACAAACAGAGGCTAATGAATAAAGGCAAAATGGGAATTTGTTGGAAGGCCTTTACTGGAAGAAGTGAGTTCTTTGTTTTGTCTCTTCTATTTTCCAGTGTTCAATGATCTAAAAGAAGGGGGGTGGGGTGGATAAATTATGGAATTCACTGATAATCAATCTGATATTGCATGTAAAGAAATTCTAAACACAGCTGAAAGAGATAAAGACATGAGATGCTAGAAACTTTTAAGTAAATAGTAATATGAAATCAGACATTAAAATAATGCAAGTTTACATATATACAACTGGACTGAAACAACACCACTGCTGAAGTGGGTTTCATCGTGATGAGTACTCCTAGAAAGTATTGAGAAAGCATTAAGTATTACACTAGTCAACCAGAGGAATTGTTTAAACACAAGGACATGCTTTCCACCTGAACCTGTGCTCACAATGTCACCTCAGAAACTGTCAGTGCTGTGTGATTCTGCAAATGAAGAATTAAATAAGGAACACTGCATGTTGGCGGTGTTTTTATTTTAAATTAAGAGTGCAGAGCTATATTCCATCTACAAAACTACTTTTTTTTTTTCTGTCACTCTGATTGTTTTCTGCTCTTCAGAGCAGGGCCCATAATTTTGCAGAAATCTTGAGTGCAGAAAGGTTTCCAAGGTACTATTCTATCATCACTATAAGTGTTAGTAATTATGGTTTGACGTGGTTTCTTTCTCACATATTATAACAGCGTTAGCTAAAGATAACCTTGACACAACACAGGCCTATAAAATAAGCCTGTAGTTAATTTTGCAGTTAACACGTTTTAAATATATATTGTGTGCACCTTTACATATTCATCTTTTGTTGTTTTTACTTCACAGCTAGGAAAAGCCTTTTTGATCTGTAAACAGTTCTTCCATTGAAAAACAATATCTGAGCATTCAAAAATTGTTCCTGTTTGCCCCTAAGGTTAAATCAAAACCTTTTGAAATTTAAACTATAGTGGAAAAAAACTAAAGGGAGAAACCATAGGATGCTGCAGGACAGTTATCATCAGAACAATTATTTGGGCCATGTGAAAAAGTTTCAAGTTCCTTCCCAGCTCAATTTGAAGTTGAAGATGTTTATTCTCTTTTTGAATCTCTTCACCAGACTATTCTGAAATGGAAAAGTTTCTTGCTGGCGATCTTCACAATTTTGCAATACAAGACTACCTCTATGTTTAAAGTGCAGTAGAAAGTGTACCCTGCCAGGCTAAAGCTGAACTAGGTCAGGACTTCAAAAGGGTTTCTCTTCTACACATACATTTTGGTTTCTCTCACTGTTCGGCTTCCTCTCATATGCTTCCCTGGACACATATAGACATGGTGGATAACCTGAGGCATCTAAACTGCCCCTTGGTGTTTAATGTTAGAAAACTGACATCCTCTCTCAGAACCCAGCAGCCTGATTACTGTGATAAAATCTTTTCTAATGTGGCACTGTTTTGCACAGGAATTGTTCACTGGAACACTGTCTTAGAAATATCTTAACTTTTAAATGCAAACTTCCATAAAAACTGGAGAATCATTAGCCAAATATACATACAAATAATTAATTAGTGTAAAGAAGGGAAAAAAAAACCCAAACCACAACTCACCAATTCCAGTGGATAGCACAAAGCAAATAAATTGATTAATTTTTATCATAACATCCTGGGTTTTTTTCCTCTGTCCTAATTCACTGTACTATCTGCAATAGGGAAAAAAAACAAAAACCAACAATATCCACTATAATTTAATAAGTGGCATTTAAACTCATAAGATATTGCAACTGCCTAGCAGACATGTAGGCTTTTAATCTCTTTTGTTTTCTGCTGTTAGACTAGAATTACTGAATTGCTTTGAAGGAAATTGTTGACAACACCACATAATAACAAAGGATTATAGTGGATGACACTTCACGAATGTTACATATGTTTTTACCAACACCCCAAATTTCCATCTCTTCTACTTCCACCCATAAATGAATTAAAGCAAATAATAATGATAAAAGAAAAGTAGAGTAGTTACATTGCAGACCACAGCTTGCACCATTTGACAAAGAAGAATGACATATAGGCTGTTAAATGGTTTTGTCTACAACTATGGACACACTGAAATAAAATATTCTTTCTCCACATTCAAGATATTTATGTACATCTCAGGGGTGTCCTTTTGCTGGATGAAATCTTCTTAGTATTCTTTGTAGTCTGATATTTGGGGAAATATCTAAGTGATTTATTACCAGCTCCCTAGGAACGACCCACAGCAATGCACAATGCCATGAGAGAGGTCAGGATGCAGTATCTGGCAAGCAGTGCTTCTGCAGCAGTCAGGTCTGCTGGAGAGAAGCAGACTGTAAGGGCACATGCCAATGCAGCCAGCATATTCTGAAAAAAAAAATATGAGACTAAGCATATTTCAAAACCAAATGAATAACTGGCTGTACCGCAAGAACAGGACCCAAGAACTTTTTCCACTAAGCTGACCTTCAACTTCATGTTTTTTTCATTCCTTTGTATACAAGGATTACCATAAGACTCACGAACAAAAGTGATAGGTTGCAAAGAAGACAAGTGCCAGTCCTATTGGAATAAACAGCGGTGTCATCTTGAAAAGGTTGGACGTTACCTCTGTCCTGTTCTGGCATGGTCATATGGAATGGCACCATACTTCAAGACACACTTTTGGGCACCATACCTGAGGCAGAGTTTTGATCAACTAGATAAATTTATGCAAACACTGAGATTTCAAAAAGATATTAAAGAAAGTTTGAGAGGACTGGAATTACTCATTTAGGAAGATGTAATCAAGGATAAGAGAATAACATTTGGTCATGTAAAACATAGCTAAGAAAATGAAGTGTTGCAAGTCCTGATGGGCAGGACAAAAGAAGTAGATTCAGATTAAGAAAATGAGTGTTAGATCAATCCACAGAAGAAAAAAAAAAGGACAAACAAACAAACAACAACAGCAACAAAACCCAAAACCAACACAAAAGAGCACCCATGAACATAAAGATGATGGATGAGGCACTTGGTGCCATGGTTTAGTTGATTAGATGGTGTTGTGTGATAGGTTGGACTTGATGATCTTGAAAGTCTTTTCCAATCTGGTTAATTCTACTCTAGGTGAGGTGAGGAGGAAGTTCTTCACCGAGCGAGTCATTCGGCATTGGAATGGGTTGCCCAGGGAGGTGGTTGAGTCATCGACCCTGGAGGCGTTCAAGGGGAGATTGGACGTGGCACTTGGTGCCATGGTCTAGTCATGGGGTCTGTGGTGTCAGGTTGGACTCGATGATCCTCGAGGTCCTTTCCAACCTAAGTGATACTGTGATACTGTGATACTGTGATACTTCTATTCTATTCTATTCTATTCTATTCTATTCTATTCTATTCTATTCTATTCTAACCTAACCTAACCTAACCTAACCTAACCTAACCTAATCTATTCTATTCATAGGGAATGGGAGTGAGAAATGTTAAAAAAAAACAAAGCAAAAAACATAACAAAACAAAACCCCACACAAGAACAACAAACCAACCAACCAACCAACCAACCAAACTAAAAATAACCCCCCAAAAACCCCCAACCAAAGACCCCACAACAATCTAGAACATTTCCAGGAAAGGTACCTTCTATACTTGTTAATGAAAGAGGAATACAGGCAATATTACATGTATCACACAGTTTGAACTACAGTTCTTGTTCAAGGTCTTATCAACCCTCGTACAGAAACTTGCTATCACACTATCACCTTCTGGGAATGGATATACACCGTGTCAAACCCCAGTCCTGGGTCACAGATCCCAGGATAGCAGAAGTTACTATGTTGTTAAATCTAGCCTGGAATCTCTCTCTGAAAATCTGTGAAATTGCCTTATCAAAATGGATGTAAAACTTCCTGAAAAGAAGACATTATTTATTTTTTTCCTGTTCATCAGTTCAAAGCATGTTCCTGCCATCTTTTTCTGATGTCCTGCCTTTCTAGATGTCCTGCCTTACCTCACAGCACCTGTGCCATTTTTTTCTGATGTCCTGCCTTTCTAGATATCCTGCCTTATCTCACGGCACCTGATACAAGCATCCTTTTGATGTCACTCTTCTCAGCTTGTCTCCAAGCCTGGATTGTTGAACAGAACTGGAGAGACTGCCATTGATAGGCTCTCTATGATAGATATAAAGGAGTCTCTTAAGTTAGGATGAACCCAACATCTTTCAGTTTTCATAAGAGTGTGAAAATGTCAAGGGTCATCAATCACAAAAGTAGCTAACATTCCTGCAGAAATAGTCTTAATTAAATATTCTCCAGGACATGATATTTTATTTGTTGATGAATTATCAGATCTCTCAGGATGTCCTTCACAGCTATACATCTGGAAATGTTGCCTTTGGCTATACTTCTGACTGGAATATTATTACTTACTTGTCTTCTTTGGTTTTTTTTTTAACAGTGCTTTCATGCTGCCTTAGAGTAAATTATAAGCAAACAGGTGGACAGTAATATGATAGATAAATCAGATGTGGTACTCATACAATAAAATTCCGATGTTTTCCAAGTTCTGACACTGAAAAAGCTAGTTTCATACTAAGAAATTTTTATCACTCCCTGCCTAAATAAAGCATAAAACCAATTTAGACCTTTGAGACATGCACTGACCACAAAGCAGCAACAGCTGATGTTTTGCAAGAGAAAAATTCAGTAGTCCAGAAAACATTTGAGGCTGAATTTTTATTTTAGTGTTACTAGTGGAAAAAGGCAAAGGCAAAGAAATTTTAAGATCAGAAGCAACCAGAAAGTAAGGATCAGAGAGAGGGGGTATGTTGCAGGGATTAAGGTGACAATGAAGAGGATGAAGGGAAAAGCATTACTTAAAATCCAATCATCAGATTAAGAAGATTAAGGATTAGGGAACAGATGGAAATCCTTGTGATTTAATAGGAAATGGTTAGCAACTTGCTACACCAAGTGGACCTACACAAGTCTTTGGAGCTGGATGGGATACTGAAGGAGGTGCTCACCAAGTCACTTACCAACATTTCCAAGAGTACTGGCTAACCAGGGAGGTCCCAAGTGAATGAAAGTTAGCAAATGTGATACACATCCAAAGACGGGCTGGAAGGAAGATCCAGGGAACTAAAGGCCTATCAGGGAATATTTTGGAGCAGATCATCCTGAGTGCCATTATACAACACATGCAGGACAACCAGGCCATCAAGCATGCTCAGCATGGGTTTGAGCAAGGTAGGTCATGAATTTCCTGATCTCATTCTATGTCAAGGTAATTCGTTCAGTAGATCAGAGGAAGACTGTGAATGTTGTCTACCTCTACTACAGTAAAGTATTTGACATTGTGTCCCACAGGATCCTTCTGGAGAAACTGGCTTTTCATAGCTTGGTTAGGTGTACACTTTGAGGGGTAAAAAAGTGGCTAGATGGCCAGATCTGAAGAATGCAGTGAACACAGTTATATTCACCTGGTCACAAGAGGTGTTCTCCAGGGCTCAGTTTGGGTCCCAGTTCTCTTTAATATCATTATCAATGAGTGCTTCTTCAGCAACTTTATAGATTACACTAAGCTGGGAGGGACTGTTGATCTCATAGAGGGAAGAAAGACTGTGCAGAGGTATCTGGACAAGCTGCTTCAGTTGACTGAAGCTAATGGCATGAAGTTCAAGGCCAAATGCTGGGTCCTGCACTGGGTTCAAAAAAACCCCATGGAACACTGCAGACTTGGGAAAGAGTGGCAGGAAAGTTGCTTGGCAGAAAGGGATCTGGGGGTGCTGGTTGACATCTAGAGGAACTTTAGCGAATAGGGTTCCCAGCTGGTCAAGAAGGCAAACAGCATTCTGGCCTATATCAGGAATAGTGTGGCCAGCAGGAGTAGAGAGATCATTGTCCTCACGTACTCAGCACTGGTGAGACTGCATCTTGAATACTGTGTCCATTTTGGGCCCCTCCCTATAAGAAAAATATGAAGGTGTCAGAGCATGTCCAGAGAAGGGCTACTAAACTGGAAAAGGGTCTAGAGCACAAGTCCTGTGAGAAGCAGGTGAGGGAACTGGGATTGTTTATCATGAAGAAAAGAAGGCCGGGGGGAGATGTTATGGTTCTCTACAACTACCTGAAAGGGGATTGTAGCAAGGCAGGTGTTGGTTGGCTCTCCTAAGTAGCAAGTGACAAAGACAAGAGGAAATAGCCTCAGGTTGTGCCATGGGAAGTTTACATTGGACATTAGGGAAAAAAAGAAAAGAGCAAGCTGCCCAGAAAAGTTGTTGAATTGTCATGTTTGGAGGTGTTTAAAAGATATATAGATGTGGGGCATAGGGACATGGTTTAGCAGTTGACTTGGTAATCACAGAATCAACAAGGTCGGAAGAGACCTCAAAGATCATCAAGTCCAACCTGTCACCAGAGACCTCATGACTACTAAACCATGGCACCAAGTGCCACATCCAATCCCTTCTTGAACACCTCAGGGATGGTGATTCCACCACCTCCCCAGGCAGCCCATTCCAATGACAAACAACTCTCTCTGTGAAGAACTTTCTCCTCACCTCCAGCCTAAACTTCCCCTGGTGCAGCTTGAGACTGTGTCCTCTTGTTTTGGTGCTGGTTGCCTGGGAGAAGAGACCAAACCCCTCCTGGCTACAACCTCCCTTCAGGTAGTTGTAGACAGCAATAAGGTCTCCCCTGAGCCTCCTCTTCTGCAGGCTAAACAATCCCAGATCCCTCAGCCTCTTCTCATAGGGCTTGTACTCGAGGCCTCTCCCCAGCCTCGTTGCCCTTCTCTGGACACCTTCAAGAGTCTCAATGTCCTTCTTAAATTGAGGGGCCCAGAGCTGGACACAGTACTGAAGGTGTGGCCTAACCAGTGCAGAGTACAGGGGCACAATGACTTCCCTGCTCCTGCTGGCCACACTATTCTTGATGCAGGCCATGGTGCCATTGGCCTTCTTGGCTACCTGGGCATACTGCTGGCTCATGTTCAGCCAGCTGTCAATTAGTACCACCAGATCCCTTTCTGTTTGGCTGCTCTCCAGCCACTCCGACCCCAGCCTGTAGTGCTGCATGGGGTTGTTATGGCCAAAATGCAGCACCCGGTACTTGGACTTGTTGAATGTCATCATGTTGGGCTCTGCCCAAATGTTAGGTTAATGGTTGGACTCAATGATCTAAAATATCTTTTCCAGTCTAAAAAAAGTCTATTATTCTGTAAGAATACCATGAGCTGGTCATCTGGACAGCAAGTTTGCAATGTGGTGCTTACATGCTATATTGGGATAGTAACAGGTGGGATGCATCAATTTACATACAAGGTGCAGTTTTATGTGAGATTTTTGCAAGGGATGATTTTATTTGATTCCTTAAATGTTTCTTGCACTTAAATTTCACCTGAATGGTTTAAATTGAGCAGAATTATTTCCCCCCACACCTTCTTTTTCACAATATCAGGATGCAATAGGCTTGTAGAAAATCTCCCAGTCTTGATTTGAAGCTATCAAGAGACGCAAAAAACTGTTACTAGCATTGATAGATTTTTCTTCCATAACTGATAAAAGTGCACAGTTTACTTCCAACATGAATATCTAGTTTCAATTTCCAACTACTTCTTATGATGTCTTCTTATGGTTCTTCTTATGATGTCTTCCACTATGTAAAAGTGGAAGACACTTACATACTGTAGTCAAATTACCTTACAATCTTCTTTTGGATATCTTCTGTATTTAACTTCAAGGTACTTTCTCCAATGCTTCAATCATTTTTGCTAATATATATATTTTTTTCATGAATTTTCTTTAAATTTTATTCTTCTTTTAAATTATCTAGAGAACAGAGTTATGGAGAACATCCTGATAACACTCCCAGCAATGACAAAATCAGTGATGTGCTCTAATTAACTTCTCCTTGTTCAAAACAGATTACTTTTTATTGCTACAGGATTGTTCTGCAAGCTGGTTATCTTGCCACTATGACTCTTAGATCCTTTCAATCTCTTATTTTCAGGAAAAAAAATTAACCTGCAGCTACAAACACCATTATTAAATTAATAGCCTTCTCTCTGGCTGCATTAGAAATACTTCATTTGGACATGACTAGTTTATCAAGCTCTCCAGATTACTTTATGGCATCTACATTCTTCTCATTATTTACCATTGTGATAAATTTTATGCCTTCTCCATTTATTATTGCTGGCAATAACTTCTTTGTTATGTCTCACTGGACAGTGTCCCATTCCCTGTACATTGATGATTAGCCATTGATGGCTTAGTTTCAATAAGTCAGTTAAGCAGTTCTTGATCCGTTCAACATATACTTTATGATACTGTACTGTGCCTACTACCTAGATTTATTATACAGCGAGAATTAATGGTCTGGAAATCTTCTTAAAAGTTCCTTCAGCTTCAGATTGTTCTAGCCTGACTTCAGCAGAGACTGGTCTCTTCATTAAGGAAAAACCAGAAATCATTTTTGTGTAGCCTCCTTCTGTACTACAAGGTAATCTATCATTACATCTCCTAAGTCCTTGTTTTCAGCCAAGCAAGGCTGACACCAGGAACATAACGGGCAATTTACATTCAGGGTTTCCTGCGTTTCTCTTCATGGGGTGAAAACAGCTGCTAAGAAAATTTGCTACCTGAAAATTTTCCCAATATCTTAAAAATATGGAAGTCTCTCTATTTGGATGTAATATGCCTTTTACGTGCTCCAACTTATTATTTCGAGTGATTTTCTAAACTGCCTTACAATGCTGACCAGTCCTGAAATTACACCTCCTGCTTTTGTTGGAGGCAGGCAATGAACTGTAGTCAGCGAACCAGAGCCTTCTGTCTCTCAGCAACACTGATGCAGTGAAGACAGGATCTCAGCCATCTTCCACTTCTTTTGCATTAACTGTATTTCAAGTCCTAGTGTATAGCATAAGATGACTTACCAATATAACCTCTCAGAAATGCATTGTCCTTCAACTTTGTGAGTGAACAAAACACTAAAGAGAAAAGGGGTGGTACTGCCTTAGCTGAGATCCTTTGAGAACCTTTCATTACAGTGCATTACTGAGATCCTTTCTCTGAGAATCTTTCATATAGGGTAAGTTAAAAAAAGCTTAATAGACTTCACGAGGGTGCTGGGTAATTAAAGAGTGTCAGGATACAGTTCTTCATAATGTGTAGTGAGCTCTAAAATTCTACAGATAACTGTATAATTATCTAGAGCCAGAAGAATTTGTTACTGCCATTTTTATGTGTAATGTACTTAACTATTTTCTTAAAATTATATTAATTTGCTGATTTCCATACTAATGAGTTAAAGAGCATTTTCAATTCTTCATTCACAGCTCCTGCTTTCAAATCAAATGAAATAAGCACAAGTAAAGGGAGTGTATTTCATGCATTTCATGTCTGTCTTCCACTAACAAAAGAGTAGCTTTGATGCATCACAAATTCTACTTTTGTGAACTCACTATTCCCTAACAGACACATCTATGAAGAGAGGCTGAGGGAGCTGGAGTTGCTTAGCCTGGAGAAGAGAAGGCTCAGAGGAGACCTTATTTCTACAACTACCTGAAGGGAGGTTGTAGCCAGGTGGGTGTTGGTCTCTTCTCCCAGTCAGCCTGTGATAGAACAAGAGGACACAGTCTCACGCTGCACCAGGGGAGGTTTAGGCTGAATGTTAGGAAGAAGTTCTTCAGAGAAAGAGTGATTGCCCATTGAAATGGGCTGCCCAGGGAGGTGGTGGAGTCACCATCACTGGAGGTGTTTAGGAAGAGACTGGATGGGGCACTTGGTGCCATGGTTTAATTGATTAGATGGTATTGGATGATAGGTTGGACTCGATGATCTCAAAAGTCTTTTCCAACCGGGTTAATTCTGTTCTATGTCTTATACAAATAAAGCACTGGGAGTAAGCTAATGGAGGAAAAGTGTAGTCAATAAATTAATGAGATTTTAAGTGAGCAAACTTCATTGTGTTTTTCAGTCATTCATTGTTTCAGTGTTCCGTTGCAATCGCTATCACAAGGAAGGTATTGCTCGGTATTTTTTGCACTTGTTACAGCCGTTATCACCAGGATAACAAATTTCAGTTCCAGTGCCTTGTGTATTTCTTGAATCACAGTGGTGTGCCCTGTCCCCTGTCCTTTATGGATAGATGGACAATCTTATTTTTGTTATGTTTAATTGTTCTGACTTCACCTCTGAAAACACTTCAACATCACAGCACCTTTCCATGAAAAAAAGTTGAGTAGTAGGAGTTCTTTTCTACATGATGTGAGCATAATTAAAAAATTTGAAAGGTACAGGCTCATATTTAATCTTCCCCTATTGCCTGACACAAGCCTTTGTCATAGATGTAAACAGATAGAAAGGAAGTGAAAGAAGTGAAATATTATAGACACTTAGCCTTATTGAATCTCATGCAGTTAGCTTCAGAACAAACAGGGAATGGAAATAATGCCAAAGCCACTTGGTGCTAATATGGAGAAGAAGATAACTAACAAAATCAAGGGTTTCCAGACACTGAAGATCTGACAGTAGGGTAAGAATACAGACATAATTAATAGAAACATGCAGAGGTCTATATGCGTGCTCTGCCACACAAACTGCCATCATTCTTTTAATGAAATTCACAGGTATATTATATCAAACTATCTTTCCCTCAGCTATTTTGGAAAAAAAACCAAAACAAAAAACCAAACCACAAAACAAAACAAAAGGAAAGAACCTTGAGATTCCTGAGGAACTGACATTTTTTTTGCTAGAGCAGGCATGCATAACAGCCCATCGTTCTAAACCTTGCATTTCTGAAGGCATATGCATTACAAAGAATAGGCAAACAATGACATTTTCTTGGACAGTGAGAAGGCTCCAATCCTAGTACTGGAACTGTGTTATTTCTAAGTATTCATAGAATTCATTGAACCTTGCCAAGAGAGAAATCGAAGCAGTTGCAGTGAGTTGCTATTATAATGTATCTAGTAGCTGCCTTTTGCTCTGGCTGTTAAATATATTTGACCATAAGTGATTTCAGCAACCTTCTTTCTGGAAAAAAAAAAATAAGTCAGACATCTATTCAAAAAGCCTAGATTTTCAGTGAAGTGATTTTCTTTATAGCAACATTTCACCTGAAGTAAAATATATTAACCTTTTCACCCCGCTTCTCTTTCTCTTTGTAAACTTCAGGAATGTTGCCATGGGATATTTAAAACAGATCACCTCCATGTAAGAGATATTTTCCTAGGCATTCAGAAGCAGTCTGAGCACTAAATAACAGCAGGAGTTGAGAAAAAAAGAAGTTTGGGTTAGTATCTTGTTCTGCCACTCTTTCCTACGAAGATGTGTAGAGACTGATAGCTAATGAAGAGAGACCGTAGAAGTGAAACCTTTCAAAGCAAGGTAAATTAGTTTCAACTAATTTTTATTTGCATTATGCTTTCCACCTGGGCTCAGACAGTCCTCTCTCTGTGTTTCATTCCATCTTTACAGTTATTCCTCCCTCTTGTCTGAATAATGAGCTACGGTTTCCAGGTCCCAAAATAACTGCTTATGACTCGCACTTGCTAGCTTGGTCCCACAGTGTACAATGTAAGTGCAGTAGCTCTTATGAAAGATTTTTTTTCCTTTAATGTTTTCTCCTTCTTTTCTTTTTTAGAAAAATTCTCAAGAATTTATGTCCTCAAGAGGTCTTCCTCTTAACATTAGGGAAGAATCCTACAAGGTTCCCTTCTGATACAATTTACTTGTGACAGTTTGGTTTTGAAGCAATATGAAGAAATCTTTCCCGTTTTGATCTTCCAAATTAAGAAAATCTGGTCAGCTCTGTATAATAATGACTCAGTGGACATGAGGGCATATCCATCTCAGTACATCATACATGCTTCCCTTTCAGAATAAAGCCTTTGGAAGGGTTTTATGTGGGCAGTACATACCTAACTCACTGGTTATGATTCTCCGCTGAAAACAAACAATGTTATTGTTCCTGAGACCCTTGCAAATGTTAATTGTAGGGATTAAAAGCATTTTTACAGCCATTTTCCACCCAAACCCCATTTCTGTTTTACTGTGGTGCTTTTTAAGGTGTTGCTGTTTTGTTTTAATGTCAGAAAATAGGTGACTATTTACAATGAGATTAACAGCTTGAATTTAAATATGCTTACTTATAGAATTTTTTTCAGGGATTTTTGGGTTTGCTCTGTTTTGGAGGAACTTAAGAGTTAAAAAAGTGTTACCCTAGTAAATTCACCCTTTCTTTAAAACTAATTAAATAACAAATGAAGTTTTATTAAGTGTACAAAGACGGCTATTACTCTCAGTGCAGTTTCTGGAACATAGAGGGCACTGTTACATTAATGAAAATAACGTGTTACAAACTGAACCCTTTAGAATGGTTTTTAATGTTACCAGTATGCTATAGGGCAATGATCAGATGTAGCTGTTCCTTTTTGCAAGCAAGCAGTTCATAGAAAATATAAATGGAACCACAGATATAATGTATTTTTAGTCTAAAATCAGTTAGAAATATCTATTTAGAGATTTATTGGGTTTCTTGTTGCTGTTGTCATCATCATCATCATCAATCATCATTATTATAATTGTAATTATTATTTCTTTGAGTAAGGCTTGCTCTTGATACTAGCAAACACTATAGCTTTAAAACATCTTCATAATATCCCAACTTGCAGAGACACATCCTTAATCATCCTAACACATTTTGGAAAGAACATTTAGCACATAACTGGTAGATCACAAAGTACCTTACACACTAAGAAGAACCATATCACAAGTTGAGACACTGAGTAATTTTGCTTCTTTCTGCTGGCTTTTGCGAGCAAAGAGTCTACTCATGACAGTTCTTCATTACTGTCATCTTATCCTTTCTTCCTGCCCACAAGCAACAATAGTACTGGAAGAAGAGGAGCATTATGCAGACTATTTTCTTGGAGGCTCATGCTTTATTTTGTGCTCTGGGTGGCTGTGGAATTAAGAAGAATACTTGTAGTTTAAAGGACAGAAAACAGGCAGCATTTGTGAGACTGTGACACAGAGAGGGAACAGCAAGTTTTCTGATTATATAAGAGACAAGTCTGGAAATTGTTCTTGATACCCTTTGGAGCTGGGTGTGATATTTGTTAGGGGGCAGCACTGTCTTCTAAAGCAGGTCTGAGCTGGGTCTAGGTAAACATTGTACCATGCAATTGGTCAGAAAATTGGTTGGAAGGGCTGATACTTCAGGTCCACACTGCATTTCACTAGAAAAGAATCCTCATATGGATTGAGTGTCATTACTTAATGAGCAAAGGTATTAACACTCCCATATCTGCTGAAAATCAGAGAAGAAAGGTAATAACATCTTCAGCATCTTGTGTTTTGTAGTCCAGTGTTCTTTCATATATGTTTGTTTACTTGAAAGGTATTAAATTCTAAGCAATGCATATTTCTTTTTGCTCCTTTATAGAGACACTTTGGTGACTTTAGTAGCTACCTCGGTTTGGAAATTCCCATGACAATTGTCATGAATCTTACAGTACACAAAAAAATTATATAAGAAACCATATTTTTTCTAGCTAATCACATTCATAGTAGAATTAAAACTGTGGCCTGAATCAAGTTTAATTAGAGCTTCCTAGGCACTACCATATAACATATCTAGTAGCAATGACTCTTCTTTTATGTTGGAAAAGAGCAAGATTGGACCCATTTGCTTGCTGTTATTCCATTGTTTGCAGGTAGCCTGCAACTAGAGAGAAGTATTCAGCTTCCACTGCTTTGCACACTAAGTTCTTAAATAAATAGATTGATGTGTATGCCAATTCAGACAAAGGAGGTTGCTTCTCTTTAAAGCACAATTGATTAAGAATATAGCCATAGGCAAGAAATTTAGTGGCTATAGTGCTCGTATGAAAATTCTTGTGTAAATATGTGTCAGTTAGGTAAGCATGTGAAAACCCTTGTTTAAGTATGTGACAACTTGCTAAGGATGCTGTTACACTTGAAAATGATGCCACCAAAATTCATAGAAAATAAAAAAAAAAAAATCTACTCATTCTTTGGTGCAATTTCTATTAAGTCTTGAAAGAATCCTCCTGACACATTGAGTTTCTCTTTATGCGGTTATGCACTTTTAGCGCCATAAGCCACAGCATGATCTTAAAATCAAATACCAATGCTGAACCTTGATATCAGGTAGCAGAGTCCACTCTTGTTGTCTTCAGAGGAGAGTATATTTTCCTCTAATTAGAATAGAATAGAATAGAATAGAATAGAATAGAATAGAATAGAATAGAATAGACCATGTTGGAAGAGACCTTTGAGATCATTGAATCCAACCTTTCATCCAACACCATCTAATCAACTAAACCATGCCACCAAGCACCCTATCAAGTCTCCTTCTAAACATCCCCAATGATGGCGACTCCACCACCTCCCAGGCCAGCCCATTCCAATGGGCAATCACTCTCTCTATGAAGAATTTCTTCCTAACATCCAGACTAAATCTCCCTTTGTGCAGCTTGAGACTGTGTCCTCTTGTTCTGGTGCTGATTGCCTGGAAGAAGAGACAAGCCCCTGCCTGTCTACAACCTCCCTTCAGGTAGTTGTAGAGAGCAATAAGGTCTCTCCTCAGTCTCCACTTCTCCAGGCAGCTTTTATAGAATAATTTATGTGCTGCTTACAAAGGTTATGAAGGAGAAAAATTCTACAAACATGTGTGAACATATATAAATTTCAGATAAGAGGGGAAAAGGTAAGTTTTAAAATGAACTTGTAGAGAATTTAATATAGTTTTTGCCTGTCATTTTAAGAACAGTGACTATAATGTTCTTGAAGGTCTCTTCCAACCTGGTTTATTCTATTCTAATCATGCCTTGAACAGATACTTTTCTGTTGCCTAGAGACAGACTAGGGTTAGGCATTAATCAAATTAATCTTAGTTTAGGAAGATAGGTAGAAATTAATAAATTTCTACTTTTTCAATGCAATGAACATTTGTTATAGTCACACAGCCCATGTTGAAAGGTCGCTATTACAACTCAATTACTACTAGCAGATATTTAGTCTGAATTTTCATACCCCTACGCTTCTACAGGAAAACAAATAATCAAACAAAAATAATCAGGAATACCTCTGAAACACAATTGTGTAAATAATTGCAATACATGACATTATTCTTGTAATGTCAGCTCCTGGACTCAGGTGATTGATATAAAATGATTTTTAGGATTCTGATCAAGTAATTTTGGGGACATTTGTGATAACACAAATAAAAGTTCTGGAGAGTAAGAGAGGTGCCTGAGACTAGAAGAAAGTTAATGTCATGCCAGTCATCAAAAAGGGCAAGAAGGATGACCAGGTAACTACAGGTCAGTCAGCCTCACCTCCATTCCTAGAGAGGTGATGGAACTGTTTGTTCTTATTGCCATCTCAAAGCATATCAAGGAAGAGAGACTTATCAGGCATAGTCAGCGAGCATTCACCAAGGGGAAGTAATGTTTGACAAATCTGATAGTCTTTAATGATGACATAACTGGGGAGGGCAGTGGATGAGGTCTACCTTGAATTCAGTAAGGTCTTCAACACTGTCTCCCACAGTATCCTTACAGCTGTACTTTAGAAGTGTGGATTAGATGATTGGACATTGAAATGGTTTGAGAACTGGCAGGTGGGAGTGTCATAATCAGTGGGGCAGAGTCTAGATGGATGCCTGTGGCTAGGAGTGTTGCCTAGGTTTCAGTGCTGAGTCCAGTTCTGTTTAACATATTCATCAACGACCTGGACAAGAAAAAATAATGTATCCTGAGCAAGCTTGCTGATGATACAAAACTAGGAGGAGTGATTGACAAGCCAGAATGCTGTGCTGCAATTCAGAGACCTGGACAGGCTGGAGAGCTGGGCAGGGAGAAACCTAATAAAAGTCAACAAGGACAAGCTTAGAGAAATGCATCTGGGGAAGAACACCCCCAGGTATCAGTACAGCTCGAAGGCTGTCTTGCTGCAGAGCAGCTCTGGGTTAAAGGACCTGGGAGTCCTGATGATCTGCAGGCTGACTATAAGGCAGAAATGTGCCCTTGTAGCCAAGAAGCTCAATGGCATCCTGAGATGCATTAAGAATAATGTGACCTGTCATCAGATTGAAGGAGGTTCTTGCTCTGCACTGGTGAGGACTCATCTGGAATACTGCATCTATTCTGGGCTCCCCAGTTCAGGAAGGACAAGGAACTACTAGAGAGAATCCAGTGGAGAGGTACTAAGATGATTAAGGGACTGGAACATCCACCTTACAAGGAAAGGCTGAGAGAGCTGGATCTGTTTATCTTGGAGAAGAGGGGACTGAGGAATGGTAAATGTCAGGAGGATGGAACAGACTCTTCTGTGTGGTGTTCAGTGACAGGACAATGAGCAATGAACACAAACTGTAACATGGGAGATTCCACATAAACATAACCAAAAGAAATTCTTCACTTGAGGGTAGCAGAACACTGACACAGGCTGCCCAGAGAAGTTGAAGTCTCTGTACCTTGAGGCATTAAAAACCTGCCTGGACATGTTTCTGTGTGATTTCATATTGGTGGGTCGTACTTGATGATATTCAGAGGTCCCTTCCAACCCATACCATTCTGTGATTCTGTGCTAAGTTCAAAAAGGTTAAAGGAGCCTCCAACATTTAAAGTTATTTCATTAACAGAATCAGATCTTATAAAGTTAGGATAAGGCTGTGATTTTGAAATGCTTAGATTTGTTTCACATTGCTGTAGCTCCTTGCAACAAATTATGGGTATATTTGATAAACATAGTTGTTAAAGGACTTTTAAGATTTAACTCACAAAAGTTTTGATTCATTCAAAAATGGTTTGTGACAAGATCTGTTTTCTTTTGTGTTTTATTCCAAGTATCAAATACTCT
This sequence comes from Melanerpes formicivorus, assembly GCF_026170545.1. Classification (NCBI taxonomy): domain Eukaryota; kingdom Metazoa; phylum Chordata; class Aves; order Piciformes; family Picidae; genus Melanerpes; species Melanerpes formicivorus. The sequence continues at coordinate 36,441,484 of NW_027142355.1, forward strand.
TTAAATACCTCTCTAAATATCATACTCTCTCTAAATATCACACATACAAAGAAAAGATACTCCATTTCAGGTCAGGAAGAACTTCTGGAAGATTGTATAACCTAGACTAATACTTTGTAACTCATCTTACTTAAGAAACATTGGACTAAAAAAGTCTGATACTTCATTATATTCTAGAAGACCGTAAAATATTTGACTCAAAAATGTGACCTAGCAAATGTCACAGAATGTTAGGGGCTGGAAGGGACCTTGAAAGAGCATCCAGTGCAACCCCACTGCCAGAGCAGGATCACCTACACCAGATCACACTGGAACGCATCCAGGCAGATCCAGGCCTGGGTTCCATGTCATAGCCGTGGCATATTTTCAAACTCACTGATATATTTCAGCTCTGTACTGTGTGATGCCTTTTCCAACTGTGAAAAATTTCAGTACATCCTAGCTTAACCATGTCACAAGTGTAAGAACTCAGTATTTCCTTTTCATAGTTTCATAGTTTCATTCAGGGTTGGAAGGGACCACAAGGATCATCTAGTTCCAACCCCCCTGCCATGGGCAGGGACACCCCACACTAGATCAGGCTGGATCAGGCTTTTCAGAGCTTCCAGACAAGACATGAAAGAAATATTTCTCAAACAATAGTTCAAACGTAATTCTATTTTTAAAAAGACCCCTGGGAGTAGATGAAGGAGCCAGATGTATCTGGCATAGAGAGAGAGTTGGGTACCTTAGAACAAATTAACTGTGCTACAGACTAGGGAGCCATGAGGAGACATTGTTCATGTGATTTAGAGGAACTATACATGTAAACTGGTAAGCTTTTGAAAAATAAGGCATTTTTTATGACATCAATAGAAACCACAGATGGTTCTTGACATAAACTCAGCACATTTACAATTCACAGCCTGAAATGTAAAGTGGGTTTGGATTTATTTTTAATAAAACTTACCATTAAACGTGCCTATTGATGGAGGCAGAGACCCAGAGAATTTGCATAAGCTATATCTTAAATGAATTTCTTTTTCACTTATCGTCATGTGCTCAAATAGGCAAGGAAGAAGGTGGTTGAAATGCTTATGAGCTAAGTGATCCTAAATGCTTATATTTTTCTGAGTTTGATTCATGTTAAGAAGGCAGCCTTTTCTCTTCAAAATAAGCTGTCATAGCAGATACATCTTCTGGGACAATCCCCGATGACTCGTGCACTATTCCGCTCCTGGCAAGCCACAGTAATGTCACATTCAGAAAGCCTCAGTGCTAGCACTGCAATTATCACTGTTTTTTTCTTTTACAGTTCAGTTCACAGCTCTCTTAATCCAACCACTTGCAAAAGACTTCTTCATGCTGCAGTCTTTTCTTCTCTTTCCTTTTACATTGACAAGCTCCTTTCCTGCAAAATTAAACCAACAAAACATCAGTCTTTGAGGCATACTAATTATAAATCAGAATGAAGGAAAGCCAGCCCTTCTATGTGTAAACTGTGGAAAAAGAAAACTTCTTATGCCAAGAAAGACTAGATGTTACAAGTGAGAGTTTATGCATGCAAGAGAGGAGATAGTCATCATGGTCATGTTGGATCTTCTATGCACCTGATCAGATTGGTTTATGGTGATTTAGAATTGCCAGGGTTGGAAGAGACCTCAGAGATCATCTAGTTCCACCCCCCCACTTGCCATAGGCAGGGACCCCTCACACTAGAGCAGGTTGCCCAGAGCCACATCCAGCCGGGCTTTAAAAACTTCAAGGGTTCTACCCTTTCTTCTAGGCTTCTAGGCTTCTACCACATCCCTGGGCAACCTGTTCCAGTGTCTCACCACCCTCATGTTGAAGAACTTCTTCCTAACATCCAATCTGAATCTACCCATTTCTATTGTTCTGCTCCTCTCCCCCTAGTCCTGTCACTCCCTGACACCCTGAAAAGTCCCTCACCAGCATTCTTGTAGGCCCCCTTAAGATACTGGAAGGCCACAATAAGGTCTCTTTGGAGCCTTCTTCTCTACAGAGTGAACAGCCCCAACTCTCTGTCTTTGACTAGGACAAAGTTTTTGCAGAAAACAAGAAAAGTCCCAAAGAACTATGATAAAACTGCATGCAGTTAACTAACTCTTAAGAACACCAGCACCAGAACAAGAGGGCACAGTCTCAAGCTGTGCCAGGGGAAGTTTAGGCTGAGGTGAGGAGAAAGTTCTTCATAGAAAGAGCTGTTAGCCATTGAAATCTGCTGCTTATGGAGGTGGTGGAGTCACTGTCCCTGGAGGTGTTCAAGAGGGGATTGGATGTGGCACTTGAAGCCATGGCTTAGTTAGTCATGAGGTGTTGGGTGACAGTTTAGACTTGACGATCTCTCAGGTCTTTTCCAACCTTGTTGATTCTATGATTCTGTGATATATTTCAATGTACATTTTTATTGAATGAGGGCTGCTTCTTTCCATCTATAGCTACAGGCAGTTTTGATGCTTAAGAAGGCAACGTCTTTTTCCTCTCACAAACTCCATGCTTCTGACATCCTCAGTTTCTTGGACAAGAAGTAGATATAACAGTGAGATAATTGAATTCACATTTTCTGAAAAATTGAATATGAAAAAGACAACCAGAAAACATCCCAACTTTTACTACTTTATTCATTTTAACACAAAACGAGACTGGAATGTGATTTCATCCCTTTCAATTCACAGACCTCCTCATATGATTTCTTGAAGGCTGAAATGCTCCCCGCTTTATCTTCCCATAATGCAGTTAATTTCACAAACAAAGCATTACAGATTGTCTGTGCATCTAGTTGTTTACTTTGAAATGTTTCTGAGCATTAATTAGTGCTGCTGTCAACATATTCATTTGTGCCATTGAGAAAACACACAAACTGCCCACAAGCATCCAGTTGTCCCAGCTCCTAGCTCTGGATTTGAACAATACAGGAAGGTGTTTTTGAAAAGGATTTCAATCACACAGGGTTTTTTTATACATATATCATTTGTAAAGCATAACTTGGGAATTAATTTCTTTTTTTTTTTTTCTCCTACAGGCACATTCTGCAAATTATATGAGTGAATATCCGCTGTAAAAACCCCATAAAACCATTTACCTGCTACACATTTCTCTTAAGACACTTTTAGAGAGGTACTTACAGCGGCAAAACATCTTTAAGAATGGAAGTGTACAGACATCTTATTTCATAATGGGATGATAAACAGGCATCCATCACTACACAAAAGTATAGAATGATTACTCAATGAAACCTGACAAATTTCCAAATTCTGCTTTTGAAATGTTCAAAAACAAGAGAAGAGTATAAATCACAGTGCTGGAAACAGAGACAGCCCAGAGTTGACTGAAATTTCCAGCTATAAAATGTACTTATGAAAGAGGTTCCACAAATTGTTCTACGAAATCAATCAATAATGTTTTGTTTCTGGGGTACATAAAGATTGAGAAAATGTCTTTTTAGGAGACTTGCATTTCCATTCTCCTCGAGCTTTGAATTTTGCTCACAGTTCTTGTTCTGTATTTCCTCCATCCTCGCTGCTTCATGTCTGTATGACTGCGCTCTCTTATGATAGCAAGCTCAGCCTATGGCAGACAGGGTTGCTCCCACAGAGCTGCCCGAAAGAGCCATACAGAGACAGATGTGTGACAAAACTGTGGTGCCTACGCTGAGTGCCTGGACACCACATCCTGAGAAAAAGATGCCAGGCACCTCCCTTAGCATGAGCGATGTCACAAGTTGGAGCTAGGGTAAGTCTTTGTTTTCCAAAATAATCATGAAGGCATGCAAAAGTAGAAAGTGGTATAAATTGAAATTTCCAGTCAGATTAAATACCTCTGTCTGAATAAACAAAGGAAATATGAACATTTAAAAGTTACTGTTTTTCAATCCACTGCTTCTGAAAGAACTAGATTTTCATTTTATTTGTGCATTGATTTATTTTTTTTTCTGATCTTGGGAGACGTATTTCTCTTTAGAAATGCTACTTTTTCTTTTCTAATCACCTTTACCTTTGTATACCTCTCTTTGGTAGTTATTTTTTCCTTGCACCATTTTAAGAAAGTAATGATGAAAGATTTGAAATAGAAAATAGAAGAAATAGAAAATAGAAGATGTTAGCTTTCCTGTTGGTATCGTTTCCTTTATGTTTACAACAAAGTTAAAATACATTGATTTTTAAATAATGCTCAGATTTGGACCACCTCTGATCAAATGAAGTTGGTGAGGGGTTTGGAGCACAAGCCCTATGAGGAGAGGCTGAGGGAGCTGGGGTTGCTTAGCCTGGAGAAGAGGAGACTCAGGGGTGATCTTATTGCTCTCTACAACTACCTGAAGAGTGGTTGTAGATAGGCAGGTGTTGGTCTCTTCTCCCAGGCAGCCAGTACCAGAACAAGAGGACACAGTCTCAGGCTGTGCCAGGGGAGGTTCAGGTTGGATGTTAGGAAGAAGTTCTATACAGAGAGAGTGATTGCGCTATGGAATGGGCTGCCTGGGGAGGTGGTGGAGTCACCATCATTGGAGATGTTCAGGAGGAGACTTGATGGGGTGCTTGGTGCCATGGTTTAGTTGTTTAGGTGGGTTGGATTGGTTGATGGGTTGGACGTGATGATCTTGAAGGTCTCTTCCAACCTGGCGTATGTTTATTATTATTATTATAATAATTATTATTATTAGGAGGAGGAGGAGGAGGAGTTGTAGTAGTATACGCTTTCTTCAGATCCAAAGATGATTGTCCAAAGATGATTGTCCAGCACTGCTGCAACTGGTTTCTGTAAGCCCAGCTCAAATCACACTACAGCACTTCTGTCAGAAAACAAACATGGAATAGCAGTTTCTCCATCAGGCACCAAATGAGTTGTTTTTCTTTTTCTCTCCTGTATGGAGTAATTTCCAGCTCCCTGATAACACTTTCATTGTACTGTTATCTCCCCTTTCCATCTCTTCTTAGGCAGCCTCCATTACCTGCTGAAACCACAGCTGCATCTCTCATGCACTTCCATTTGACTATTTTTCTCTCACCTCTAGCTTCCTTTTTACTTGAAAAGTGAGGTTTCTGGTTGTATTATTTCATGGACATTAGGAGGGTAGAAGATTAGTTTTACCATTGCATCTTTTCCCTCTTTTTCTTTTCTTTTTTTCTTTTGGACATAGCAAGTCTCTTCCCACCATAACCCTCTAAGTAGCTATGCAGACCCAAGATGAGTCTGCATTCCCTGCGCTCACACAGCACACCAGCCTCATGAACCTTTGGAATGAAATAATAGTGTTCCCTGAGAATCACAATTGCAATCTTGTCATGCAATATGTGCATCATTTTGAGATTTTGGCTTCTATTATGCTCAACATATTGCTTGTTACCAGAGCTGTGCTGGTACCAAATTACACGGGATTGTTCCTTGCCTGGGCTTAGGGTCATTTTAAACTGCAGAATAATGAGAAGAGTACAATAAATCACAAATACATGTCTGAGCTGACCTTGCAGGTTCATGGAGACATGGCAGAAATGTGGATTTGCAGAACTTGGAGTGTGATGTCTAGCCATAGGCTAGTTATTCACACTTACAAGAGCTGTGGTTTGCAAACTTTGGAAGGACAGATTTGGGAATTGATGGACTACTCCTGAATACGGAGTTGCACATGTTTTGATCTCAGACTGCTTTAACAGGACTCTCACATCACGTGAATGTGCAAGTGAATTTAAGTATTCATTAACAGACCCGCAAAAGCTTGCCATTTTCATTTGTTTACTTTTTAATATGCAGTTAGAATCACATTATATGCTTTTCTAAATCTCCAGAAGCTTCTGAGGTTAGTGAAAGCTTTATTAAAGTGAATGCAGGAATTTTGCTGCATTTTATTGAAATTTCTTCCAATGCTTGATCCACTCCAAACTCTCTTTCAGAAAAAGACATTGCACTTTTCCATCCTTGCATACTAAAGGTGCAGTTTAAACAGTGTTGTGCAAAAAAAAAAAAGCATTTTAAATCCTATGCATTTTAAAAGACTGATACTTCAAGTTTATTTACAGTTTCATTCCCTTTTTGTGTCTTTTACGTTGAGTTAGGCAGTGACAGCTCATCAATTTGTGTATACACTGATCTAAAACTAAAAATATAGATAGTTTGCTTTAGGATCATTTTATTTTTGACCTAATGAAGAAGACTGGAAGTCAAAAGCGTGCACATATCTAAAGTCAACCAGAGTTTCACAAATGTGAGGAGGCTGTATGCTTGTGAAGATGTTAGGCCGAGCAACTAATGGGACAAATTACACATTATGGCAGACTTTCTCTAAAGTACTCAAACTAATCACAGTCTTCAAACCACTCACAAACAGGGATTTTAGACAAGAGGACTAAGTATTACATAACATATTCATTCCTGCTGAGAAAATTGCTCTTCACACATGCTGGCATAATATTTTAGATGTTGGGTACATTTCACAGTCATTGCCCTTCTGTAAAGTTTATCAGAAGGGAACAAGACAAACCATTACCTCAATTTCATCCACAGCACTGCAGAAGGTTGGTTGTATCTGCACTGCATGACTGTTGATAGGAACTGCATTGTGCTGTGTGAGACTGATACAGGTAATAAGAAATTACTGGCTTTACTTTCTAAATTTGTACAATACTGTAAGGCTGTTAGAGAGCTGGAGAGGATTTGCATGTGAAAGGGGGAATCTTAAGAATGTCTGTGGGGATTTCACAGATGCACTGGCCAAACAGCTTTAAAATCAAATGTTAAATTAAGTTTTGCAATCCCATTGGTTTGTGCATTAGCTACTATGACATACACTGCAGGTATATTCACTGGAATAAACTACTCTGAAATCTTGTTACCTCTACTAATGTTATCCCTATGACTAATATTTATCCAAAAGGGTAGATGGAAGTATGTCATGTGCCTCAATTGTTGCAGCAGAAGGGTATTACATCCCTGGATATACTCCCTTATTTTCTTCCACAGCCTTATACTATCAGGCTCAGGTCAGGGGCAAGTAATAGCATATAGGTCAGCTGGTCCCAAGAAACTCAGACTCTGTTGCCAGGCTCCACATCTTTGTTTTTCATCTCCTGCTTCGTTTTCAGGGCATGGACAGGTGGAATTGCTACTTGTACAGGAGTTAAAATCTGTAGGCTGCAGAAACTAAGGTGCCTTTAATTCCCACAGCATCATAATGTTGCAACCTTCTAGCCCCTTTTTAATGTTTTAAGGCTGTATATAGTGCCTTTGAGCAAAAGAAACAGGAAAGAAAAGAGATCCAACACCAAAACCAATTCTGAGTTACAATTTTCCCCAGCTGCAACTTTTTCTTCCTAAAATATTAGCAAACTACCCTACCATTAGGTGTTATGTTTTTTGGAATACATGACCCTCTAAATATTTTATGTATTAAATGCTTTTGGTTTAATTACTCTAAGAAAATAATTATATTATTAAAATATATATTTAGAATAGAATAGAATAGAGTAGAATAGAATAGAATAGAATAGAATAGAATAGAATAGAATAGAATAGAATAGAATAGAATAGAATAGAATAGAATAGAATAGAATAGAATAGAATAGAATAGAATAGGACCAGGTTAGAAAAGACCACCAAGTCCAACCTATCATCCAACACTATCTAATCAACTAAACCATGGCACCAGGCACCCCATCCAGTCTCTTCCTAAACACCTCCAGTCATGGTGACTCCACCATCTCCCTAGGCAGCCCATTCCAATGGCAAATCACTCTTTCTATGAAGAACTTCTTCCTAACATGCAGCCTAAACCTCCCTAAACCTCAATCACCAGCCTAAACCTCAATCACATATGGAAACAAGGATTTGTTGTTTCCTTTTTAAGGAAAATTAAGAAAGTTGCTTTTTGCTATAGCATTTAATTACTCTTTCACAAGCAAAAGTGAAACAATTGCTGTAGATACTGATACTGCATTGAACTTGCTAAGAAAGGAAGTGTACATGCTGCTTTTTTTATATCTGTTTTAATTTCTATGAATTTCTCACAGCACCTTTTTATATAACAATTTCTTTGCTCTCTCTTTGGATGAACACAGCTTCTGTATTTTGTTCATGTTGTCTGTATCATAGTATCATAGTATCATAGTATCATAGTATCATTCAGGGTTGGAAGGGACCACAAGGATCATCTAGTCCCAACCCCCCTGCCATGAGCAGGGACACCCCACACTAGATCAGCCTGGCCAGAGCCTCATCCATCCTCAACACCTCTCTGGACAACCCATTCCAGGGTTTCACCACTCTCATGGGGAAGAACCTCCTCCTCACATCTAGCCTGAATCTCCCCACCTCCAGCTCATTCCATTCCCCCTAGTCCTATCACTACCTGAGATCCTGAGAAGTCCTTCCCCAGCCTTCCTGTAGGCCCCCTTCAGATACTGGAAGGCCACAATTAGATCACCATGGAGCCTTCTCTTCTCCAAACTGAACAGCCCCAACTCCTTCAGTCTGTCCTCATAGGAGAGGTGCTCCAGCCCTCTGATCATCCTTGTGGCCCTTCTTTGGACATGCTCCAGCACCTCCACATCCCTCTTGTAATAGGGGCTCCAGGAAGAGTCTGGTATATTTTAATGCTAAATGCTTCTAACTGTTATAAAATGGTTCTGTAGTTAAGATGTTCATTGCAGCCAGAATAACAGAATAACATAGAATAATAATAATAATTTTTAAAAGGAAAAAAAAAGTGTCATTTCATTATTTTTTAAAGCAATTCCTTCCTCTGTTTCCGATGGCAGAAATTCACTGTGAGCCGAATTCAACAACTTGAATCCTCTGTAGATCTTTGATGTCATTCTTATAGTACTGTTCACCCAAATGACACAGACTTGAAAATTACAAAACATTTGTTAGAATGTGTCCAGTGTCCAGTTCTGGGCCCCTCAGTTTAAGAAGGACATTGAGACACTTGAACGTGTCCAGAGAAGGGCAACAAGGCTGGGGAGAGGCCTTGAGCACAGCCCTGTGAGGAGAGGCTGAGGGAGCTGGGGTTGTTTAGCCTGGAGAAGAGGAGGCTCAGGGGTGACCTCATTGCCCTCTACAACTACCTGAAAGGTGGTTGTAGCCAGGAAGGGGTTGGTCTCTTCTCCCAGGCAACCAGCACCAGAACAAGGGGACACAGTCTCAAGCTGTGTCAGGGGAAGTTTAGACTCGAGGTGAGGAGAAAGTTCTTCAACAAGCGAGTCAATCGTCATTGGAATGGGCTGCCCAGGAAGGTGGTGGAGTCCACATCCCTGGAGGCGTTCAAGAGGTGATTGGACGTGGCACTTGGTGCCATGGTCTAGTCATGAGGTCTCTGGTGACATGTTGGACTCGATGATCCTCGAGGTCTCTTCCAACCTTAGTTATATTGTGATACTGTAATGAGAGTCACAGAATCATAGAATGTTAGGAGCTGGAAGGGACCTTGAATGACCATCCAGTCCAACCCCCTGCCAGAACAGCATTACCTAGAGCAGATCACATGGGAACACACCCAGGAAAGTTTTGAATATCTCCAGAGAGGGAGACTCCACAAACCTCCCTGGGCAACGTGCTCCAGTGTTCCATCACCCCCACAGTGAAAAGATTTTTCCTCATGCTTACATGGAATTTCCTGTGCCACAAATTCCACCCATTGCCCCTTTTTATATCATTGGACATCACCCAGAAGAGCCTGACTCCATTTTCTTGGCACTCACTGTAATTTGAATCTTGGTAACTTCTCCCTGAATCTGGACAATTCTTTATCAGCAAGTCTTTATTCTTGATGAGAATGCATTTCTGAAAAGGTGACATTCACAAGCCTCAAGAGTGGAATAAAAGATTTTACTGTGAACAGAGAGGGATATTAGAAGATGGTGAGAAGTGTAATGCAAGTAGCCTTTTCTGAGATGTTTCTGTATGCAAATCTTTGTATCATAGCTTGATTTGTTCTTTGCCACCGATAGAACATAAATCCTTAGAAATACTCTGAAGTACATTATGGTTTTTATTTCATCTTAGGTGAGTTTATTTTATTACAAGTAAGTTCTTTTCAGACAATTTCCTCCCCATTCATGTCACAAAGTGACTCACAGTTTCTTTATATTTCTTTTAATGAGTTGAAAAGGTAACAAAAGAAAACTAATTTATTTCTTATTTCCCTCCTTGAAGCAGTACATAGGACATACTGTTGCAGAAATCAGATGAAGAGCTTTAATTCCAAGCCATGAAACCTTGAACATCTTATTCTGCTTTTGATGAATGAGATTAATTTAATATCTCTTTTTCAGATGTCCTTCAGATGTTTTCTTAGTACTAAAGAGAACAGATAGACAATATATAAAAAGTGATAGATAAACAGAAGTGGTTACTGGCTCTATTTTATTTGGACCAATTGGACCACCATAAAACCTCTAAAGAGTCTGTGTCACTCCTGCTGCTGGTCCTACCACCATCTCTCCCAATCACCATCACTATTGCCAAGATGCCATGAGAGAGCTCAGGATGACAACATTACCTTCTGATGTTGATGTTGGTGAGTACACAAAGATTCTTAAATCAGTCTTTCCTTTTTCTTTTCTTTTCTTTTCTTTTCTTTTCTTTTCTTTTCTTTTCTTTTCTTTTCTTTTCTTTTCTTTTTCTTTTCTTTTCTTTTCTTTTCTTTTTCTTTTCTTTCTTTCTTTTCTTTTCTTTTCTTTTCTTTTCTTTTCTTTCTTTCTTTCTTTCTTTTCTTTCTTCTTTCTTTCTTTCTTTCTTTCTTTCTTTCTTTCTTTCTTTCTTTCTTTCTTTCTTTCTTCTCTTTCTTTCTTTCTTTCTTTCTTTCTTTCTTTCTTTCTCTGTCTTTCTTTCTTCCTTTCTTTCTTCCTTCCTTTCTTCCTTCCTTTCTTCCTTTCTTTCCTTTCTTCCTTTCTTCCTTCCTTTCCTTCCTTCCTTCCTTCCTTCCTTCCTTCCTTCCTTCCTTCCTTCCTTCCTTCCTTCCTTCCTTCCTTCCTTCTTTCTTTCTTTTTCTTTCTCTTCTTTCTTTCTTTCTTTCTTTCTTTCTTTCTTTCTTTCTTTCTTTCTTTCTTTCTTTCTTTCTTTCTTCTTTCTTCTTTCTTCTTTCTTCTTCCTTCCTTCCTTTCTTTCTTCCTTTCTTCCTTTCTTTCTTTCTTTCTTTCTTTCTTTCTTTCTTTCTTTCTTTCTTTCTTTCTTTCTTTCTTTCTTTCCTTTCTTTCTTTCTTTCTTTCTTTCTTTCCTTTCTTTCTTTCTTTCTTTCTTTCTTTCTTTCTCTTCTTTCTTTCTTTCTTTCTTTCTTTCTTTCTTTCTTTCTTTCTTTCTTCTTTCTTCTTTCTTTCTTTCTTTCTTTCTTTCTTTCTTTCTTTCTTTCTTTCTTTCTTTCTTTCTTTCTTTCTTTCCTTTCTTTCTTTCCTTTCTTTCTTTCTTTCTTTCTTTCTTTCTTTCTTTCTTTCTTTCTTTCTTTCTTTCTTTCTTTCTTTCTTTCTTTCTTTCTTTCTTTCTCTTCCTTTCTTCCTTTCTTCTTCTTTCCTTCTTTCCTTTCTTCCCCATCAGCTGTACAATACTATTTTGCTTCATGGTAAATATATTTATTTTTCTCAAAATTAAAGAAATAATTACTGATATCTTTAAATCATGTTGTGTTTTGGCAAACCACTATTACTCATGAATTTAAAACACTATCCTTCTTATTAGAATAGGATAATGTATTCCCTCTCTCAGATGATTCTTTAACCATGCCAACCAAAAAAAAAAAAAAATAAAGGAGAGAAAAATAATTAAAAGATAACTTTCATGCACAACTTTAAACAGAAAAGGCACAGAAAGAAACAAGATCCATTCTTTGAAGTGTGATCTCTGTATTAAAAGAAAGTACAGACATTCACCTATGGTATTTCTGGGCTCCTGGCCATAAGCTGCTGCTGAGTTTTAAGGAGCAACTACATCCACCAGAAATTCTGGAAGACTTCTTGTGTATACATTCTGGTTTGAGTACTGTCCTCCTAGCTTTAGGGTCATTAATAATTAATCTGTGTCTCTCTGTGATCCCATATAGTCCTTGGATGATGAAGTGGTTGCAGTGGTGTAGAAAAAAGGATAGGAGAAAGACAAAATTTTGGGGAGGAATTGTGAAAGGCTGGGAAGTTCAGGGTCTTTTTTTAAATTACCCATAGAGAGTGTGTTGATTGCAAATGATTGCAGGTGAAACCAAGAGGGTGTTTGGGAGTTTTGGGGGGTTTTCTGGTTATTTAATTTTTTTTTCTCTATGACATCATGAACTGTGTTTTCGCTCACTAGAGAAGTATTTTTGTAGCATGAGATGAAAACTGTGTTACGTGCCCCCTGATACATGCATGAGGACATGCTAAAGCACAAAGTCAACTAGAATAATGTTGGAGGAGTGTGCAGTATGCAGTTTCATCCCCACTGCCTTTGAGAGCAGTCCTGGAGTAAACTACCACTGAATGGATTCTCCTTTGTAGAATACTAATAAGTGAAGCAGCAGCTGTGTAGCTTATGAACTTGAGTGGTTTACAAGAACTGCCTCAGTGCAGAAATGAGGCAGATCAGATATTAGAGCCAAGCTCACTGATGGACTTAGTATTACTATTTTTAGCAAGAAAGACCTGTGCTTTTTAGTTTGTAAATGAGAAATGACAATCCATCCTGAGGTGATGCTACTGGAACAGGTAAAAAAGCACCACCATAGAGATAAATGAACTGATCATTGTTTCTAAACTCATCTGTCTTCAATGTGGCACTTAGACACCCACATTTTTTTTCTAAGTCCCCCTTGCCCACCTACTACATATGACAAGAAGAGTAACACATAATGTATCTGTTCTTGAGTGATGAAAAATGTCTGTGCTCAACTGTTCCAAGAGGCAAGATGTACCAGAACAAGAGGACACAGTCTCAGGCTGTGCCAGGGGAGGTTCAGGTTGGATGTTAGGAAGAAGTTCTATACAGAGAGAGTGATTGCCCATTGGAATGGGCTGCCTGGGGAGGTGGTGGAGTCGCCATCATTGGAGGTGTTCAGGAGGAGACTTGATGGGGTGCTTGGTGCCATGGGTTAGCTGTTTGGGTGGGTTGGATTGGTTGATGGGTTGGACACGATGATCTTGAAGGTCTCTTCCAACCTGGTTTGGTTTATTCTAATAAAATTAGTCATTATGTTTTACTGCAATATATAAAATACAAACATATAAGCTTTCTGTTCTACATTCTTTATTTCTCATTAAAATCTCTTTTAATGCAAAAAGAACAAAGATGATTCCGTATTTTTGAGCCCTACCCTCAGGCAGCACATGAAAACTGATCTTAAGTAATTTGATCTAATTTTCTGGTATGAAGTATGATGTTAGAATCATAGAATCGTTAGGGTTGGCAGGGACCTCAAGGATCATCTAGTTCCAACACCCCTGCCTTGGTCAGGGACACCTCACACCAGATCAGGTTGCTCAGAGCAATATCCAGCCTGGCCTTAAAAACCTCCAGGGTTGGCAGACAAAAAGGGAGCAGCAGATGATATTTTTGTAGTTTACAATTTATGTATCATTAGAATAAACTCTTTATTAGAATAAACCAAACCAGGTTGGAAGAGACCTTCAAGATCATCGTGTCCAACCCATCAACCAATCCAACCCACCCAAACAGCTAACCCATGGCACCAAGCACCCCATCAAGTCTCCTTCTGAACACCTTCAATGACAGCGACTCCACCACCTCCCCGGGCAACCCATTCCAATGGGCAATCACTCTTTCTGTGTAAAACTTCCTCCTGACCTCCAGCCTGAACCTCCCCTGGCACAGCCTGAGACTGTGGTCCCTCTGCAAATAAGGTTTGTCTTTTTATTGGAAAATTAAGTATTTTAGACTGTTGTACACTACTCATCTGTCCTTAGGCTTCAGTTAGGGGGAATTCCCACTTGTGACATGTCTAGAAAGTATAAAATAAAAATGGACCTATTTGGCTGCTGTAAAGTGACTCATCTTACTTTGAAAAGAGACAATATCTTTTCTGAGTCTATATAAACCCTTGCAAAAAGGTGTTTTCTTAATTCCTCCATAGCTTTAGCTAATTTAATTTACACTTTAGTATATCTATAGATTCCTTTATGGTGTTCATAACCATGGCACTTCAGTGCTTCCATCCATCTTGTTTTCTGTAAAATAAGTGTCTGCATTTAGCACTTAACAGTTGATAGCACAGCTTCACTGGAAGAGAGATGAGGATTTTTAAGACATGACAGAAGAAGCCCAGGTAAAATAAGACTCCTTTTACACAGCTCAGACTGTAAGCGATTAGTAGCATGAAGGATTTGTCTAGATACACATTTTTTAACAGTACTTAAAAAAAATCAGTCTAACCTACACTGTGTAGTGCAAAACATGCCCATCCTATAACATTAATACCACCATCTGCAGGTCAGCTTGCTCTCTCATACTTTCTGAACAGTAGCACTAAGAAGTCATTGAAAAAAGCTCACTTTCTTCTTTCATTTGCTGAATGTGACTAAAATGTTTAAAATTCCTGTTGTCATTTATATGGAAAGGACTGTCCCTTCCTGTAGATCTCCAAGGGTTCAAATCCTTGTGTGTTCACTGGATGTGTGTAAGAGAATAATTAGCTGCCTTTTAAAGTATGCTTCTGTATCCTGACTTTATCAGTTTCTTTCACTTATTTCCCCTCTTTGATGCTGAAGTAAACATAGCTGTTATCCAGACACTTTTCAATCAAGGGAAGTCTCAATTAATGTCTATAGAGTCAAAAGGCACAGACTGGAAAATGTCATATGATCTGAATTCTTTGAAAGAATGACATTACAGAAGTTAAACATTACTTCCTCAAAGCCCATACAAATCACAGCCTCACCAGCGCTACCACAAACTCTGTCTTGGTGTTGTCTGGGAGCTAGGAAACATGACAGATAATGAGTCCTCAGTCTGGGAAAGTACAGGCTGAAGTTTCTGAAGAGTCCTTGTCAGTTACACTAAACATAATTTTGGGCACTCTTAAAATTATTCTCACTCCATTAGATCAATAAATTTCTATGAATTGAATTTTGATCTCAAACAATATTTTGGAGTATTTGGGGAAAAAAACCCACTGAGTAAGAAAAGAAGTACCAGCTACAGCATTTTGATTTTAATCTTTTGGCACTCCAGTGTGACATTTAGAATGAGTAGCTTGGATGTTAGAATAAACCTTTATTAGAATAAACCAAACTAGGTCAGAAGAGACCTTCAAGATCATCATGTCCAACCCATCAACCAATCCAACTCACCCAAACAGCTAACCCATGGCACCAAGTACCCCATCAAGTCTCCTTCTGAACACCTTCAATGATGGCAACTCCACCACCTCCCTGGGCAGCCCATTCTGTATAGAACTCTTTCTGTATAGAAATTCTTCCTAACATCCAACCTGAACCTCCCGTGGCGCAGCCTGAGACTGTGTCCTTTTGTTCTGGTACTGGGTGCCTGGGAGAAGAGACCATCATCCGCCTGTCTACAACCTCCCTTCAGGTAGTTGTAGAGAGCAATAAGGTCACCCCTGAGTCTCCTCTTCTCCAGGCTGAGCAACCCCAGCTCCCTCACTCTTTCCTCATAGGGCTTGTGTTCCAAACCCCTCACCAACTTTGTTGCTCTTCTCTGGACTCGTTCCAGCAAGTCAACATCCTTCCTGTGCACCAAAGTGATCAAAGGAACTCTCTTAATTTTCTGACTCCAGATGTTCACTATGCAGGTTGTTTTCAAGCAATTCCTATGACCAGTGGTAGCAAATGGAGTGATGATATAATGCTATTATCATTATAATATACTTCCAGAACTTCTTCTGAGTATGTGTCCTTACAGGTAGACTAAAATGGCCCAAGATCATATGAGTGAACAAATTCAACCATTTCTGAGGTGTTTCAATGAGGATCTTTAAGCCTTCTACTAGCATCCTATCTCCATCCAGAAAGAGCTCATGGAGTTTGCCATTCTAAATAATCACTTGTTAGTTATGGCTTTCTTGCTGTCTCAGTCCAGAGAGGGAAAGAGACTAATTTCTTTTTAATATTCACATGTTATGAAATTAGAGGCTCAATGGAGGCCAAAATATCAACAGTGAGGCTATTTTTTACAAAAAAAAAAAAGAAGGAGAGAGAAAGAAAATAGAGAGCGAGAGAGAAGGAGAGAGAAGAGGAAAGGAATTATATTACAACACCCCTCACTCCCCAAGACAGTTTGAGTCTGTGGAGGAAGGGTGCTACATCTTTGGTGTGGAGGAGATGTTGTCCTTGTTGGCTGTGCTATCCTCTGAGCAGCCTCTTCAGCTCCATGTGTTGTAGTAGGTAGAAATTAGGACATGGAGAGAGGGTTCCTCTTGGTCTGCTTCTTCCAGGCTACATGGTGATGTCTCTGTAATTTTTTTCTCCTAGTATTCTCTCCATTTTTTTTCAGAGCAGCATTGCCTCGGGCTTTTCCTTCTCTCATGTTTTCCTTCTACTGAGCCAGTAGTTGCTCAGATCTTTTATACAGTCTTTTAGGTATGTATATTCCAGAGAGTATTGGTAGCAGAGGCCTCTGCCCATTATTTCCAGGGCAGCTGCAGTATGGTGAACTTTATCTGTGCACCTTCCAGAGAGTCGTTATCCAGTGGTCTGCCCAATACACATCAGCTATTATCTGGGCAAGGAGCAAAGGTGATTTTATCTTTGTTGAGTCACATCAAGAGAAACAAGATTTAGTCTCACTCTTGCTCTTTTCAGCTCAAAATGTGTGTATTACCTTTACAGTTAATAAATGTGCTGGGTGATCTATAAATCTGTACAAAGCTACTAAGAAAATGATACTTCTTAGAACCATTGAAAATAAATTGGGTTCCTCATTTTATACTCATGAAAACTGGAGATGTTCACCCTTTACCAGGCTGTAGATGTAAAAAAGTATGGCAGTAGTCTTGAATGGTACTGAAGGTCTTGAACACAACCCCTGTGAGGAGAAGCTGAGGGAGCTGGGGTTGTTTAGCCTGGAGAAGCTGAGGCTCAGGGGAGACTTTATTGCTCTCTACAACTACCTGAAGGGAGGCTGTAGCCAGAAGGGGGCTGGTCTCTTCTCCCAGGCAACCACCAACAGAACAAGAGGACACAGTCTCAAGCTGTGCCAGGGGAAGTTTAGGCTTGAGGTGAGGAGAAAGTTCTTCACAGAAAGAGAGATTGGCCATTGGAACAGGTTGCCCAGGGAGGTGGTGGAGTCACCATTCCTGGAGGTGCTCAAAAAGGTATTGGATGTGGCACTTGAAGCCATGGTTTAGTTAGTCATGAGGTGTTGGGTGATAGGTTGGACTTGATGATCTCTGAGGTCTTTTGCAACCTTATTGATTCTATGATTCTATGTCAGCCCTGGCTGAATGAGTGGGAGAAATTCAAGATGACATAAAGAAAAGAAAAAAGAAGACACAGAAGGAGCCAAGTCAGAGATATGCCATAAAATATCATAGATAAGGCCTTTGCTCATTAGTTACCCTTCAGATGTGACAGTCTTATCAACAGAAAGGGAGTCTTTGCACTGTTTGGTAAAGTCGGGAGGGCTGAATCCCAGACATGCCCTGAAAGAAGTCAGTATACTTATTTATTTGTAATTAGAGGAAAAAAAATGCAAATGTTAATTCAGAAATTCTCCTCCCATGCTAATTATCTATTGCTTCCAGTAGTGTAGGCTTCTCTATCATTCTCAGAGGTGCCATAAATCTTCGCTATATTTTAAGGCTGCCTGCCGAGAATTAGTCAAAGTGAGCACTGAATAAGAATACCTGCAAATAATTCAACTGGAATTGGAACATCAATGTTTGTTGTGGGTCAAGGATGGAGAATAAAGTTTAAAGAATAGTAACAAATGCAAATTATAAGTTTAACTGCCAACATTCTCAGAGCCTACACAATTCAAATTCCTAGGAACTTCCTTTTTCAGTGTTCACAAGCAGTCATTATCTGTATTCTCTTTCTTTGGAGATTAACTCTTAAGAGAGAGCTGATTGCAACAACAATAAATAGTGGATGTCTATGTGTTCAAGAGGCAATTGGACGTGCTGCCATGGTTTAGTCATGAGGTCTGTGGTGGCAGGTTGGACTTGATGACCTTTGAGGTCTCTTCCAACCTTGGTGATTCCGAGATTCTGTGATGTAAGGCAAGTTGGGACAATAAAAATCGAATTAATATGGACTTTTCCTCCCATATTTTTCAGCAGTTTGAGGAATTTGATCTTCCTTGGAAGACTTGTACAGATGGAAGTATAGGATCGTTTTTCTTTTTTTTTTGGATGATGATAATTTTTTATATTGCATGTAGAACTCTCACACAGAATGAAATTAAATTCCAGAAGTTACTCAGTTGATTTATGACCCATTTCTTTTGCCAGCGAACCTGGCAGAGCTCATTGATGTAAGTACAACTCTGATACTTCTTTATTTTCTTCCTCTTTTTTGTTGTTATTTGTTTCTTTGGGGTTTTGTTTTGTTTTGTTTTGTTTTTTACTCTTAGAAAACCAAATGAAGTGAGGTGTTCAGGTGTGACCTCTAAGAGTCCTTAACCAGATGTATATGAATATAACAGAATGGACAGTATTCAGCAGAGCTGAGCTGCTTTGACCACTCTGACATCAAAGCTGCTTCAAATTGGGAAGCTGCATGTACATGTTATCTGAGGCCCAGGACTATTATATAGCATCTATTAGATTTCTGACCTGGAACCATCTCTCTTGCCTGGAACAGAGACAGAAGAGTTCAGCTCTGTCTTTTGAAACATGTCATCAGTCTCCTGAATACTTTACCCAAAATGTGAGGGATTCATTGCCCCTTCCATTAAGCGCCTAAAATGCAATTTAGTTTTTCTATCCAGGCAATAATAAAAGTAGCTCCTCTGGGGGATTTTTTCTCATTGTAAGTCATATATCTAAGATAGAAGGTTTTGGTCTGTTCTGTTCATTGAGGAAATGCAGTAGAATTGCTTAATAGTAGCTGCCTGAGATTTAAATGGCTAAAGGAAGACGAGTTTTGTTAATGATAAGCAAATTGTTCAAATTATATGCAGAACAGAGATAAATCTAGCAGTGCTGTATTTTAGAATCCTTCCTTTTAAGCACACAGAGCCACACTGTTACATAGGTATCTTTCAGTCAATCATTAAATCACATCAAGCTTTGTCAGCCCTCTTCATGGCAGGGTATGCAACAATAAAAATGAGGACTGAGATGATGAGGGTGGTGTTTCTAGCTATCTCTCTAATTTATCACCCAAATTTCTACTCAGCCTAGCACACAGACTGAAAGGGCTTACTTCTGCCCCATTTGCAGAAAACTGCAAGTTAAATTGTATGAAGAATTATACCATATCCATGAAGAAGAATTTCAAGGGTTTTGTTTGTCTGGGGGGGTTTTATCTGTTTTTTGTTTGTTTCTTTGTTTGTTGTTTAATTCTGCATGCCACATGGAGATTTCAATGAATTTGTGAATTTTTGATCTTTTTCTTTATGTTTATTGCATATTATATGCATTTACAACCTGGGTGAGGGAACAGAGTGAACTGTCAGCAGGTTTGCTGATGACACAAGACTGGGAGGAGTGGCTGATGCACCAGAAGGCTGTGCAGCCATTCAGTGAGACCTGGACAGGCTGGAGAGTTCGGCAGGGAGAAATGGAATTAAATACTACAAGGGCAAGTGTAGACTCTTGCACCTGGGAAAGAACAACCCCATGGATCAGTATAGGTTGAGGACTGACCTGTTGGAGAGCAATGTAGGGAAAATGGACCTGGGCATCCTGGTGAACAGAAGGATGACCGTGAGCCAGCAGTGTGCTCTTATGGAGAAGGCAGCCAATGCCGTTTTGGGGTGTATTAGAAGGACTGTTGTTAGTAGATTGAAAGAGGTTCTCCTCCCCCTCTTCTCTGCCCTGAGGAGGCCACATCTAGAATATTGTGTCCAGTTCTGGCCCCTGAGTTCAAGAAGGACCCCAGGGAACTGCTTGAAAGACTTCATCACAAAGCCTTATTTCAGGGGGGTTGGAAGTAGATGATCCCTGAGCTCCCTTCCAACCCTGACAATTCTGTGATTCACAAATTTCTCAGAACACTTTTCAGAATAAAGAGCCTCGAATCTCTCAGCATGTATTTGGTATTAAAATGCCTGAAACAAAGGGTGGAGGCTGCATTACAGTTGTTCTGATTATCACCTTTATAAACACTTCATTTTTATTTTCCTAGAAGAAAAAGAAAACGAATAGAGCAAAGATTTATGTCATTGAATGTCATAGCTGATTACCTCTAGAAATGAGAAGAATGCAATTTTTATGACTTTATTTAAAGCTGAGCTATTTTTCATAAGCAAATACAGCCAGGCCAGACAGCTTTAAATTTTAAGAGTGCATTGTACACCCTGGTTTAAATTTGCAAATTATTATGTGTTTTTTTAGAATCAGTGTTTTCCTAGATAAAACATCTAGCACAATTGTAGCATGCATAATATTTCTGTTGTAATTTGCACTGATATTAAGACAATATAGTTTCATAGTTTCATAGTTTCATTCAGGGTTGGAAGGGACCACAAGGATCATCTAGTTCCAACCCCCCTGCCATGGGCAGGGACACCCCACACTAGATCAGGCTGGACAGAGCCTCATCATATTTTTTTTTCTAGTAGGATGCAAGCACTATGAACCCTTTGAAAATAACATTCACTGGTAATTTACTACCAGGGATGACTTGTGGCTGCAAGAAACTGACTTATTTTTCCAGTCAGTGAAATTAAGTTGCATGGAGAACTAGATGTGGAAGGAATGTACAAAAACATTAATGAAATTCAAGGATCATTGCTGTCAAAATGTAATATGTAGTAGTTGTGTGTCTGGCATTTACTGAGACAGATACAAATAGTAATATTTGTGATATAGAAGCCACCTGTGTCTAGCCAACATAATTGATGGTTCCAATGACCTGCTGATTCTCTGCTAGAAGCCTGCCTCTATGTACAGCGCAAGTCCAACAATATATTCTCAAAAACTTATCTATGTGACTGGTGAATTATTTCCTCTTAAATCCACTCCTGAACATACAGAGCTTGTAAGCTCTCAGAAGAGGAATATGTGAGAAGACAGACCCATACCCAAACGTGTTCTTGGGAGAGTAAAAAGGATCTAGCAGTATATACATCTTCCCAGTCAGTGGGAAAAACACTCTGTTCTGAAAGCTGTGTGTATAGTGCTATGTTCATAAGGTTTCCAATCAAGGTTTCTAATTGCTGCTGTGCCACAAAAGACACCGATAGTACTTAGAGTAATTATTGTATTGATAAGCAACATAAACATAGAAAATAGCTACTGTTTCTTTGTTTTGTTGGATGCCTTTTTTATTGATAAGCTCTTAAATGAAAGAATACTCTTGTCTTTCCAAGGTGAGGAAGCATCATAAACACAAAGCCTGTGGTACAAACCAAGAAGTTAACAAAAAACCTAATTCAGTTGAAAGAAAAAGAAATATATACTTTATCAGTTATAGAATACAAGACCCAAATTCCAGAGTGGGATGCCTTGGCGTTTTGTAAACCTGACTCACATCTCCATTAAGATGTCTGTGCTTTGGAGGATAACCTTCAGCAGTGGATAAAATGCTCAGAAGTCTCTGTTGCATGTGTTGTTCAAAGGAGAGATCTCTATAAACTTGCAGATGTGTGTTTTAATGGCTGTTGCGCTGGGCATCCTATTCATATCCCTTGTGAATCCCATTAAAGATTACAGGGCTGCCTCTGAAATAAACATTTTTGCTAAACCTCATGTGTAACTTTCTGTTACAGGCATGTGTACACAGACACACAGAGACAGCATATCACTTGCCATAAAGATTTCAATCCCCAGCCCCATAGCTCCTACAATTACTGGACCAAGCCCTAGATATGGTCTAGGCATGGGGTCTGTGTTGATAGGCTAGACTCGATGATCCTCGAGGTCCTTTCCAACCTAAGCGATACTGTGATACTGTGATGTTCAAGTTCGCAGTCTTTAGATATCATGTGTCCTGAAACAGTGATGCCCAAGTACAGGGGCACAGCATTTTTATTGTTGATTCACTTACCAAAATATATCAATCATCAACATATTCACAATGAAGCAGTGACTGCAGCAGATATATTCCAGGAGTAAGCGTAGAGAAGTATGCTTATTTGGTTTTAGTTGTTTAATAAACATTGTGATATAATGAAAACCAACTAATGCTTATTCTCCTGTCATACACAGATGCCTCCTTTTTCTAATTTATCTCTTCTCTGAGACCCCATTAAAAGACTCTTTACGTCCTTAGTCATTATATTTCCTGTCAGGAAGCAGGGGAATTCCAGTATAACCCAGCACTGGGCAAAAATGATAGCTAGCGGGAAAAACAAACATAATGCTGTCACAAGATTTAATCTGACAAAAATCCACACTGCAAGTTAGTTAGTGACAAAGTCCCCACAACATAAAGCTGCAAGGGAGCTCTGAGGTAGAGCGCTCTTGAGTTTATCTTAATTATTATAACCAGCTTTTCAGTAGCCTGAGGGGCTCTGACTACTTTGCACGTTTCATTGTTCATTAGCAGCTACCTTGGAGAAAGCAATCTTAACATCTGTAATCCTGGAAACTAGAAGTGTGTTGCACACTGCTGTACCATACATTTCTTCTCGGTGCACTTAGTTCATCCAGGATGAGAAGACAGAATTGTGGCTTGGCTAGAGTTTTGCAGGTCCATCCAGTCCTTTTCTTTAAAGTCATTGAACCCAAAAACATGAAAAAGTTTTCAGTCTCTGCAACCAGTTTATTTTAGACCAAAACCTGAAAAAAAAATGTCTTGCTGGATGAAAAAGATTAAAAAGACAGTGCCTATAAACAAGCTTCCCCCTTGTCTATTTATCCTGACAGAAAGGTCTCCTTTGAATTTGAATCTCAGTCATCAGGTTTTAGCAGTTTGTTAGCTTACAGTCAACTTCACAGTCCCAGCTGAGATCCCTAGGAAACCTTTTTTTTTCTGTGACCACTGAGACCTCACTGTATACAGCTCAAGAGCTTCATTTTTACTTGTTCTCTCTGTGCTGTCTGTGGCAGATGCAGTCACCCTGTCTCAGGCTTGATAGCAACTTGGACTTGCTAACTATCTGCTAAAGTTTGCGGGCTCACAGCCATTTAAACTTTATTACTTTGTTTCAGGCTCTCAGCCTGGTTTAATCCTGCACTTTGTCCCAAACTATTTATAATGATCACAGTTCAGACTCAACTAAGGTCAATATGGAGCCCTACTGGCAGGCTGATTTTGGTTCTCTCCAATCAAAGTTTGCAGTTGGGAGTCCTTCCCTTCAATCAGGACACCACCCAAGGAAACTTCCTGGGACTGAAGATAAGTGAGTCCTCACCTCAGGATTTGGTGAGTTAATATTGCTTCTGAATACATTCTTGAGTAAGCCCTCGTCCCCTTTCTTGGTGAGTGATCCCCATTCTGAGTATCCCTGAGTGAAAGGAAGGTTCTCCCTTTTATAAGTGAGTGTGACCACATTCTGGTTCTTCTTTGTAAAAAGAATATGCCTAAAACTTAGGAATGAGTTGTGTAGTAGTGTATTCTCACCCTGACATCTGAAGCTGTAATTTGCTTTGGTCTGCTGGAGTGCCAATTAATTTTGGTTGCAATAAATCTGTGTTTTGAGTAGCTACTGTTGTCTGTTTTGTGGGTGCTTCTATGACTGTCCCAATTTAGGCAAGTTTTTCTCATGGATTTTTTTTTGCCTCTCAGGAAGAGAATCTTCTGTCTCTTGCCGTCAAAACCTTTCAAATGTCTGGCAGCAACTGTCATCAACTAAACAAGATTCTTCCTTTCCTGCCGTCTAGCTGTGCCTTCTAAATATAATAATGTACAGCAAAACAAGCAAGCAAGCAAAGCAACACCAATCCTACTGTCCTGACTTTCCTGACCTCAGCATCAGGTTGCTCCTCCAGAACGTTTTTGTTCTTTTGGTCCACTGCAGTGTAGCTAAACCAAATAATTCAAAATAGTTAAATTTACAACTGAAAAGGTTTTCCTTGGACAACCCAGTGGGCTTTCTTCACACCTTCTGCTAATAATCAGGATCCTGAAATAGTGAAATTTTCATTCTTCCCCACCCCCACCCCAACAAGAACTCATGTAACATGACCAGTCACCTAATCAAAACAACCACTCCACAGAGTAATAAAATGTCCCACAGTATTAAAATGAATCAATTTGATATGAGATGACTTTCAGTCCCATCACACAAGCACTAATTTTATAAATTTCAGTAGACATAAATTATTTAAATGTTCCTGTTTCTCACTCACACACCAGCTATTCATAAAATGTAATCTATTCAGGCAGAAGTATAAGCATCGGGTTAGGAGAATGATTATTTTTAGACACCACTCTGCATTCTTGCTGGTGCCTGAGAGCTGCAGTTACCTTAATTGGATGTGATTTTTCTAGTTACTGATATGCTGCCCAAGTTGGTAGCTTCAGCATTATCTGTCATGCCATACTATTGACACAGTATAAGAAGAACAGAACTGATAATGTTGGTAGAGGTCGAGGTAATGGTGAGCAAAAAGACTTAAAATGAGTTACTGACATAAAAAAAATACAGATGTCAGGTGAAAAGTTAATGTTCTAGGAGGTTTTATCCCTAGAGAATGGGGTCAGTTGAAAAATGTTCCTCATAAGGGATCTTCTATTAACTAATTCTTATATTCCCATGTAATAAAGGATCTTCTATTAACTAATTCTTATATTCTCATGTAATAATGGACACAGAGTTCCTGTCAACGTAAGCCAAACTACTAAGGAATATTATTTCCATATTGCAAGTTTATAAAGTGAAAATATTTAACCTGGAGATGACATCCCTGGGGAAAACAAAACAAAACAAAACAAAACAAAACATTTACATAGAATAGAATATTTACATAGAATAAACCAGGTTAGAAGAGACTTTCAAGATCATCGCATCCAACCCATCAACCAATCCAACCCACCTAAACAGCTAACCCATGGCACCAAGCACCCCATCAAGTCTCCTCCTGAAAACCTCCAATAACGGCGACTCCACCACCTCCCCAGGCAGCCATTCCAATGGGCAATCACTCTCTCTGTATAGAACTTCTTCCTAACATCCAACCTAAACCTCCCCTGGTGCAGCCTGAGACTGTGTCCTCTTGTTCTGCTACTGGCTGCCTGGGAGAAGAGACCAACCTCCACCTGTCTACAACCTCCCTTCAGGTAGTTGTAGAGAGCAATAAGGTCACCCCTGAGTCTCCTCTTCTCCAGGCTGAGCAACCCCAGCTCCCTCAGTCTCTCCTCATAGGGCTTGTGTTCCAAGCCCCTCACCAACTTTGTTGCCCTTCTCTGGACACGCTCCAGCAAGTCAACCTCCTTCCTAAACTGAGGGGCCCAGAACTGGACACAGTACTTGAGGTGTGGCCTAACCAGTACAGTGTACAGGGGCAGAATGACCTCCCTGCTCCTGCTGGCCACACTGTTCTTGATGCAGGCCAGGATGCCATTGGCCCTCTTGGCTGCCTGGGCACACTGCAACCCAAATGAACAAAAACATAAACAAAACAAAACAGGCTATCAATTATCTAATTGGGAAGTTGCAGTTTTATTGGGTGCCAGCAGTTGTGAAGGTTCCTTCACAGATAAGGAGAAATGTGTGCAATATTCTACTGATGGCTACGATGGTTCAGTGGTGTATTTTTTTACACACAGAAATATATATATATATAAAATATGTATATGTGTGTATATATATATTCCTAGATGGAATCACAAAGGACTTTGCTTATTTTTTCCTGTGAAAAAGCACTGATATTTCTACTCAGTTCTATACTAATGCATTTGATGTCTTCCTGCAATAGTAAGCAATCAAAGAAAGAATAGCAATCAATATGACTCTGAAGTATAACCATGCAGGACTAAAACAAGCATTGGGGGGAAAAAAGACAGTCTATGCAGTATATTTCTGAATGTTTTTGAGGACTGAGCATTTCAAAGAGAAGGTTTGTTTTTTTCCTCTGTATGCAGAAAAAAAAATGGCTATGCATTTTATATGGTGTGTTTCAATGGCAGGTGATATATTCCCTTAGGATTATTATTATAGTCTTAAGAGTGGGTTCTGATCACAGATATCCTAGTAAACATCTGACATAACTCCACACAGGGTCTTCGGAGTGATTCTAATTTGGTGTCACACTGATGAAAATTTGGTCCCATAATCCTCCTCTTCAGAAGCTGTGCATGTTTTCAGCTTTGTGATTAAGAAGATATTTTATGCTGATTACTATTTTTTATCCCATTCTGAAGTTCTCAGCAAATCTTTGGCTTTGTAACGTATGAGAAGGCTTTGTTTATCTCAGAAAAATAGTTCCTCTGGAAGATCTCTAAGCATAATGCAGAAAGAGAGATGATATTACACAGTATTTTCTGATATAATTGCATAGTTTAACCAGTTAATTATAGTAGACCTGTTGATAATGAAACACAATAAAACAAAGCCACCATCTGCTGAAACCCAGGAAAATCTCAGAATGCATTCTCAATAATAAAGAGTGGGTAAAGAAGGCAAGAATAAAAAGAACATCCAGAGTCTACTTAGAAGTGTGAGTTATCTGCTGCTTTTCGAAGAATTGGAAGAGACCTTTGAAGGTCACCTAGTCCAACATACCTATAGTGAGCAGAGACATTTTTAACTAGATCAGGTTTCTCAGAGCCACATCCAATCTGATGAATGGTGACTTTTCCCAGGGATGAAGACATCTGCTGTTTCTTGGGGATATCTGTTCTATTGTTCCATCACCCTTGTTGTAAAATATTCTTCCTTATATCTTGTCTAAACTGATACTCATTGAGTTAAAAATAATTGTCCCTTGTCCTATCCTCTAAAGGTTTCATTTTTCCCCCTTCATTGTTTAATTTCTAGACTTTTTGGGAAGGATTACACCCATTTTGTATTATGGACAGGCTTATATTAGCCATGCTTGCAATTAAAATTGCAGATTATCATCTCTTCTCTGACAGGTAAAAGTCAGTTGCTGTGACTGAGCAATACACACCCTCATTGGAAGAAGGCTTAGAGAAGATGGACATAGGAGATGTGCTCATGAAGGTGAACCCAAGTAAGAAGAACATATGGAGGGATCAGAGCTATTGTACGGACTTAGACAAACACAAAGGGAACCAAAGAGTGATCTTTGTTTTAGACAAATGGATGCATCAAGATACGAATGTCTACTTGAACTAGCCAGAATAGCATGATAGAAGTGCATGTGGGTCAGTCCAGGGTAAAAACCCACCAATCAACATAATGATCCTTTAAGAGAGCTACCTTAGGGGTTGAAGCTGGCTTCAATCCATGCGTTTCTTACTAGTGGCTGGGGATATACAGTGTCATAACAGTGAGTATATCGTAGTATCATAGTATCATTCAGGGTTGGAAGGGACCACAAGGATCATCTAGTTCCAACCACCCTGCCATGGGCAGGGACACCCCACACTACATCAGGCTGGACAGAGCCTCGTCCAGCCTGGTCTTAAACACCTCCAGGGACGGGACCTCGACCACCTCCTTGGACAACCCATTCCAGGGTTTCACCACTCTCATGGGGAAGAACTTCCTCCTCACATCCAGCCTGAATCTCCCCACCTCCAGCTTCATTCCATTCCCCCTAGTCCTATCACTACCTGAGATCCTGAGAAGTCCTTCCCCAGCCTTCCTGTAGGCCCCCTTCAGATACTGGAAGGCCACAATTAGGTCACCTCAGAGCCTTCTCTTCTCCAGCATGAACAGCCCCAACTCCTTCAGTCTGTCCTCATAGGAGAGGTGCTCCAGCACTCTGATCATCCTTGTGGCCCTTCTCTGGACACATTCCAGCACCTCCACATCCCTCTTGTAATAGGGGCTCCAGAACTGGACACAGTACTCCAGGTGGGGTCTCACCAGAGCTGAGTAGATGGGGAGGATCACCTCCCTCGACCTGCTGGCCACACTTCTCCTAGAGACCATTAGCAGAAATCATATATCTATTGTGATCCAACTGTATAATGTAATTGCTGTAGTCTGCCAAGTGTACTAACATCGTGATTTCAGTACATTGATGTATCTCTCTAAGTCAATTTCTTGTGCAATAACAAATATCTATGAGTAAGTGAACTTGGCATTAAACATTAAACTCTCATCATGTGGAATATCTGAAAAGAACCTGGTCAAATAATATTGGACTCTGATAATCTGTTGACAGAAAAGCAAGAGTTTTCTGATCATTTTAGTGTTCTTTGTTATGGTCTGAAAATTGCCTAGAAAAGTCTCTTGAACAGTAGGGTGGGTATCTTCTTCTCTAGTCACCTACTGTTCACTGAAGGCAGTTTATAAATACTACATGAATAAGCGCTGCTGCCTGTTATATAGAAGGTTAATTCAAAGCAATGGTTCAGATTGGGCAAGTAAAGCAGAGGATGACAAGTGGTGCTTTTTTTTTTGCTAGTATCAACCATGCAGAATGTGCAAAACAAATTTAAAACATCTCTGATCTTACAGCTCTGTCGGAATGCAAATATTTTTATATGGATGTATGATATTTCCTTACACTTTCAATGTGTTTTCTTATCCTAATATCTGCACCACCTTTTAAACACTAATTAATTAATCCTCTTAACATTTCAGGGATTAAGTTCTGACCTCATATGAGGGAAGCTTCATTGCTAAATCTTTTAGTTCTGCTAAAACTTGTGCAATACTT
Source organism: Melanerpes formicivorus (assembly GCF_026170545.1). Taxonomy (NCBI): domain Eukaryota; kingdom Metazoa; phylum Chordata; class Aves; order Piciformes; family Picidae; genus Melanerpes; species Melanerpes formicivorus. The sequence goes on from NW_027142355.1 coordinate 36,470,249, forward strand.
GATGTGTATGGTTACACATTATGATATCATTATTGTAATTTGAATTGCTAGTTATGCATAAAAGTGTTTCAGTGATTTTTAAGGCAGCTAATTCAACTTCTTTTCTTTTTGTACTGAGTTTTGCATCCTCTTTCCAAATTGGCCATAAGTGGATGCTTCATAAAGAAGAACAAACAGTTCTGATGCTGTCTCTTTATTAGCCTGTAAGTTTTCCAGCTACACCCAGCACACTGAATTTCCTCAGCCTGTTAAATTTCCTCTACTTCCTCATCCTACTTTGCTTTTTGTCATGCAGTAAGTAAAAGCTGTTTCTCCAGTTTAAATTTCAACTTGTACCATCTTACTGTCTCCCTGTATGTTTCCAGAGTATGCCATACCTACATCTTCTCTTGCTTATGTGTAAATAATGTTTCTTTTATCCCAACATGATGTACTTTGCATCAAAGTCTGACTTCAGTGATGAGTCACAACATGTGATAAGCAGTTTCTCCATCTCTTAGAACACTGATCACTTCCAAGCCAAGTAATTTTATGGTTTTATGATATGTTTGCTTGTCCTCACAAAAACACTGGTTTCAGCACAAAACTCTTTCCATCTTACTGCCTTCTACAACTATGTGAAAGAAGGTTGTAGTAAGATGAAGGTCAGCCTTTTTGCCCAAAAGACAAGTAGTAGGACAAACGGAAATATATTGAATTGTTCTAGGGAAGATTTAGATTGGGTATTAGGAAACGTTTCTTCACCAAAAGGGATGCCAAGCATTGGAAAAGAATGCTCAAGGAAGTGGCTGAGTCACCATCCCTGGAGTTATATGAGGATGTGTAGATATGGTGCTTAGGGATATGGCTTAGTGATGGACTTGGCAGTGTTAGGTTTATGATTGGATTTGATGATCATAAGCATTTCTTTCCATCCTAAAGGATTCTACTATACCAGGTGTCCTCAGATGAATCACTTCCTAAAAGTAATATTATTTCCTCTATTGACTATAAAGTAAGCCTTAGATAATTGGTTCAGCTATAAATGTCTACATTATGGACATATAAAACTGAATGAGTTGAATCCCCACCCTAATGTATTGAGCAGCCATTAGATACTATTACCTCTCACATTTTTCCAGGACTGGCAAATATTGTAGTCTCTTCTAGAAAGACATTTGGAACCATAAAACAATAGTCAGGAAGAAGTTTCTAATAATCTGCAAACTATAAGTGACAAAGAAGTTCAGTTTCCTGGTTACCACATGTTTCTAATGGTGCTGCATATAAGGTGATTTGATTATCTGTTGATGCTTTAATATTTGAAATTAAAAGAGAAGAAAGAGGTCATCTATCTGCCTAAAACCCTCTCCAAAGCATGTTGAAGGGATTTTTCTGAGAGAAGCATCAGGCCCAGATGATTCAGACAACTTGTCCCAGTAATCAACTAAGTGAATAAAACTGCTAAAGTGAATGCAGGGCTTTTCTTGCACAGCATCTAGATATATTTTTGGGGGTGTGGGAGAGGAGAAGGGGGCTGTCAAATAGGATTGTTGACATTAATATCTTAATCCATCTGACAGTTTTCTAGCCTGAGCCCATAAAATGATGCTCTCGTTTCAGTCATCAGTATAATAAAAAATACCTGGTCTTGTTGTATTTTTGTGTGAGAGAGTATAACAACTTGTGATATTCTTGATACTAAATGTACACAGCTGTTTCAACAAGGCAAAAGTGAGTCCTAGGCCATGTCACTGATTACTGGGAGATTGTGTGAAGTGCAAGAAGAGGTGTCCTCCTCACTCTAGGTGACCATGGGACTTGAAATGATGCAGAGCCATAGTCTCAGCATTTGATCTCTGATAACTGCCTTGACCTGGCCACAGCTATGGACAATTGAGCACATTGAATGTAGCTGGAAAGTACAAGCCTAGGACATGTCAGCTCTGCTGTAAGCAAGTTCAGAAGAAAGATTCCTGTCATCTTTAGACTTTAATTCTCTGCTTTCTGTGAACCCCTCCAATACTAATAAGGAGCTGTACTTCTATGTTCATGTTACTATTTTTACTTCCCTTTTTTGTATTTATACCTTAAAGGTATAGCTGTCATTAATTTCCTTTAATAACTTTCCATTTCTTTCCTATTTTCCTTGTATTTCCTAGCATGTTATTTTTTTTCCTTCCAGATACCTGACATGCTTCTCTTTCTTCCTGTAAGTTTGATTTAGTAGCATACTCATTTGTCAGTTGTATGACAGGGAAAGGAAAAGGGAAAAGGAAAGGGAAAGGGAAAGGGAAAGGGAAAGGGAAAGGGAAAAGGAAAAAAGGGAAAGGGAAAGGGAAAGGGAAAAGGAAAGGGAAAGGGAAAGAGAAAGGGAAAGAGAAAAAGAAGAAAAAGAAGAAAAAGAAAAAGAAAAAGAAAAAGAAAAAGAAAAAGAAAAAGAAAAAGAAAAAGAAAAAGAAAAAGAAAAAGAAAAAGAAAAAGAAAAAGAAAAAGAAAAAGAAAAAGAAAAAGAAAAAGAAAAAGAAAAAGAAAAAGAAAAAAAAGGAAAAGAAGAAGAAAAAGAAAAAGGAAAAGAAAAAGAAAAAGAAAAAGAAGGATAAAAAGAAAAAAGAAGGAGAAAAAGAAAAAGAAAAAGAAAAAGAAAAAGAAAAAGAAAAAGAAAAAGAAAAAGAAAAAGAAAAAGAAAAAGAAAAAGAAAAAGAAAAAGAAAAAGAAAAAGAGAAAAAGAAAAAAGAAAAAGAAAAAGAAAAAGAAAAAGAGAAAAAGAGAAAGAAAAAGAGAAAGAAAAAGAGAAAGAGAAAGAAAAAGAGAAAGAAAAAAGAAAAAGAAAAAGAGAAAGAGAAAGAAAAAGAGAAAGAGAGAAAGAGAGAAAGAAAAAGAAAAAGAAAAAGAAAAAGAAAAAGAAAAAGAAAAAGAAAAAGAAAAAGAAAAAGAAAAAGAAAAAGAAAAAGAAAAAGAAAAAAAGAAAAAGAAAAAAAGAAAAAGAACAAAAGAAAAAGAAAAAAAGAAAAAGAAAAAGAAAAAAAGAAAAAGAAAAAGAAAAAGAAAAAGAAAAAGAAAAAGAAAAAGAAAAAGAAAAAGAAAAAGAAAAAGAAAAAGAAAAAGAAAAAGAAAAAAAGAAAAAGAAAAAAGAAAAAGAACAAAAGAAAAAGAAAAAAAGAAAAAGAAAAAGAAAAAAAGAAAAAGAAAAAGAAAAAGAAAAAGAAAAAGAAAAAGAAAAAGAAAAAGAAAAAGAAAAAGAAAAAGAAAAAGAAAAAGAAAAAGAAAAAGAAAAAGAAAAAGAAAAAGAAAAAGAAAAAGAAAAAGAAAAAGAAAGGGAATGCAAGAAAAAGGAAAGGATGCCTACTGCCTTAGCCAGCAGCTGAAGGCAGTGTATTTGAATCATAGATTTAGGATGTAGAAAAAAGATACACCTCATGCATTTAAATTCCTGGCATGTCTATCCCTGTGACTGCAACATAGAACATACTGAATCAAAGCTGTGGTTAGCGCTGCGAGTCCCTGCAAGTGAATAGAATTCTGCTCAAAAAATTCCAGAAGCCAAGTTGCACTTACTCTCTCGCAAAACGTCACAACTCCTCACATTAACTGAAATGTTTTTATCTACAAGAGAGATAATTTTGTATTCTACACGTGTTCTTTGACATAGTATCATGATCACATTAATCCTGGACTGCCTTAATTGTTTCAAGATGTCACCTCTGAACATAAAAAATGTGCAAAAGTCACTGAACTCTAAATTAGTTTGGTTTTTTTTTTCCTTCTAAATCAATGCCAATGCCAAATTAAAGCAAACAATTGCTGTACAATTAAATTGTGTTTTATGTGGAAGAGCAGTTTTTGGTGCATGCACAAGCCCTATGAGGAGAGACTGAGGGAGCTGGGGTTGCTTAGCCTGGAGAGGAGGAGACTCACGGGTGACCTTATTGCTCTCTACAACTACCTGAAGGAGGGTTGTAAACAGGCAGAGGTTGGTCTCTTCTCCCAGGCAGCCAGCACCAGAACAAGAGGACACAGTCTCAGGCTGCACCAGGGGAAGTTCAGGCTGGAGGTCAGGAGGAAGTTTTACACAGAGAGAGTGATTGCCCATTGGAATGGACTGCCCGGGGAGGTGGTGGACTCGCTGTCACTGGAGGTGTTCAGGAGGAGACTTGACAGGGTGCTTGGTTACATGGGTTAGTTGATTAGGCGGTGTTGGGTGATAGGTTGGACGCGATGATCTTGAAGGTCTCTTCCAACCTGGTCTATTCTATTCTATTCTATTCTATTCTATTCTATTCTATTCTATTCTATTCTATTCTATTCTATTCTATTCTATTCTATTCTATGTGACACAGTTAATGTCAGGGTTGAATGTTACCTGTATATTGAACATTCATAAACCAGTAGGCATTTCAGTCAAACTATTCTATTTCTCATGTCCTTTCACATGTTTCCCCTTGTTTTCCAGAGAAACTTGAAGGATTTTTGCTTTCACTGCCTTTTCTTGACAGAGATGCCACAAGGTATCTATACATCTCAAAGGCTAACACAAAATCAATCTGTGTGATTATGCAATTTAACTGCATTTGCAGTGCTAATTTATCTTCTAGCATCTGTAAATTACTTTATTATAAAAAATTCAAAGCTGTAGCTGAAAGCCAAATTAGACCTGGTAGCAACAGAAAAACACTATCAACAAGGGAAATCTCTGAATGCACCAGCAGACAACAAAACATCAAGTGATGTGTAGAAAGACATAAAATGTGGTATAAATTCATTAAGTGCTGACTATTGCTGTTTTATTTGATATCTGAGTAAAAGTATATTGCTGGAAGGATTTGCCACTTTGCCCTAAAGGGAGCCAATTTGCCATTTTCTTTTAACCTGTACTATTTGGGTACTTTGCATTTATGTTTCTGCTTATCAATAAATTGCAGTATCCCAATTAAAGTGGGAGGGGCAGGGAGATCATAGGACCTTTGATAGGTGAAGAGAAAAACTATCCTGCTATTAGGTAAAATTGATAGCTGAAAGCCTTTCCTCCAGTTATTAAATGGCAAGCACTGAATTCAATGTTAAATATTTATGCATGATGAAAAAGCAATTTGTGCATTCAAGGTTAACCATTTATGTAAAAAGAAGAGCATGGCGGGGGGAAAAATAGAAACCTAGAGGGAAAATAATGACCTTTAAGCATCAAAGGCACATTTCCAATCTATTAGGAGGTCAGTGTTCTAATGTGGCACAAAACTGCACTGATGTGATTTCTGGTGTTGCGTTAGAAGGAAGGAAGCCCTGTTCACACTGGGCAAAAGGAATCATGGCAAACCACCACACTATGCTTTGCACTGTAGCATGTAGTTTATGAATAGCACTTCCACTTAAACTTCCAATAATATTCTGTATTTCTATCCAGTCCTGTGTGGTGTGTTTCTTTAACTACTTTGAGAAGAGTTAGAGAGCTTGTTTCGCTCCTTAAACTGAGACACACAGCTGTTTTATGAACTACTTCAGTCAGTGCCTATAGATACTTAAAATCTATCAGTTGTTATGTCCCTCCTGTGTACCCATGAGTAATAGGATTTGCACGTCTTACTCGTTGTTGGTGCTAGTCTACATAACAGGCTTCATAAATGCACAAGGTTGTTTCACAGATCATTATTTTTTACTGAGGTAATATACAAATGTGAAAAAAAAAAAAAGAAGAGGCAGAGTCTTTCTATGAACAATATTCTCAACAAATTAAAAACACAAAAAAAAAGATATAATGGGAAGCAGATTAGAGGAAGCAGGTGGAAATGGACCTGTAAAAGCAGAATGTGATCTAATGCCTGAAGTTGCAATAACGTCACCTTACTTAGTGTAAACAATAGATTTACCTTAAGTAAATCCAAACCACCAGAAATCCTAGAGATACAGCTCTGCCCTACATTATATCCTGAAGGAGTACTTATTCTCTTTTGTTAATAAACACAAGTGATGCTTAGATGGAATTGGGTGTTTTAAGCAGTGAAAGGGAAGAAGAGAAAGCTAAGAGGAAAAAAAAGTGGAAACATCATCCAGAAACAGTAGTCACAACTACTGAGCAGAGTGAAAAGACAGAGAGGGATATATACCAATATGGTAAGTATGATGCAGAGGGAAGATCATCTGTAGGAAATGAGTTACTATGGGAGTCCAGGCAAAGAAATAAAACTTGAAAAAATAAATACTGTGTGGTCATTGGGGATACACAGAGACAGTGAAAGAAGAGAAACTTAAAAACAACAAGCTGTGGGAGGCAAAGTATATGGAAGAGAACAGTGATAAGAATAAGGAAGAATAAGAAAGAAAATAAACCAGAGAAAAAGCTTTTACCTTGGTGGATTTTGTTTTTCTTTACCTTTCCACAAGAAATTCCACATCCATACAGAAGGACATGATAGAATATTTTTTACTTAGGGGATCTAGAGGTGAACCATAAATACAAACCATAGTAGAAAAACTGTAGGCCAGGTATCTTAAATAACCAGAGCAACAAGGCAATTCAGTACTTTTAAAACAGACCCCTTTTTTCAGCAAATCTTGAAGTATAGCTTACATAAATCTTCAATTTTTTCCTGTATGCTTTCTCTAGAAATGTTATACACTCACCTTGGCAGATATAATGTCATTTACCTCTCCATCAATGACAATATTCAGCAGAGCAAGAATCTTTTGACAGAAGGACTTCCCTAGGAGTAAAGATCTGCTCACACGTACTTTGCTATTCTACAATGTCCCGCAAGAAAAGCAAAGGGGTTATACACTCCTTGCAAACCCAGGATATTAGGAGATTTTGTTCATTTTCCCAGATGCAGTTCAATGTTATTTGGCATTTGATCTGGTGTCTTGTCTTGTACATTCTACTTTGCTTTTTTTTATAGAATCATAAAACTGTTAGGGTTGAAAGGGACCTCAAGGATCATCTAGTTCCAACCCCCCTGCCGTAGGCAAGGACACCTCACACTAGGTCAGGTTGCTCAGAGCAACATCCATCCTAGCCTTAAAAACCTCCAGGGATGGGACTTCTACCATCTCCCTGGGAAACCTGCTCCAATGTCTCATCACCCTCATGGTGAAGAACTTCTTCCTAACATCCAGTCTTAATCTACCCATTTCTATTGTTTTTCCATTCCCTACAGTCCTGTCATTACCTGACACCATAAAAAGTCCCTCCCCAACTTTCTTGTAGGCCCCCTTCAGATACTGGATTCTTCCTCTTCTTTCCTCCAAACAAGCTTTTCTTACTTCCCATTGTACTTTTTGATTGTGACTCTTTTATTGGTTTCATTTTCTTTTTTGTTGTCTGCACCATGCCTATCCTACATAATGTAAACATGAAGAAAAAAAAAGAAAAGAAAAAACATAACATGGAACAAACTCTGTGTAATAAGGCTCCCAGTTAAATCAGTGTTGGAAAGTGAATCTGCAACCAGAGAATATAAGCATAACTATTTAAGATAATGGCCCACTATTAGCATTAGTATTGTCATAAATCTCTACCAGGTTCAGACAACAGGAGGCAGCAGGACCCTGCTGTGTTGGCATGAATTCCAATGATGTTTATTGCTCTCCTTTTATGTTAGAGCCTTTAACTTCTTGAGGTATGTATAATTTATTTTAACTGCTCCAAGATACAAGTCTGTAACAGTACTGTTAAAGGAGGCAAACCAAGGACTGCTCTATAGCTCTTAGACCAAGCGTTACAATGCATCTCACATCCAGATGACTAAACGTCTCACCCTTTGAAACAGGGTGCCTTCAGATAACCTTTTGGGATTGACTTGATCAGTGCTGTTCCCTGAGCTGTGCCTACAAATTGTCTGTGCAAACACCAGCTGCCCCAGGTGACAGCCATGTTAACAAGGTAATAGTAGCAATGGCTGGGTGGCATTGCCTGTTACCATACCCCTGTGCAGATTAATTTACTAGTACAGGCATTGCCTGTAAAGCTTTTAAGTGCTACTGTGATGCAAGCAATAAAATGAAACTGGCAGATTTCCCAGTGTTATGTTAATCTCTGTGGGTGTATTTGAGCATACTTCTTTTAAAGTCCAGTGAATGCTATTAAAGAAAAAAAAAAAAAAGTTAAAAAAATTAAACAACCCAAATAAATAATTTAAAAAAAATAATCAATCAATCAATCAATCAAACAAACAAACCCTCCAACAACCAGCAAAATGTATCCACTTTCCTATTCTGGAGAATAATAACCCTAGAAGACTGAAATCTTACCTTGCCCTAATTTGTCACAGATTAAATTCACAAAATGTCCACAAATGGACACATTGGCTTAGACACCATCTGTGAGACAAACATAGGACTCTGTAAACAAGTTGCAGCAATAAAAATTGGAACCTGGAAGAGACTGTATGTGAAAATATTTTCAGCTTTAAAACTCTAGCTGGAGTATATCTAAGCTCTACAAAATAATATAAACATGGAAACATGTTTGTGGAAGGAACTGCAAGTGTCTCACCGGCCTGTCTTTAACTTGAGGTAGGTTATTTCCTCAGTACAAAATGGGTCAGTGAAGCAGACCTTGGAGCATTGCCGGATCTAAGCAATTTTCAAACACCAGTGAGGGACCTCAAGGGTAATTTTTCATATATTGTTTGCATAGACTCCTTGCTTTATGACACAGGCATGGTGCTCTCTTTCCTCTTACTGAAATTCTTGCTCCTGTCCTTATTGTATAGATGCAAAGGGGAATGAAAACCCAGCAGAAGAGTGATTTGTAGTGATCTCTGTGTTTTAATAGAGGACTAAAGCAATATGAATGGAATGGAATGGAATGGAATGGAATGGAATGGAATAGAATAGAATAGAATAGAATAGAATAGAATAGAATAGAATAGAATACAATACAATACAATACAATACAATACAATACGCCCTGGAGGCGTTCAAGAGGAGATTGGACGTGGCACTTGGTGCCATGGTCTAGTCGTGGGGTCTGTGTTGATAGGTTGGACTCAATGATCCTCGAGGTCCTTTCCAACCTAAGTTATACTGTGATACTGTGATACTGTGATACAATAAACCAGGTTGGAAGAGACCTTCAAGATCGCATCCAACCCATCATCCAACACCATCTAATCAACTAAACCATGGCACCAAGCACCCTGTCAAGTCTCCTCCTATACACCTCCAATGATGGTGACTCCACCACCTCGCCAGACAGCCTGTTCCAATGGCAAATCACTCCAGTCTAAACCTCCCCTGGCACAGTTTGGGACTGCATTGTCTTGCTCTGGTGCTGGTTGCCTGGTAGAAAAGACCAGCCCCCACCTGTCTACAACCTCCCTTCAGGTAGTTGTAGACAGCAATAAGGTCTCCCCTGAGCCTCCCCTTCTCCAGGCTAAGCAACCCCAGTACCATCAGCCTTTCCTCATAGAGCTTCTGCTATGTGGTATGCTCTTTAAAAAAAATAAATCCTAAATTATTTGAACCCATTCCTTAATACTCTTAGCAACGGCAGAAGGGGGCCTAGAAGAAGGCTGGGGAAGGACTTCCCAGTATCTCAGCTAGTGATAGGACTAGGGGGAATGGAATGAAACTGGAAGTGGGGAGATTCAGGCTGGAGGTGAGGAGGAAGTTCTTCCCCATGAGAGTGGTGAAGCCCTGGAATGGGTTGTCCAGGGAGGTGGTTGAGGCCCTGTCCCTGGAGGTGTTTAAGCCCAGGATGGATGAGGCTCTGGCCATCCTGGTCTAGGGTGGGGTGACCTTGCCCATGGCAGGGGGATTGGAACTATGTGATCCTTGTGGTCCCTTCCAACCCTAACTGATACTATGATACTGTGATTGTAAGGATGTTATGTATGCAAAAACACAGACTAAAATGGAAGCTGCATTGCCATCACTTGTGTTCTTACTGGCTTCCTCAGGAATTTGCTCTGTTTATTTGGCTTTTTCACTAAGGTAGTCTATTGAAAAATCTCTTTTAGATATAAACTTATAAAACCATACTAGGAAAGAGGCCAAAGAACACCTCTAATTCTGACACAGCCCTGTGATTCACAAAATTGTGGAGATATTACAGTCAAGAGCCCAGTTTTATGGTTGCTTATGTAATGTGGATTTTCAGTGAAGGATCAGTCTTGAAAGGGGCTTCTTCTAGAAGCAAATGTTACAGTGAAAGACAGCTCAAAATGCCTGAAACTGCTTTTGTGCAAATAACTAGAAAACACCAGGATATTCTCTCTAAACATAGTATAAGTATATAACATAAGTATAATTTTCAGGCAAGAACATAAACCTGAATCAAAATAATGAAATTCACTTTAGTCATAATTAAATTTGAGTTGCAACTTCTTTAATAACTGCAATATTTTTTTGTGCATAAATCCTTAAGCTAATGTAAGATTGCTTTCTTTTGATAAAATATCTCTGTTTCTCAGCCAACAAACTTAAAAACAATCAAAGCATTGAAAATAGGCCTGAGGAAAAAGTTCTTCACAGAGAGAGTTGTTAGCCATTGGAATGTGCTGCCCAGGGAGGTGGTGGAGTCACCATCCCTGGAGGTGTTCAAGAAGGGATTGGACGTGGCACTTGGTGCCATGGTTTAGTCATGAGGTCTGTGGTGACAGTTTGGACTTGATCTTTGAGGTCTCTTCCAACCTTGGTAGTGATTCTGTGACATGTACAGAGAGCTTCTATCACACCTTAGCTGACATTTGCTTTATTCATTGGCATGTCTAAACCATGACTTATTCTTACTGAAGGGACTAAAATGTTAACCTGGCCAAGGAAGTGCGATTAACTGCACTGTGTTAATTATAGCTGTTGCTAGGACTGTAAGAATTATGCACTTTTTTTTTGCCATAAATATTTATTGTAGTATTATATAATAATGCAAAAGATTTTCTTTTAAAAGTGGCTGTCATTGATACAAAAGCCCTTGGGCATGGTTTTACAGTAGGAGGGGAGAAACACACTCCACATATTTTCAAATAGTAAAGTAAGGGAGGGAAGATCATGCTTTATGTGTACTTCTGTGTTTACTCAGGTGCATTTGTTCTCCTGTATATCAATTCTGCAGTGAACTTCTGGTGTAAAATGATTTGTAGATGCTTAAACTGTATTTGTGCAAATACTGCTATTCCAATCCGATCCTTTGAGATAATGCTGAAATGGTACAATAGCTCTTATCCAATATCACTAGGAGAGAGCAAACTTCAAGATCCCAAGGCAGAAGTGATTATAAATATTTTATAAGACAGTCATCTAATGGATAGATCAGATTTGCTGTGAACAAGAGGCGTCTATATTTCTCTTCTGCTTTTTTCCTTTTCTGTACAACATAACAGAGACAGTGAAGAATCAGCACTAGAGCATTTGATTTCAAAAATTTCCCTCACCAACCAGATTGCACACAAACAAGGATTTTCTAAGGTTGACTATTTCAACATACTGAGAAAGTTGTTTATGATTTTCAGAATCACAGAATTATTGAGGCTGGAATAGACCTCTGAGATCATCAAGTCTAGCCTATGACCTAACACCAACACATCGACCAGACGATGTCACTAAGTGCCACATCCAATCTTTCCTTAAACACCCCCAGGGATGGCGACTCCACCACCTCCCTGGGCAGCCCATTCCAGACTCTAATTCCCCTTTCCATGAGGAAGTGCTTCCTAACATCCAACTTAAACCTACCCTGGCTCAGCTTCAGGCCATGCCCTCTCATCTTGTCACAAGCTGCCTAGCAGAAGAGCCTGACCCCCAACTTACCAGAACTTCACTTCAGGTACTTGTAGAATGTGATTAGGTCCTCCCTGTGTCTCCTCCAGGCTGAACACCCTCAGGTCTCTCAGTCTTTCCTCATCAGACTTTCCCTCTAGTCCCTTCACCAGTCTCATCACTCTCCTCCGGACCCACTCCAACAGCTCAATACCTGTCTTGCAGTGAGGGGCCCAGAACTGCACGTAGTACTTGAGGTGAGGCAGTACTCACCTCATGGTACTCAGCAGTGCTGAGCACACAAGCAGAATTCCATCCTTAGTCTTGCTGGCCATACTATTCCTGATACAAACCATTGGCTCTCCATGCCACCTGGGCATTCTGCTGGCTCATGTTCAGCACTCCCAGGTCTCTCTCTGCCAGGCTGCTCTCCAGCCACTCATCCTCCAGTCTGTAGCGATGCATGGGGTTATTGTGCCCAACGTGTAGGACCCTGTACTTGGTCTTGTTAAACCTCATACCAAACAGAGAGAGTGATTGCCCATTGGAATGGGCTGCCCGGGGATGTGGTGGAATCGCCATCACTGGAGGTGTTCAGGAGGAGACTTGACAGGGTGCTTGGTTATATGGGTTAGTTGATTAGGTGGTGTTGGGTGATAGGTTGGATGCGATGATCTTGAAGGTCTCTTCCAACCTGGTCTATTCTATTCTATTCTATTCTATTCTATTCTATTCTATTCTATTCTATTCTATTCTATTCTATTCTATTCTATCCTATCTCTTTATAAAACACCTATCTTATTTTTAAAGTTTTAAGTCCAGTAAGGGGACATAAAAATAAAAAAGGAAGGACAACCTGAAACTACCAAGACTTTTTTCTTTTCTCCCTTTTCCTCTGAAAAAATTACTACTGGTTTGGCTAAACAAAATTAAGTTTTCCAAAAGCAAATATAGTATGAGAAACTGTATGTTGCTCATGTGTTTTATAGGGGTTTTCAGTCCATCAGCAAGTGGTTATGAGTTCAGAAATGACACACTGACTTCTATTTATCAATTTTCTCATTCATGGCATAAAACATCTGGACGTAACCAGACTATTGACAGATTAGTGTATTATTAATTTTACTGCATAACCAACAAGAATATTTTACTAGTTTTAGTATTTCCATATCCAGCTTTAGATTTAAGTGATAAAAATATGAGATCTACTAAAAAGAATAGCAACGATTTATAAGAGCATGCAATCAGTATGAGATAGCTGGTACTGGCATATGATTTAACAGATGCATTTGATAGTGTTGTTTGTCCAGCATATGGAACTGTAGCAGATAAACCAAATAATTACTAGGAATCACTGAAATGATTTCTCTTCAAGAATTGCTGGACTTTTACTGCACTGAACAATTTGTAGTATTCTGCTTGTGGACTGGACTGTGGTTAGTGCAGATATTTGATTTCTACCGGAAAGAAATTTCCACACTAATACTTTGCCATTAGGCAAAACATCAGGTAGATTACATTAAAGAAAACATTTTTATTTGAGAAAACCTGGTGAAACCATTGGGACTATTTCTAACATATACTCCTTGAAGATTACTGGTTTTCTGAGGATATTCCAGTGAGACTTGGAGGTTTTCTTGATTTTATTATATTTTTAATTCATTTTCTTGCATTTCGTTTCTTCTGTTCAGAAACAGGGGGCCTGATAACACAACCCTAAACAAAAGAGTAAACAGTTCATTTCAGAGCAGCTTTGCTTTTCTGTTTTGATATGCAGATAATGTTACCTCTCCTAGAGCAAAGATAATCAACATAGGAAAAGATAAGGCTTTCTATGCTCAGTGAAGCATGTGACTGGGTCATAAATGCTTTTTCATATTATATGAGATACACTCTCAGAACTGCAAAGTGGAATAAAAGAAATCGTCTTGTGAAAGACATATTAAAAATAATTCACTGTAAACATTTGGGTTAATAAAAGAAAAGTTTAAAACTTAACATTTGATAGTTGTTTCAGTTTGCATACTTTGTTGAACAGAAGGTGCTATTTTCGGTGCTCTGGAGAAAGTCAGCTGCTGAGGGAGAAGACAACATTGAAATTCTTCAGTGACATTTTTTGTTAAACTTCATTAAAGTGGATGAAATGGAATCAATTTCAGAAGACTGATGGGGCAGTAATGAAGAGAGGCCCTGTGCTATTGAGAGCAACACACATCTGATGTTTTTATTCTGAGACCGGCTCCAGGGGAACATCCTTACTCCTTAGTTGCTGTTCTCTGTGTAATTATCACCTTCACTGCTAAGGACAGACTGCATATCATTTAATCACTCCATCGGCAAAGTCCTTGCCTGTGACATCCAAAGGCAGGCAGGAAGGTGTCATTGAAAGAGAAAAGGACACAGGAGGATTTTTTAATATTGCAAAACAGAGAATCAAAGCTTTTGTATTTGCTCTGAGACAACCTATGATAAACAAATGTAATAGAGAAGGCAGCCAGTGTCTTTTTCATGAAAGACATTTTCAAAATCCAAATTGCACTCAGCACTGATGCTGTTCAGTTTCTCAGACAAGATTACAAGATGCTGTTGAACCATTAAATAATGCAGCCTGTTTATCTGTTGTTTATGGTCAGAAAGAGACAGTACTATAGTGTGGCTAATGACCTGAATCAGGTGAAAAAAAATGAGGCTGAATCTGTGTTCCTGTCTCCAAACTTAGACAGTCGTAATTCCCCTACCTGTCTTTTTTTTGTCTACATAATTGGATTATGTTTGGGAAAGGGAAATTTTCTACAGGTTTCTAGGATGTTTCAAACTTGAAGCCTTTCAGTGAGTAGTTCTGTCCTGTATAACTATTATTTTGAAGTTATTGCTAAGATGATTTGCTGCTGAATTCTTCAACTGTCTCCTACTCTTGTCTTGCACTCTCCAGAGTAGGATCCAGAGTTTCCCTAAAAATTCTACCCATTCTACCATCCTGAACACAGTGACTTATGCCACTTCACTTATGCAAACCTCACGGCTATGAGTCAAAGGTCTTATCTCCAAAGACCTCTTCACTCTCATATTTTCAACCTGAAGTAGTATGTTGTGCTGAGTAGCTCATTCCTGTTTAGATGAATGGAGTGAGTTTCATACTCACATGCTTAAGTTGAATGTATAACACAATCTTTAGTTCTGTTTAATCCTGTGCTCCCCAGTACAAGAAAGTTAGGGACTTACTGAAGTGAGTCCAGTGAAAGACATAAGAAAACAAGCTTTTTATTGTCAAGGTGGTTCAACACCAACACAGGTTGTCTGATAGCTTGTGGAGTCTTCATCTGTAGAAATATTCACAACCCAACTGAGCACAGTCTTAAGCAACCAGTTCTAGCTAAACCTCCTTGAGCAGCACATTGGACTAGATGATCTTTAAAGGTGCCTTCCAACCACAAATACTGTGTAAATCTGTCTTCCATATTGCAGAACATAATACTAAATTCCATAAAGGTTGAAGAATTCTCCCTCAGTGCGATACCTACGCCATTATTGAAGTGTAACTCTTTGACCATTTCAGGCCAAACTGACCCATATAAAATGTTTCTGCCTCTAGCAATGTCTTCCCATTCAGTAAGGTAAAAGACCATTATTTAATTTGCCTCAGAGAACAAAAAAGTTCAGAATAAATTCAGTGAAAATGGTGCAGCTTCTCTAAAATCATGATGTGTATAGTAAGAAACACAGAATCCAGAAGAACTGGATCTTTCTAGGATTTTTTTTTTTCTGAACAAAAAATGTATAACATGTAGTGAAACACAGTGTTAGTAGGTTTTCAATTTAAACCAAAATTAATGGCAAGTCTTCCAGTGGAAAAATTTCCAGTAGTTCAAACTTCATCAATATTTCCCAATCTCAGGTAGTGATAGGACTAGGGGGAATGGAATGAAGCTGGAGGTGGGGAGATTCAGGCTGGAGGTGAGGAGGAAGTTCTTCACCATGAGAGTGGTGAAGCCCTGGAATGGGTTGTCCAGGGAGGTGGTCGGGGCCCCATCCCTGGAGGTGTTTAAGCCCAGGCTGGATGAGGCTCTGGGCAGCCTGATCTAGTGTGGGTTGTCCCTGCCCATGGCAGGGCGGTTGGAACTAGCTGATCCTTGTGGTCCCTTCCAACCCTGACTGATACTATGATACTAATTCTCTTCCAGAATCAACAGATTATTTTATTCTGGATTGTTGAATTTTTGAAACCATTTTTCTTTAATCTACACCTAAGGTAAATTGTTCTCAAAAAAAACCAACTTCCTTTCTTATATAACCACGACTACTAATGCAAACAAAAAATAATTGCAGTATCTTGTGTGCCTATTCTCATCCTAGACAAATTGATCTTGAAGGTCGCTTCCAACCTGTTGGCACAGGTAGTTGTGGCCGAGTGGTGAAGGCGATGGATTAGAAATCCATTGGGGTTTCCCAGCGCAGGTTCGAATCCTGCCAACTACACAGGGGGGGGCAGCTCTCTTTTAGGGGGGTGCTGTGGCTCAGTTGGTAGCGCATCAGACCCTTAATGGGAAGGTCATGAGTTCAAGCCTGCAGTGGGCAGTAGTGTCCTATCCTACTCTAGGTCTGTGGTGACAGGTTGGACTCGATGATCTTTGAGGTCTCTTCCAACCTTAGTGATACTGATATTGTTATTATTACTATTATTATTATTATTATTATTATTATTATTATTATTATATTTTTAAAAAAATAAGTGTTAAATTTTGCAAATTGGTGGAAACAGACAAACCCAATAATTTCAAAATATTTCACAGGAAGAATTCAGAGCTACAGACAGAAAATCAATATCTGTCTTGGTTTAGTGTATAATAAGTTTCCAAAAGCTCGTGGAAGTGCTGATTTATTGTGGATAAACTGCGCTTGCACTCTTTTAATTTTTTTTAACTCACATGCTGTGTATTAAGAACAAGTTTTTCAAAAGGGACACTTTGGATCATTTTCAGAAACAACTAAGCATCTGGTCTCTGAAATTAGAGCTTTTAATGGTGTAAAATTGATCCAACACACTTTATAAAAGCTTTCTCAGGGGCCAGAATCGTACTCTTTATATGTGACTATTTTGAATACCAGTTTACTATGATTTGGAACTGGCATTCAACTTCTCTAAATGAATTATTGGAAAAACTATTTCCAGAATAGCAGAAGAATTAAACACATACATTTTCAGGTGTAGAAATAGTAATAATTCAATGATTAGAATAGAATAGAATAGAATAGAATAGAATAGAATAGAATAGAATAGAATAGACCAGACCAGGTTGGAAGAGACCTTCAAGATCATCGCGTCCAACCTATCACCCAACACCACCTAATCTACTAACCCATGCAACCAAGCACCCTGTCAAGTCTCCTCCTGAACACCTCCAGTGATGGCAATTCCACCACATCCCCGGGCAGCCCATTCCAATGGGCAATCACTCTCTCTGTGTAAAACTTCCTCCTGACCTCCAGCCTGAACCTCCCCTGGCGTAGCCTGAGACTGTGTCCTCTTGTTCTGGTACTGGCTGCCTGGGAGAAGAGACCAACTTCTGCCTGTCTACAACTCCCCTTCAGGTAGTTGTAGAGAGCAATAAGGTCACCCCTGTTTATTAGTGCAATGGGGAGAAAAATGTAAGAATCTAACAATATTTATTTTCTTGAGAATCTGTTCACCTCAGAAAGGAAAGTTTCAGCCTGGTCTGTGGGGAGTATTAGAAAGGATAAACATGTTGTGACATTTTCCAGTTAGGTTGCTTTCTCTGTCTTCTCTCTTAAATATGTAGCTGCTGTTTCCCTAATGTGACATAATCCCATTGCTCTCACCTTGGTAATTAAAATGCAGTAATATCTCAGATGATAAAAACATGAAGAGATGTGTTAATGTTCCAGAGATTTTTACTCAAAGATGAAAATAAGAATACCTAGTTAGCTTGGAAAGATACAATGGTGATGAAGTAATGTGGTTATGGTAGTCACATTTAGATTAAAGGTGACTGCCAAAAGAGCAGTCACCTTGAATTCTATCAAACATAGCAGAAAATATGTCAAGAGTGTCTAGAAAGCCTATTGAGGCTAAATCACATTCAGATGGTTAGATCAAATGGTTGTTCATTTAAGACACATAATGCATATGCATTAGGGAAATGGGTTGGCTGATATTTTTGCAGCATGCCATTTTCCTACTGAATATTATAGCGGCAAAGAAAATCTGACTTCATGTTTTTTTACTACATACACATTTTTCAAATACATTTCTTACTTTTAAGTTTGCCTGAAATTCTTAATTCATATTCTGTGGGACATTCCCTGACCTTCCTTCTCACAGCTGCTCTAACACTGCCAATAACCATTTGTGATGGATTACGCCCATCCTGAAAGTCAGGGTGAAAGGGTTTGTGAGAGCCTTGCCCTCACCAGAGAGGGGTTTTCCCCCTGGGAAACTGAGTTAGTCTGTTCCACTCCCACTCCCTGTTCAGCAGGCCTATAAAAAGGAAGACACTGCAGCCATTTGCCCTCTTTTGCTTCTGCCTTGTGTGGACGAGAGGACTGAGTCGCTGCTGGCTTCCTGCTTCTCTGCCACGTGGTCAGGCTTGGTCTTTTCTCCCTGCTGCATCTTGAAAGGACTTTTGGTTTTGTATATACATTCTCCCTATCTATCCCTGTTCCTTACCTTATGAACCCTTCCTGTTATTGTTTTTTTTTATATATATATATATATATATATATATATGATGTTTAAAGAAGGTTTTTTTTAAGCTCTCTGCTTCCAAACCAACTCCAAATTATTTCTCGGTAGATTTAACTACTCCTTTTTTTTCCTTATCCCCCTTTCTTTTTAGAGGAGGAGGAGCAGGAAGCGGGGGAGGAATTCTCAGTCTTGCCCCCCCATCTGAACTCTTAAATACCACTTAATGCTCAAACCACTACCCCATTCAATGAATGACATTAAATCCTGACTCTCCGAGTGTTTTTGTTTGCTTTTTTGTTTCTGAATCTTTATGTTCAGGAAAAGATTCACAGAGTTAGATCAGTTTAATTGGGGATAGGATGACTTGATCAGAAGAGATCATCAAGTCTTTTCATCTAATGTTTCAGCCAGATATTTGCACCAGAAAGAATAACATAAAACCATAAAATGTTTCAGATCTCCTTAACAAATCCAAACGTCATAAGAATGTAGGATATGGCTTGATAGCCACAGCCATATCATGCAACAGGACAGATTAAGGCCACTTTAAATGTTCAATTTTACTAAAGTGAAAACTGATATTATCAGGATAAAAGGCCAGGCAACAGAGAATGTCTAAACAACTTCTCCCAATTCTATCTGAAAGGATGAGGGCTGGGAAAGACTCAATCACAGTTACATGAAAACTATTGTTCTGGAAGTGAAATGTAAGTAGGAGAGACACACAATTGTTGGCAGATAGATTATTGGGACATAAAATTGTTTCAGGAAAATGCTTTTTTTTTAAACTCTAATCAAAATCTGTTACAGCCAGAATCAAAACTCAAACCCCAAATCAAACAATAGACCCACAAAGAAGTAAAATATAACAATGTCAAAATGGACAACATGCTGAGAACAAGTACTTAATAATAATGATAATAATAAACCAGGTTGGAAGGGACCTTCAAGATCATCGTGTCCAATCCATCAACCAATCCAACCCACCCAAACAACTAACCCATGGACCAAGCACCCCATCAAGTCTCCTCCTGAACACCTTCAATGACAGTGACTCCACCACCTCCCCAGGCAGCCCATTCCAATGGGTAATCACTTTCTCTGTATAGAACTTCTTCCTAACATCCAACCTAAACCTCCCCTGGCGCAGCCTGAGACTGTGTCCTCTTGTTCTGGTACTGGCTGCCTGGGAGAAGAGACCAACATCCACCTGTCTACAACTTCCCTTCAGGTAGTTGTAGAGAGCAATAAGGTCACCCCTGAGTCTCCTCTTCTCCAGGCTAAGCAACCCCAGCTCCCTCAGCCTCTCCTCATAGGGCTTGTGTTCCAAACCCATCACCAGCTTCATTGCCCCTCTCTGGACTCGTTCCAGCAAGTCAACCTCCTTCCTAAACTGAGGGGCCCAGAACTGGACACAGTACTCAAGGTGTGGCCTAACCAGTGCAGTGTACAGGGGCAGAATGACCTCCCTGCTCCTGCTGGCCACACTGTTCTTGATGCAGGCCAGGATGCCAATGGCCCTCTTGGCTGCCTGGGCACACTGCAGGCTCATGTTCAACACCTATAATAGAATATCAAAAGCAAAATTTTTTGTGCCATGAAGTTAATTTCAATTAACTTCCCGATATTACACTAAAAAACATGAAGAGTTGTTTATTGATTAAACATCCAGAAACTTTTAATAATAAATAATAGTTACCATTTCTATGATTTGTTGATTTAATAATACTATAGACATTATCATATTGATTGTTTGTTTCCATTTCTATTATTAGTTTATTTAGTACTACTCCAGACATAATTGGTGTATTACAGATACATAGAATAACAGGATTTCTCTCTCAAAGAGTTTCTGAACTTCAATTAACACTTCTCATAACCTCCAAATCTCTATGGGCAAGTAGAAATAGAGGTTTAAGCATTATTGTTAAAAAGCTACATCAAAGATTCTTGCTGTAAAGGCCACCTGCTGCTGTTTACAATAGTCCTCCAAGACATTTCAAATCGAGGCAACTCTTTCAAATTCAAATCTACTGGAGCACAGATTTTTTGTCTTACATCACTTGCATCAGCAGTATTTTTGCTAATGTTACATATTCTCTACTCAGACATTCACAAGTATTAGGAGGCTCATAGAACCATTTAGCTTGGAAAAGACCTTTTAGATCATCAAGTCCAAATGTAGACATACCATTGCCAAGACTAGCACTTTGTTGTGCAAGTGCATTTAAAATTGCAGGAAAAAAAATGTGATTCCTGGTAAAGAATGCTGACTCTTACCTTTGTGGACTAGATGCCCTTTCTTGGTGCATGTGCATAACCTGGAATACCTGCATTGTTCCCTCATTACCTGGGAGAAATATAAAGTGGATTTCTTACAAGAGATTTTTGGATGTTAGTCAGACTGTGTGAATAAATATGTTGCTCACTTCTCTTAAACCAGGAAATGTTGATAAGGAGAAAACATTTGTACCAGGAGTACAAACTTTTGTTTAGTTCTGCTTTTACTCTTCCCTATCTTTCTTCAAAAATACTTGAGAGATTTTTAAACTCTTCTCCTTTTGAGATTACATTTGCCTCACCAACCTTTCTGTCTGTCTGAAATGAACCCTAAAATATGAGAAACAGTTGCACACACAAATTGAACAGCAGGGTAGTAAGACCTCAACACAAGGGGGAACTTCTTTACTGTAAGAGTCACAGATCACTAGAAGAGGCTCCCCAGACAGCTTGTGGAGTCTCCTTCTCTGGAGACTTTCAAGGTCTGCTCAACTTCTGAACACTGCAACTGCATTATGCCTTCGGTGAAAAAAGCAAGTATCACACAGAGATTCTTTGTTAATCTGAAGAACAGACTGTGAACGCACACTGCAGCTGGAATAGCCACTGTCTGAAAGCTGAGATCCAAAGTTCTTCTCCAGCAATGACTGACAAATGGTCAGTGGCGTCCCAGCTTCCAGAAGGTTAACAGGGAAAAGGGAGAAGGACTGCACTAAAATCTCAGCTCCTGAGAATCTTTCACTGGGATCATGGAGAAACTCATCATTTTTTTTAAACTTTGGCTTCCCAAGTCCCAATTCTTGTTTTTTAAAAAAATAAGAGAAAATGGAAAAACAGTCACTTGTTGTGACTCCTCAACATGAGGAGGAATTTCTTCACTGTGAAGGTTACAGGGCACTGGAACAGGCTCCCCAGAGGGGCTGTGGAGCCTCTTTCTCTGGAGACTTTCAAGACCCATCTGGATGTGTTCCTGTGAGACCTGTGCTAGATTCTATGGTCCTGCTCTGGCAGGGGGGTTGGACTTGAAGATCTTTGGAGGTTGCTTCCAACCCCTAATATCCTATGATCCTGTGATCCTATAATATAATTTAGATAGACAATGAGGCTGTCTTGGATGCAGATTAGGAACATCAGCTGAAACAGCTTGTGTGAAAATCAGAGTTCTTCAGGAAGAGTAAATGCAATTTAAACACTAATGGACTCCAAAGTTCAAGGACGATTATAATGAGTAAAGTTGCAACTAAAACTTTGGTGAGCATTTGAAAAATGATTTTGCAAGTAACTTCTTTCTCTCTGCTGTATCACTATAAAATAATTTCCCTTTCATCTGATTGTCCTCTTTAGGCATGAGTTGTCTAGACTTCTGAGCAGGGACTGAGGGAGGGAGGACATTAATGGTTTCTATTCAGACATCCAGTGAGGCAGCACAGAAGTGGAAATCATTATTTTTAACTGAATGCACTGGTAGCAATTCACCCAAATGCCCCAAATTAGCTTTATTTTTTTAAAACTTTCCAGAGGAGCAGAATGCAGCATCCATAGCATATATATTAACAGCACCACTTTTCCATGCAAGTGCTGCTCTTCTTCAGTTCTATATATTTCAGGAGATATATTTTCTTGTTTGTTTTTTTTTCATGCTTTGTGCTCAGAGTGTGAAATCCAATAAAATAAAGCAGAGAATTATCACTGATATCATGGCATTATTACTGCTTCCCATTGGGCCCACCAGGCAAATTAATTCCTGAGATACAACCATATATATTCTGCAAGTGATTCCTGAAAACATGATGGCAGAAGAAGGTTTCAGGGGTTTTGTTCTTCATTTATGTATTTCCCAGCTTTTTCACTTAATCCTCTTCACAAAAAGTAATAAATGCTGCTCAAACATGTTTGTGCTCCTGTTTCCTTTCCCTTCAGCTGCTGGTTACCTGAGTTGCATTAACAATAACTTTGAAGAATCACAGAATCACAGAATCACCAAGGTTGGAAGAGACCTCAAAGATCATCAAGTCCAACCTGTCACCACTGAGCTCGTGACTGAACCATGGCTCTAAGTGCCATGTCCAATCCCCTCTTGAACACCTCCAGGGACAGTGACTCCACCACCTCCCTGGGCAGCACATTCCAATGGCTAACAACTCTCTCAGTGAAGAGCTTTCTCCTCACCTCCAGTCTAAACTTCCCCTGGCGCAGCTTGAGACTGTGTCCTCTTGTTCTGGTGCTGGTTGCCTGGGAGAAGAGACCAAGCCCCACCCAGCTACAACCACCCTTCGGGTAGTTGTAGATAGCAATAATGTCTCTCCTGAGCCTCCTCTTCTCCAGGTTAAACAATTCCAACTCCCTCAGCCTCTCCTTGTAGGGCTTGTGCTCAAGACCTCTCCCCAGCCTTGTTGCCCTTCTCTGGACACGTTGAAGTGTCTCAATGTCCTTCTTAGACCGAGGGGCCCAGAACTGGACACAGTACTCAAGGTGTGGCTGAATGTTTTCTTTTTCCTTGCCACAGCCAGTAGTGCAAGCACAATTTATTTGATCACTTTTTGTCATGTCCATAGGGACAATAAGTGATGGAGATTTAAAAAAATACATCAGTAACTGAAGAAATGCATGCCCCAAAATATTTCTGATTGTAGGGTGTCAGTTTTCTCCTTGGAAGGATTTTAAGTTAAATTTTAATTTAAACCATGTTGGGTTGTATTTGCAATCATTTTCTATGATCATAGCCAGCATGATATCAGACAATTTAATATGCAATGTATTGTAAACATAAGGGGATTTAGCAAACATTCACCCAGACTGTGGGAGCCTTTATAGTGCACGTATTTGTTCCACTTTTGAGTCCAAATTTGTGTTGGCCATGAGGAAAAAGTCTTTGAACACTGATCTGCAGGGCGCTTGCTGGGAGTGAAGTAAAGGGAAAACCAACCAACCAAACAGAAAAAGCAAAGAAAAGGACTCTGGCATACCACCACTTATATCAGTAATACCTGGGAAACAGAGACTGAAGTAATAACTTAAGTTGTTTTGGTTGTTTGTTTGTTTTTTTTCAAATAAAATATTTTACATTTCTCTGGAGTTTCTCAGTCTAGGTCCATGACCAAGTTTTAAATCTTTGAAGTGATCATGCAAAATATTTTGATGCTTCTGAAATCAAACTTGTTCATGTTATTAATCTCAAAAGCTATATCTTTCTCTATTTATTATCCTAGTATAGCAAATTATCAATTCTTTACAAAACCATTTATTTATTAACAGTGGATGTGCGTCTAAATTACCAAACATGTATCTTAATTTCTATCAAATCACTTTAGATTAGAAAGTGGTGTTAATTTTAGAGCAATCAAACTCTTATTTAAGACATTTAATTTAGTATGTTGTCAAAAATTGTTTGCTAGGAGAATATTATTGAGGTTGTCATTTTCTCACTATTATTCTGAGGCAGCAAGAGTTAGTTAAAATTCATTACAGGAATACTAAATACCAATGAATTTTAAAATGATGCTTCAGAATGTGATACTTACCTTGGTCTAATTGGTTATGTATTTGCTTTTTGAAACCAATCATTGTATCAAGCAGCTAAAGAAATGTGGGTAACTCATTTTAAGATGATGTTCCAACACACACAAAGAATCTTTTCCTTATTTCCATTTTAACTGGAGGGAAATAAAGACTCTAGTTCATCAGGAAATTTTCACACACCAGTACTCAGTTTCAGTTTTAAACAAAGGAGCACTTTTGATACATTTGATCACATAAAATGGAGAGATACTGCTTTGCTAACTACCCTTCATTTTTGTAGACACTTCAATAACGTTCATAATTTAATATTCTTATTATCATTACCTGCAGTGAAATTATGTTATATGAAATATGTTTGTCCCTTACATTAAGAATGTGGCTTGATGGATTTAGTTACTTATATACTTTTGTTCCCTCATTTTTGTCTAGAGAGCCCTTTAGGATAGAATAATAGTTTTCTTGATGACTATTTTCAAGCAGTTCTTTCAACAGTGGCATTTTCTTTTTCAACTAGATAGCATTAGTGCAAATAAAAATATCTCTCTGTGAAATGAGTTTCAATTATGAGAATATGACAATGATTATAACTATGTCAAAAATAATTGTAACCATTAATTTACCTAGAATCTTTCTTATGTACTCATAGCAGGTAATAGTTGGCTCAAGTTTCTCTGCTTGCAAAACTAACAGTAGTAACAGCTCCAAAATGATAATGTATTTGCAGTAGTAGCAAACACGTGCTTCTACTGTCTGCCTCTAAAGATTTGCATGATTTCTCTCAAATGAGTTTAGTCAGACACCTGCAATACAAAGAATGTCAGTTCTTCAATTCTCATAATTATAGCTAGGCTTATATTTGAAATCCAGAGACTTTGAATTTGAGAATTGGTTTACAGAAAGTCTCCTCCTTATACTTGCTCCTATGGAGACCAAAGTCACTGCTATGTCTTGTGTACTACACTGTAGGTTCAGAAATTAAAAGACCACATCTGCAGGGAGAAGCAAGCAAGGCAGGTGACTAAATTGACGAGCAAAACATTCCCTTCAATATATGTTATATTTCAATATGAAGCTGAGGAATTAACAGGGTCAGGCTCTCTTCTTCAATGGTCTGTATCTGGGGAAGACTCTTTCTGTTCTTCCTTTAATCCCTATCCATGAGTTCTGAATCTGGTTCCAGAATGTAGATCCTGCATCCCATTCCCCCCTACAAATGAGCCCAGACTGGGACTTCCCCAGTGCCTTCCACAGCATGAATGGTGACAGTGATGTAATTGCTGTCAGGGAGGCTTATATTTAATATTGGTTTTGTTTATATTTGTACATATTCAATTTTATTGTTTCCATGACAGCTGGTTTATTTTTTTCTTTTCCAGTTTGTAACTCTCTCTCTCTTATTCCCTTTCTCTTCTCGTTTGAGAGGGGAAGGATGTCAATAAAGACTAAGTGACTTGTTTAGTGACTGGCCTAACTAATCCTTAACATTCAGACAAAAGGTTTATACATAAATTGTGAATGGATTCGAGAACCTATGATTTGCCACTTTTAAATAGCAAAGCTGATTTTAGAACCCAAGGTCACAGGTCACTCTGTAGAAAATTAGTATTTCAGTAGCATATTTGCATTTGAGGTTTGGAATAATCCCTGTGTAAATTTTCATATTTGTTTTCTTTTGTTGTTTTCCCTTCTCAAAAACACCCCATGAAACTCATACATTTAACTCTTAGCAATAACTTCTACCACAGAGAAGGAAACCTTAAAATGGAAGAGTGCAAAGCCCAAAGTCTAGAATTCTAAAGCCTCCTTTTCTGCTAGCCAAACTAAAAGTGAGAAACAAGATCTTCCAAATGGATATTTTCAGATTCAAGTTTATAAATATGTGTATATTTTATATATATAACTACAAAAGCATACGTCAAAACTTACACCTCTACTGTAGCCAGGAGGGGGATGGTCTCTTCTCCCAGGCAATCAGCACCAGAATGAGAGGACACAGTCTCAAGCTGCACCAGGGGAAGTTTAGGCTGGAGGTGAGGAGAAAGTTCTTCACAGAGAGAGCCATTGGAATGGGCTGCCCAGGGAGGTGGTGGAGTCGCCGTCCCTGGAGGTGTTCAAGAGGGGATTGGATGTGGCACTTGATGCTATGGTCTAGTAGTCATGAGGTCTTGGTTGACAGGTTGGACTTGATGACCTTTGAGGTCTTTTCCAACCTTGTTGATTCTATTCTATGATTAGATTTGCATTTAATTCAGCATTTGGAAGTTCCTAGTTTTAGCATAGCATAGCGTAGCGTAGCGTAGCATAGCATAGCGTAGCGTAGCGTAGCGTAGCGTAGCGTAGCGTAGCATAGCATAGCGTAGCATAGCATAGAATTGACCAGGTTCAATATTATTTTTCTTTCTTGCATGCTCCTTTCCTTTTGTGAAGCTTAGTGAATCCGTTTGTGGCATTTAAGATAGATGAAACCTCTCTGAAACATGTTCATATTACCAAGCCTTGTGAGGGTCTGATTACTTTGCTATTGGACATCAATACATTTCTTTCAACTTTGCTGACATCTCATTAATCGTGAGTAAATTCGTGCTGGGCCCTCGTGAGAATTTTAATTGATGCCTGGTGGCATCCAAGCAGGCTCTTAAATTGTTCGTCAATAAAGTAACATGTAAATTGTGTCCTTGAGGAACAATGAACTTACTTTATTTGGGCCAAACAGAGAACCCAATATCCATTTTTGGAATTTCCAGTTACTAGGTTACTAGAAAATGCTCTTTGTGAGAAGGAAAGCATAGATGGAAAGATGAATAACGAGAACCAAATACAAGCGCAATATTGCACTGTTACTTAGCTATAAAACATGATTCTCTCTCCTGGAATTAGTTGCAAGGAGCAAATCTTGAGCTTTGACTTTAAAAGAATGTAACGGTGAAAAGTGAAGGAAAGAACTCCATTTGGCTCCGTTTATTGTTGCATTGCTGACCGCATTACTCATTTTCATTTACTTATCTACTCATATGCTCTGTGTAATTCTTCACTGTAGTTTAAAATTTGGTAATACAGAGATAAAATATAGAATTCAGATAGCAGATTTTTTTTTTTCACATTTTCTGTTTTAGAAAAATGTGATTTTTTTTAGGACTGCATGGATTTCAACTGCAATTTCTAAGACACAGCTGTCAATAGGGTGCAATGTGCGTGATTTAAACAAGGACAAATGTGTCGCACGTTTAAAAATCATGTGAGTGATTGCCCGTTGGAATGGGCTGGATGGGGAGGTGGTGGAGTCACCATCATTGGAAGTGTTCAGGAGAAGAATAGAATAGAATAGAATACACCAGGTTGGAAGAGACCTTCAAGATCATCGCGTCCAACCTATCACCCAACACCACCTAATCAACTAACCCATGTAACCAAGCACCCTGTCAAGTCTCCTCCTGAACACCTCCAGTGACGGCGACTCCACCACCTCCCTGGGCAGTCCATTCCAATGGGCAATCACTCTCTCTGTGTAAAACTTCCTCCTGACCTCCAGCCTGAACTTTCCCCTGGTGCAGCCTGAGACCGTGTCCTCTTGTTCTGACTTGATGGGGTGCATGGTTTAGCTGATTAGATGGTTGGATTGGTTGACGAGTTGGAAGCGATGATCTTGAAGGTCTCTTCCAACCTGGTTCATTCTATGACACAAATGCAATTTTATTCTATTCATGGTCTTTTCTAGAAAAGGAAAAATGCATGCATAATAGGAATGATTATATTTTAGGAGCAAGGTAACTACTACTAAAGCAAACCAAATATAAACCTATATTGTTTGGATATTTTGGAAACTAAGCTATTGATAAAGAACTTACTTCCTGTCTAAGAAAATTTTTATAAGATTGACTTACATAAACATAAATATTAATAGCTTCAGTTTAATAGCTTTGCCAGATTGAAATTTATGAGCATTGGTTTTGTTTTGTTTTAATTTAGAATTTACAAGGCACTGTTTATAAACTGTAGTTCTAGTGAGCTGGACAGCTATGATTATAAAGACTTATTTACATCAGTTTTGTATTAATTTCTCTGCTGAGACAGGCGAGAGATATCCTACATAAAGTATCTCAAATATAAGATACAGCAACAGTGTGTATGGCATTCCTTTTTAAAGTACTGTGCTCTATTTATCTTGATGGAAACATCCAGGCATTTTGGCCAGATAAATTTTTCTTTTCATATTCTTAGTCTTAATTCCTCATGAGAGAGAAATATCAGTTTGAGGGTTAGTGTCACATATGATAATACTCTTAGGCCTTGCATGTGCAAAACATTTACTGGGAAAATGTTAAACCAAGTGCTAACCCTTTGGAGCTGATGGATGAAACTTCTGCTGATTTCAGTTCAGCGAGCAATAACCCAGGGGCACAAGCCATCTTTCTGTGTGCACATGTGTGTGTGTACATGGGTCTGTCTATACATGACTACAGTACTGTAATACCAATTTCTGATGAGGTCCAGTTCACAATTCAATCACTGAAATGCTTAATGTAATTTGATGGCATTTCTTATAGAATTTAAAGAAGGAAATTGAATTAACCTGCATTTCCAAGATCCAAATTTAGCAAGCATATGAACACTTCCATGAATCTACCTCTAATATTCAATAGCATCATTTAGAGCTGATTTCATGAGATCGTTGTCTAGATCTCATTTAGTTTATATTTAATCAGTTAAACCCAATATATTTTACAGGGAAATGTAAGAGTGAATAGAAAGAAGAAAAAAATAGTCTTCAAAAGATGAGAATATTCCTAAACCTGCCTCAGAAAACAAACAAACAAACAGACAAAAAAACCCCAAAACAATGGAAGACCTTCTGCACAGCATATAACTAATTGAAATAAAATGAGATCTGGATGCAGTCATAAGGCCATGATCTTGATGCAGTCATGGTGACATGGCAGGGTAACTTGCATGACTAGAATTTGGTCATGGATGGCTATGCATATTTCAGAACAGACAGACCAGCAAGGTGAGGTGATGGAGTTGGTCTTTATGCATGAATGGTTTTATGTGTATCGAGTTCTGACTAGGGTGTAATGAAGAAAGTGTTGAGGGTTTATGGGCAATAATTAAGAGGCAGGCTAATATCGGTGGTACTGTTGTGGGTATTTACTACAGGCCACCAGAACAGAAAGAAGTATATCACAGTATCACAGTATCACAGTACAACTTAGGTTAGAAAGGACCTCGAGGATCATCCAGTCCAACCTATCAACACAGACCCCATGACTAGACCATGGCACCAAGTGCCATGTCCAATCTCCTCTTGAACTCCTCCAGGGACTGCAACTCAGCCACCTCCCTGGGCATCACATTCCAATGACGAATGACTCGCTCGGTGAAGAACTTCCTCCTCACCTCGAGTCTAAACCTCCCCTGGCGCAGCTTGAGACTGTGTCCCCTTGCTCTAGTGCTGGTTGCCTGGGAGAAGAGACCAACCCCTTCCTGGCTACAACCACCTTTCAGGTAGTTGTAGAGGGCAATGAGGTCTGCCCTGAGCCTTCTCTTCTCCAGGCTAAACAATTCCAGCTCCCTCAGCCTCTCCTCATAGAGCTTGTGTTGAAGGCCTCTCCCCAGCCTTGTTGCCCTTCTCTGGACACGTTCAAGTGTTTCGATGTCCTTCTTAAACTGAGGGGCCCAGAACTGGACACAGTACTCAAGGTGCAGCCTAACCAAAGCAGAGTACAGGGGCACAATGACTTCCCTGCTCCTGCTGGCCACACTATTCCTAATACAGGCCAGGATGCCATTGGCCCTCCTGGCCACCTGGGCACACTGCTGGCTCATATTCAGGTGGCTGTCGATCAGCACCCCCCAGGTCCCTCTCTGTTTGGGAGCTCTCCAGCCACTCCAACCCCAGCCTGTAGCTCTGCATGGGATTGCCGTAGCCAAAGTGCACTTGGCACTTGGACTTGTTAAATGCCATCCCATTGGACTCTGCCCATGTCCATATGAGACATAATGCCTCTGAGGCAGATGTTGCTGTTTTTGAGAAAAAATTCTAAAGATAATGACCTTCATCTCACAAAATACATAGTTCTTTACTTCTTGGTTCCCACAGCTTTTAACTTCAGTATAAATGTTATATATAAAATTCTAGCATAAAGATCCCTATCACAGCAGTGTGGCCTGGAATTATAGGTCCATTGCTAGAGCAGCAAGATTAAATGAGATTAATTACTTTATTTCCACAAATTCTTGGATAGCTTGCCAAGAAAAAGAAATTAAAAATAAACAAACAAATAAATAAATCTCAAAATCCTATCCATATGTGGTGACATTATCATTGTATTACTCAATTTTAGCTCATGAGCAATAGAATAATTTTTAGATGCAACTGGGCTAATGCTTTTACTTACTCCAGATTCTTTTCTACTCCTGAAAATACCACTAATGGGCTTTTACAAAGATTTATGTAGCCATACAATCTTTTCTATAAAGAACATAATTGCCAGTGCAAAAATGCAGCTCACCTCTAACTAAGACTGGAAAATCATAAAGA
Source organism: Melanerpes formicivorus (assembly GCF_026170545.1). Taxonomy (NCBI): domain Eukaryota; kingdom Metazoa; phylum Chordata; class Aves; order Piciformes; family Picidae; genus Melanerpes; species Melanerpes formicivorus. The sequence goes on from NW_027142355.1 coordinate 36,500,959, forward strand.
ACTTCATATAATCCTACACTTGGAAAAAAACTCTAAGTGTTCTGTATAATGTTATAAGTGTTCTTCTGTATACCCTAACAGAAATTTCTGCTAAATTCTTATGGACAATGTGAATGCTGTCTTTTACTTACACCAAATAGCAACCTACAACAGAAAAAAAATCTGTTGGAAATGCTGTGATTGCTGGTGGAACAAAGTAATATTCATTGGGAACAAGAATACCAAAATTTGGTACTGATAAAGCTTTGCATTTGAGTTAGGAAGTCAATGCTTTAGAAGTGTTCTATAAGGAATGTCATAGAATCACAGAATCGACATGGTTGGAAGAGACCTCAAAGATCATCAAGTACAACCTGTCACCACAGACCTCATCACTAAACCATGGCACCAAGTGCCACGTCCAATCCTATTTTGAACACCTCCAATGATGGTGACTCCACCACCTCCCTGGGCAGCCCATTCTAATGGGCAATCACTCTGTATAGAACTTCTCCCTAACATCCAACCTAAACCCCCCCGGCACAGCCTGAGACTGTGTCCTCTTGTTCTCGTACTGGCTGCCTGGGAGAAGAGACCAACATCCGACTGCCTACAACATCCCTTCAGGTAGTTGTGGAGAGCAAGAAGGTCACCCCTGAGTATCCTCCTCTCCAGGCTAAGCAACCTCAGCTCCGAGAGATCCTTTATTGTGTTCACTTTATAAAGTGACTGCTGTGCAATTACACCACCAAGCCCTATCCTACATTTTGTATATAACATCAAAGTAAGTTTGAAAAGAACATTATTAGGTTCACAAACCTAATACCAGAATCTTTGGAAATTCAGGATTAAGGTTGACAGAATTAAGATTGGTTTTAATTCTCATATTACAATATACTTTGTTGCACAATGAAATGTTGCTTTTTTCCTGCAGGTATAGTACCTGATTCAATGAGCTAACTAGGATGATGTTCTGATAATGTTCTCTTACTCATTGTAGGGTTTTTTCCTGAAGACTAAACTATTCATTTTGTCATAGCCACAGAGTTTTCAGACAGTTATAAACTTAATTCAGCAGTATGGCTGTGAGTTAAAGTTACCTGGAAGTTTTTTGCAGTAAAAGAATATCCAGTTCTGTTTCCTCATGTAAAAGATCATGTTGTTGGTCTGTGCATGACAAAATATATTTGGTTACCATTCAGCTTGATGGCAATAGTGGATGTAAAAGGAATTCCACTATCTGATTGAATGAGATACCTCACCCTGGCAAGCTCATGAAACCGCTGGTAACATGACCTTTGTAGCATTCAGTAGGAACATTACATTCCACATCAAGAGCCCTGCTCCCATGACACAGGATACATGGACCCTTAAGTACCCTAGAGTAAACTGCAAAGACAACATCAATGTCATACTTTCTCTCTGCCTTGATTATAGAGGGAGGCCAAAGACAGAAACAAGGAACCAAAGAATTGCTTGTTATGTGTGCAAAGATAAATGGATGAATCCAAGTCTCTATATTTTTCTTCCAAATAAATTTTTGTCTTTCTGTTTTCATTTCCCTTTTAAGTGATCACATTTTCTGATGAGTCCTAGAATCTTTAAGCAATTTCAAACTGTTATGCATCCTACAAACATATTTGAACTTTCCTTAGATAAATTCTCAGCTATTAAAGGGTCTGTGTAACAGACAGTTTATGAGGCAAATATTTTCTCTGGTCATAACTCTCTATTTCTGCTGTGTGGCTTCCACTGTGCTCAGAGAATAGCTCTTCAGGAATTCTTTGTAAGGGAGCAAAAACTCCATTACCAGTTTCTCCTAACCAGAGTAACCTCAAGTTTTCTTTGCTAAGCACTCAGGTCAAAGAGCACATGTATCTCCTAACTAAAAACTTTATTATTTTTCTTTTTTCTTTCTCAGTCTTTCTATCTCTCTGAAACTCTCAAAGTCCATGTGACAGTTCTGGCAGTGTGAGGTATCTGATGAATTGCAAAGGCAAGTGATAGGTTAGAATGTTGTGAACTTGCTCCCTAGTGAAATTAAAAAGCCAAGCTTGAGTTCTGTGAATCCTTGTATTTTCCAGTTTTAGAAAGGTAGCATCCCTTATCTTGAACTCTTTTGCTTTCCTCCACTAGTGTCATGCTGTTTGTCACTTGACAGGACACCTCAAAGTAGTTCAAGGCTTAAAATTTAACCTATGTTTAAAACTGCTGCAATCCTGCAGGGAATGGTCACTGTATTCAAACTACATTAAGTGACCAGGAAAAAAAAATCTATCAGTACAACACAAAAGGCTTTCTGTGAAGAAGTAGATGCTGTTTGTGTGTAAGAAGTGGGAACTTCAAAGCCTAGGTGACACAGATTAATGCTAAACATATTTTTCACCCTTCCCCCTCACCCAGTCTGAATGTAACCTTGTCAACTCTGGATCAGTTCATCAGACTCCAGGTGGATGTAAGCATCTAATCCCTGTTGGGGTCTATGGAGCCTTCCATAGTGAGCTCAAATACTTCAGAAGGACAGACTTTATGGTCTTTTCCAACCTGGTTAATTCTATTCTATTCTAAATATTCTATTCTAATATTCCTTACCTTGACCCATGGAAAAGTGGAGGACAGCTTAGGTCAACCCTTTTTCTTTTTTTTCAGTGCTGAGAAATACTCTTTTTTAAAGAATGAAACAAGGAAGAAGATTGGGACATATCCTACTGGTTAAGTGCACATCAGTTGAGCAGTTTTGACACCTCGCTTGGGAGCCAGGTATCAGCGTGAACATAAATAACATTTGTCCCTCCCCAAAACATCTAGATCCTTGACTTTATATACCCAAATACCCCATAATATGCTCTCTCTTATCCTGAAATGCTCTTCTTTCATTCCCACAGCAAGGCCTGTACCCCTTGGCAATACTCCCTGTCTGTAAGGTGACATGGAGGCCCTCACTACTGACTCCAGGTGATGGGTGGCCCCTGCCTTGTGAGGCTGGACCTCCCTGGGCACAGCCCTGGGTCTGGGACAGTGGCTTATTCTTCTGACTGGTGTATTCAGGGTTTGTTTCCCATCATCATGCTTCTGTGATCTTGCACAGTTATTAAGATGAGGCTTTAATCATCTAACCTTACAGGATGCATTTCACACTACCTCTTCTAGTAAAATGAGTGCTATATATAATTGCACCATTTTTGGAGTGGGCTACATATCATCTAGCTATAAACTAGCTTGCACAAACATTACAGTGGAATAGATAGGAATTGCCTCTAAACCAAACTCACCTGTAAGACTCTAAACAGCCCATCTCTATGCCACCTAACAGAGTTCTGTTGTAAAAACAGCATTCTGAACAGTGACTCCACGTCACTATCATTTTGTCTATGTACAAAACCATATTTTCACATCATTTATGGGAATGTGTTTCAGTTTGTAGCAGGTCACTCTTTCCTGAGATGTGTGAAGGCAGGCAGATACTGACCTGACACACTTTCTAGAGAGGTGTGCTACTTAACTGGGGCTTGTCTCAGAGATGCCACCAAGAGACTGCCAAGCCCCCTACAGTCCACAACTACACACTGCTGTTTTTTTTTACCCACAGCAGTGATACAATCAGGAGCACTGAGGAGTGTCAAGGATTACAGAACCCTGGGAGTGGTGGTCGGGGACTCTGGAGCACAGGTAGTTTTTTCATCAGTCCCTGTAGTCAAAAGGAAGGGGGGAAAGGAAATATAATCCCCATTTTTAAAAGAAAAAAAAAAAAAAAAGGAAGGCCTGGGAACTGCAGGCCAGTCAGTCTCATCTCTGTGACCAGCAAGACAAAGGAGTGGATCATCCTGGAAGCTATACTAGAGCACACAGAAAATAAGGTGAAAATTGACAGTCAACAAGGTTTCACTAAGGTCAAATTGTGCCTGACAAATATGGTGGTTTTCTAAGACAGGGCTACAGTGTTGGTGAGTGGATAAGGGAAGAGCAGTTAACATCGTCTACATGGACATGTGTAAAGCACTTGACACTGTCCTACATGGTATCTCTTTCCCTAAATTGGAGAGACTTGACTTTGATGGATAGACCACTGGGTGGACAAGAAATTGGCTGGATGGTCACACTCAAAGAGTTGCAGTCAATAGCTGCATGTCTAAGTGAAGAGCAGTGGAAAGTGACATTCCTCAGGGGCTGGTACTGAGACTCATGCTCTTTGACAGCAACATGGACAATGAATTGAGTGCATCCTCATCAAATTTGCTCATGACATCAAGCTATGTGATGCAGTCAGAACACTGGAGTGAAGGGATGCCATCCAGAAGGATCCAGAAGGCTTGAACTGTGGTCCCATGCAAACCTTATGAAGATCAGCAAGTCTACGTGCAAGGTCCTGCACCTATCATGCAGGCACCCACAAAACAGACAGCCACAGCTGTCTGTGGATTTATTGTAATTAGTCTGCTCTCCTTCTGACACAATAAAATTACAGATTCAGATGTTGGTTGGGAAAATGTTGTGGCACAACAAATTGAACTGTTTGGAGAGATGAACCAAAATGTGCACATACTCAGAAAAGGAAAAGGGGGCATGGGGCACAGGGTGTTGTGTGCAATGTGTATGTGTGTGTGAGGAAATCCTCTTCTGAGGAGAGAGGATCTCACTCTCTCCACAGCAGAACTCCATTTATACTCTTGCAAGTTTGGCTGTAGTCAGTTCCTTAATTAGTTGAAGGGTTGAATTCTCCAAGCAGTAGAACTCATAGGTCCAGAAGCACCAGGGGCTTCAAGCTGATCTTCATCAGCTTCTAGCAAGCCACAGCCCCTGCTCAAGGTCTGTCAGGACCCTCTGCTTGCAGGAGGAATCATCATACCTGCCACACTGGGTCAGAGGAATTCTGAGCGTAAATACAGGCTGGGCAATGGGTGGATGGAGAGCAGCCCTGCAGAAAAGCACTTGGGGGTACTAGTGGGTGAAAAAGCAAAGATGAGCTAGAAAAGTGCCCAAATTGCATTCTGGGCTGCACTGAAATAATTGTGGCAAGCAGATGGAGGGAGGTGATTCTATCCCTCTGCTCTGCTGTTGTGAGATCTCACCTGGACTTCTGTGTTCATCTCTGGGGCCTCTAACATCAAAAGGACATGGACTCAAATGGGTCCAAAGGAGGGCCACAAAGATGATCATCCCCTAATTGGACAGGCTGATAGAGTTGGGGTTGTTTAGCCTGGAGAAAAGAAGGTTCCAGGAAGAACTGATAGCAGCCTTTCAGTATTTGAAGGGAGCTTACTGTGAGTATGATGAGTCATAGGAAGAGGTTGCCCAGAGAAGCTGTAGATACCCTATTCCTGGAAGTATTCAAGACCAAATTGAGTGGGGCTTTGACCAGCCTGAACTAGTGGAAGAGGTCCTTGTCCATGGCAGGATCTTTAAGGTCCCTTAGCCTCAATTATATGATTCTCTAATGTCTCAATTTCCCTGTTCCCTACTACAAGCTTCCAGAGATATGTTGAATTCGCATAACAGAGAAGCCTGGCAGGAAGGATGCTAAGAGCATGCACTCGACCTTGTCTGCTTTGTGAACTGTCCAGAGGTAAATAAATTAGACAGCACTAGAAGTGCCTGTTTCATCAGTATTTCACCACTGAGTAACTCTGAACATTGTAAGAGAATACACCATTTTAAACCAAGTCACACATTAGAGAATTGGTTTAAAGATGACTGATTTTTAAGGAAACTAATGGAAAAAATGACAGTAATAATGTCTATTAACTTTATTCCTTCCCTTTTATTTAAAATTAAGGGACACATCAAAAGCTGAGATACAAACCAATTCCCTTTATGGTTTATATTATATATTCACAATTGATTTTACCATTATTTTGTGCACCAAGATATATTCAGTTCTGCTGTGCTATGGACCAGCATTGTAATATTTTTTTCTGCATTGTTGTCTGAGATTCTGTATATTCTGCATTTATTACATAGAAAAGGAAAAATCAGACTCTGCATTAAAAGTCCTAATAGTGATGGAAGCTTTTCTCTCTTTCATTATTTTTTTTAAGTCTTGAAATGGCACTGAGCAACCAAACAATTATAAAAGTTTGCTTTCATTTAATATGAATTGCTTCAGAGATTTTAAGATGTGACCTTCAAGTCCACTAGAAGCCCCACAAATTATTTCCTCCACAGTTCTATTTGAAATGAATTATTCCACTTCGTCTCACAAGTAACACGGGGAAGAGCAGATGGAACAGCTTTGGGATGATTGAGGTGCTAGTGAACTGAAAGGTAATTAAGGAAATACACTGGTTAAACAAGGCTGTGAAAGTCAGAAAGCATTCTATCGTAAAGTAAAAGGTCAAATTATTGTCTATCTGGTAAATATGTGATAGCTATGAAATGTCTAAGATTCCTAGAAAGGGAATTATTTTTCTTCTTTCCTTCTTCTTTGATTTTATACCATAATCATTGAAGGACTGAATAACAAATTCACCTTCACCTTCAGAGTAAGTTCCATGTAGCACAGCACATAAGACAGAAATACCAAAACAAGGCTCTAGTTTTCTTCAAGGTACAATTAATTTAGTAGAATAAACCTTTATTAGAATAAACCAAACCAGGTTGGAAGAGACCTTCAAGATCATCGTGTCCAACCCATCAACCAATCCAACCCACCCAAACAGCTAACCCATGGCACCAAGCACCCCAGCAAGTCTCCTCCTGAACACCTCCAATGACGGCGACTCCACCACCTCCCCAGGCAGCCCATTCCATAGCACAATCACTCTTTCTGTATAGAACTTCTTCCTAACATCCAACCTGAACCTCCCCTGGCACAGCCTGAGACTGTGTCCTCTTGTTCTGGTACTGGCTGCCTGGGAGAAGAGCCCATCATCCGCCTGTCTACAACCTCCCTTCAGGTAGTTGTAGAGAGTGATAAGGTCACCCCTGAGTCTCCTCTTCTCCAGGCTGAGCAACCCCAGCTCCCTCAGTCTCTCCTCATAAGGCTTGTGTTCCAAACCCATCACCAACTTTGTTGCTCTTCTCTGGACTTGTTCCAGCAAGTCAACATCCTTCCTAAACTGAGGGGCCCAGAACTGGACACAGGACTCGAGGTGTGGCCTAACCAGTGCAGTGTACAGGGGCAGAATGACCTCCCTGCTCCTGCTGGCCACACTGTTCCTGATGCAGGCCAGGATGCCATTGGCCCTCTTGGCTGCCTGGGCACACTGCAGGCTCATGTTCAGCCTACCATCGACCAGTACCCCCAGGTCCCTCTCTGCCTGGCTGCTCTCCAGCCACTCTGACCCCAGCCTGTAGCACTGCATGGGGTTGTTGTGGCCAATGTGCAGAACCCGGCACTTGGATGTGTTAAATCTCATGCCGTTGGATTCTGCCCATCTGTCCAGCCTGTCGAGGTCCCTCTGCAGAGCCTCTCTACCCTCCAACAGATCAACTCTTGCCCCCAGCTTGGTGTCGTCAAATTTGTGCGTATCTGCTATCATGTGTAGGTGACTAGTCACTGAAGGTCCAGGTATTTGTCCTGCAGCTCTAATTATGATCTTTTAGAGGTGCTAGTGCTGATTTTGGTTTTAAAGCTGTTTCTTCAGCTGAATGGTTGTTGTCATAGCTCTGCTGATGTTAATGAAAATTCTGCTGGCCTCAAAATTTCGCCTAAGTGCTCTTGGAAGGTGCTGCACTAAAACTCCCCAAAAGTGAATTTTCTAATTGAAATTTGACAATTAGCCTTGATCTATAGTCAGTGGAAGATCACCACTGAGAATAATTTTACTAGTCATTTTGGGTGAACCAGCTTTGTAAAGTACTTTTGATTGGATATTATATCCTTTCCCTATCTCCTGTTGACCCCCATCTGTTTCCACGCATTGACCACTCTCAGATCCCTGGGGTTAATGGGCTCTCTAGGTACATTAGAGCCATGATATCCCCTGTATATCATGATTCACCTTTATTGTAGCATACATTGTCCTATTGATTATCAATCTGGACATGCTTTTAATTTATTAATATTGCTTTATCCATGCTTAAAGAAACATCAGCAATTAGTAGCGTGATATGTTTAGTTCACTATTTCCTTAAAGATTGTATACTATTGGTTCTTTGCATCTTCCTACTTACAGTGTCATAGCAGAGTTGTTTGAGTAGGTTTCTTCAGACCTTTGATGGTCCAGAGTCATCTTGCTTTTTAGTCTGTTTTCTGTCAGCTTGTCAATCACACTCTCACATTTCTCATTATGTCACTTGCACAGCTACATTAACTAGATGTTACATTTTTTCAGCTTTCATGTCAGCTCTTTAGCTTGCACTTATCTCTCCCTGCCAGCTACAGAGGGAGCTGGATGACTGCTTCGAGCTACATACTTAGCTTTTAGCATCTAAACTTGGAGGAAGATGCTTCACAGCCCTAATACTTTGGATGCCTGAGCAAAGATTCTAAGGGACGCTTGAGTTTTAGAAAAGATTCTGTATTCAGTATTCCTAAGGTTGGAAGAGACCTCAAAGATCATTGAGTCCAACCTGTTACCACAGACCTCATGACTAGAGTAGGGAGGACACTACTGGACCTTGCATATTCTGAATATTATGCCAAGTTAAATTAAGCACTCAGCAGTTTAACTGCTCAGAATTACCAAATGTTTTTGTCAGCACTGATTAATAAAATAGTCAAAGACAATCTTTGTACATAGATCAGGAAGTACTCTTTCAACCAGAGCTGTCTTTAAAACTCACAGAAATCTGTCACACCTGTTGTGAGCTGATTTATTCTGCAGGTTACTTTTCAATCTGAAAGACTCCTCTGTCCCCAAAGTGACTGAAACATTAAGAAATCGTTGTTAGTTTAAACATGTGTTTACATGCACATACATATCAGAGAACATATACTTCAGGGAAAGCAGTCAGTTTTATACAGAAGTCTGTGTGTCAGAATATCAGCTGTTACTCTTGGTCATGTTAGAGAATTAATTGTATCCTCTACAAAGGTGAATGTAGCAGCAGTGATGGCAAAGAAACTGCTTTAGAGATGGCTATCTCCTAGATAAATTAACCTGTACTTTATCTTGATCATGGTTTATTCTATATTCCAAAGAACTTTAAGTAAGTGAATGCTACAGCTGATAAATACAGATTACTAAGCTTTCATTGAAAACTGATCTTCTCCACAAGGGAAATCTATGGTAGACATGTTCTTTAAACACAAAGAAAATGTTTCACTTCACAGTGCAGACAAATGAGGCCTAGGTTTGGTATTTCATCAAGTTGGACAACTAATGCAATGAAATAACTCATACTTCTAAAGCACTGATTATGCTTTCCTCTTTTTGGCGTATCTAGTCATATATCATTAAATAAATTAGAGAATCATTCTTAATTTGTTTTCTTCTTCTTTTTAAAAAGTATGCACAGAATATTTTTCTGAATCTTACAAAAGATACAACTAGAGTCAACAAGAGGAAGGGATTGATCTCTAAATGGACTTCACTCCATTTTCTTGTAAAATTTCTTTGGCTCAATGACGACAGGATATGATTATGTGCACCAACATATATCTTAAGAAAGCTGGGTGAATAGTTTTTTCAACCTTATGAAATTCTTGCATGAAGTAGTACTTATATTGTGAAGAAAAATATGTGTTCTTTCTTCTGTAGAACATTCACACATCACAAGCTTGAGTAAGGTACCCTTCACCACATCTGTTAGTAGCAGCTATTGCTGTTGCTATTAGTAGTAGTATTGCTACAGATAAAAAGATAGGAAAGAAAAAGAAATATAGCCCTCTCCAGAGTATATGTAGTAAGGAAAAACAACAATCATAGCTGAATAGAGGGTGACTGAAAAATTGAACTCTAAGCATGTTATTGGGAATATTGGATAAAAATATGGGCTTTATATGTGAATGGTCAAATGAAAGATAAAATGCCTTCCCAGGCAGCAGGACAGAAACCACCACAAAACCAATTCTGACACCTAGAGGAAAGTGTGCTATTATCTGCTACTGCATATCTGATCAATACTGAAATACTCTAGAACAATAATACTTCTCCTTTTTCCATCAGTTTATGACCTCATAAAGCATAAGTGCAACTGGGTTAGCAACCTATGGACTTCCCACTGAAGGTCTAGTAGATTTTCCTCATAAAGTAGTTGAGGTCATTAATATCAAAGCACTTGAGAAAAATGAAATAAAATATAAAATGAAATAAAATATATAAGTTCATCACCTGAATTATGTCTTTGTTAATACAGAATCTAGTTTAAAATTTTCTTGCAAGACAACACAGACCAAAAAATAGGTCTCAACAACCAATTCCCTAAAACAATTCTTTCATTGACTAACTTGAAGAAAAAAGGGTTTATTATTACTGCAAGGGATATTTCAGATGGTCCCAGAAACGTGTGTCTATATCAGACAGGATATTTTTGAGAGCATGGAATTTAGAACCTTAAACTATGTCAAGAAATCCAACAATAAAAATCAGTCAGATGTACTCCAAATCTGTGAAATCAATGAGGCACAGTAACGAATACAGATTGATGCCTGAGCATGCCCCCAGATCAGGAAGCCTTAGCCAAAATTCTTAGAAAACACTGGAACGGGCTGCCTAGGGAGGTGGTGGAGTTACCATCCCTGGAGGTGTTCCAGAGGGGATTGGATGTGGCACTTGGTGCCATGGTTTAGTCATGAGCTCTGTGGTGACAGGTTGGACTTGATCTTTGAGGTCTCTTCCAACCTTGGTGATTCTGTGATTCTGTTTTATCTTAGGAAACAGAAAGGTTAAGAGAAAGACACCATAAGCAAGATTAAGATATTCTAGGAATAGATGAAAGTTGAGGAACTTACACAGACATGCAGGAATAACACATCACTATGGTGTACTTAGGCATTCTAGTAGACCCAAAGCAAGTGCATATCTTTCCATACAAAAAGAATCACAAAATGTATGTTCTTATATTGAAAAACTTACTTTCAGAAAGGGAGGTGCGGTAAGGTACCTATAGAGTCCAGCAGTGCTGCAAAGAGGACACCCAACTTCTACTGAAGTCCCATGCTGAAGCTTGCCCTAAAGGTTTCACTGAATCAAGCCTAAAGTGAATCCAGAAGGACTTTTTCCTGATCCTGTAAAATATTCTATAGAAGCAGTTATGGTGGTGTTTAGGATTATGGAGAAATTTGGGGGAAAGTCTAGTCAAGTGAAGTTAGAATTGATTCAGCTATAATCTCAGAATTACAGATTTATCAAAGCACAAGTAATTCCTTTTGCTATTTTGCGGATTCCCAATAGGTTACAGTGGTAAGATCTGATTATTTTTGATTTTTCAGACACTAATCTGAAACTTGGAAAGAAATTTCCGATTTAAAAATGAAGCATCCAGGTTCAATAAATGTTCATTTAAATCTTTCTTGTACTTGAGACTTGTGACACTTGACAAGCTGCAAAGCCCTGATAGCTCAACAGGTCAGCAGAGGACCATTAACTATAGAATCAAGCCCAAATATTTCTGGGACTGCTTTTCAGTAGGTAGGTGAGATGTCATTATTTGAATAAAATGAAGATAGGTGAGGAATTTAGAATCATAGAATCACCAAATCAACATGGTTGGAAATGACCTAAGAGATCATAAAGTCCAACCTGTTACCTAACACCTCATGACTAACTAAACCATAGCTTCAAGTGCCATGTCCAATCCTATTTTGAACACCTCCAGGGACAGTGAATCCACCACCTCCTTGGGCAGCCCAATCCAATGGCCAGTTTCCCTTTCTGTGAAGAACCTTCTCCTCACCTCGAGCCTAAACTTCCCCTGGCGCAGCTTGAGACTGTGTCTTCTTGTTCTGGTTCTGGTTGCCTGGGAGAAGAGACCAACCCCTTCCTGGCTACAACCTCCTTTCAGGCAGTTGTAGAGAGCAATAAGGTCTCCCCTGAGCCTCCTCTTCTCCAGGCTAAACAACCCCATCTCCCTCAGCCTCTTCTCATAAAGCTTGTGCTCGAGACCTCTCCCCAGCCTCGTTGTCCTTCTCTGGACATGTTCAATTGTCTTAATGTCCTTCTTAAACTGAGGGGCCCAGAACTGGAGACAGTACTGAAGGTATGGCCTAACCAGTACTGAGTACAGGGGCACAATGACTTCCCTGCTCCCGCTGGCCACACCTCTCCTAATACAGGCCAGGATACCTTTGGCCTTCTTGGCCACGTGGGCACACTGCTGGCTCATGTTTAACCATCTGTCAACCACTACCCCCAGATCCCTTTCTGCCTGGCTGCTCTCCAGCCACTCCAACCTCAGCCTGTAGCGCTGCATGGGGTTGTTGTGACCAAAGTGCAGCACCCAGCACTTGGACTTGTTAAACACCATCCTGTTGGACTCTGCCCATCTGTCCAGCCTGTCAAGGTCCCGCTGCAGAGCCCTTCTAACCTCTAACAGATCAACACCTGCTCCCAACTTGGTGTTGTCTGAAAACCTACTAATGGTGGACTCAATCCTCTTGTCCAGATATGGAATAGGATTGGACCCAACACTGATCCCTGGGGGACACCACTAGTGATTGGCTGCCAGCTGGATGTGGCACCATTACCACCACTCTCTGGGCTTGGCCTTCCAGCCAGTTCCTAACTCAGCACAGAGTGTTGCTGTCCAAGCCATGGACTGGCAGCTTGGCCAGGAGTTTGCTGTGGGGGACGGTGTCAAAGGCCTTGCTGAAGTCCAGGTAGACTACATTCACAGTCTTCCCCACATCCACCAAGTGGGTCACCTGATCGTAGAAGGAGATCAGGTTGGTCAGGCAGGACCTGCCCTTCCTGAAACCATGCTGGCTGGGCCTGATCCCTTGGCCATCCTCTAAGTGCTGTGTGATTGCACTCAAGATGACCTGTTCCATAATCTTTCCTGGCACTGAGGTCAGGCTGACTGGCCTGGAGTTTGTAGGTTCTGGCCCTTCTTGTGGGTGGGCATCAGATCGGTCAGTTTCCAGTCATCTGGGACCTCTCCAGTGAGCCAGGACTGGTGGTAAATGCTGGAGAGAGACTTGGGCCAGCTCATCTGCCAGCCCTCTCAACACCCTAGGATGGATCCCATCTGGTCCCATAGACTTGTGAGTATCCAAGTGGCCCAGCAAGTCCCTAACTACTTCCTCATGGATTTCAGGGAGATTATACTGTTTCCTGACCCTGTCTACCAGTTCAGGAGGCCAGTTATCCTGAAGTCCTCCTGCCTTACTGTTGAAAATGGAGGCAAAGAAGGTATTTAGTACCTCAGCCTTTTCCTCATCTTTAGTTACAAAGTTCCCCTCCAAGTCCAATAAATAATGGATGTTTTGTTTTAAATTATGTTTTGTTTTATATTATGATGAATTTTAGGAAGCATAAGATTGTATTAAAAATAAAAAGTACAATTGCACATCATTTAAGCTTTGAAACATCTCTCTCCTGTTCTGTCTTTACCTTGTTACATTGATCTGACATGTGAACAGGATTGTCCTCATTCAGAAGTAAAGTACATGAATTGTTTTGATTGGACTACATTGCAGTGACAGAATACCTTTCCATCTTAACTCTGGCATTACTTTAATCTCAGGATCAACTAAAGTAGGAACAACCACTTGGTTATCTTATCTTGGGTCAAGTAATCTAAACGTCTTTCACAGGTAGTGTACATAAGGTATGTAATTTACATTGTACAATTTACAATAATTCCAAAAGAAGAAATTGCTTGAGCTGAGGAGTGGAAATTCTAATGATGCTTGTATATGTTAAATTCCAGACTCAAGTCTTATCAGCCCATATGTGACTTCTAGTCTGAATGTTAAATATTGGGGGAGTGGGTTGGGGGGTGGAATTCTTTCCTTAATCTACTCTAACCTTTTCAGGTTAACCTCTTACTGAGTTTTCCTACTTGTATGTACTTAAGCATGACTAGCACTGTACTTACAACATCATCATAATCACCAGCTTCATTTTTCTCTCCTTTGATTCATTGCATTATTATTAATTTAAGAATCATTCTTTTAGACACTTATATTTAAAATTATTTAAAGTCTTCCTTTTAAATGTTAGGAAGAGAAAGTATAATTTCCATTATATTGTAGTGCATGTTCTGCCAAGCTCTTTCTTATTGCTGTACTTCAAATTTCTGCTCAGGCTCTGCTAATGTCCAGAATACCTGTATGTAAAGCTTAAGATATCGTTTGAGTCTCCCACAGATTTGCTTACAACAAATTCAGCCAACATAATGCCTGCTTGGCTAATATCTTTTGAAATGTGTAATATAATCCTTTATGAACATAATCGCTAACAGGCCAGTCTAATAAACCAGAGGAGGTTGGGTGCAGCAGATGATAAGGGACACACAGCCTTGTTGAGCTGCAAGCTCATTGGTTTCCTTGGGTGGTATGTCACTGCCAAAGCACTGATACCTGTTTTCCATTAAAGGTTGTAGCAGCTTCCTAAGCAGAGCTTGACTAGTTTGCTTGTCTCTGTGGGAGTATTCATTACCACATACAATCATGCCACTTTTGTCACAAAGGTAGGATAAAAGCAAAACCTTTTGCTCAGAGAGGAAGAAATTATTTCTTTCCTTCCCTTTTGTTTTTTGTCTTTCAACTTCCCTTTTGGTTGTTGTCATTCTACTCTCATCCTTTACAGTGGATTGTGATTACTCTGCATTTTCAATTTTTTTTTTTCATAACCACTAAACCTAGAGGCTGTTAAGAAATAATTTAGGCATGAATGAAAAGAACATCTTACAAAAGAGGTGATGTTATTCTAGCATGACCTAATTTCATCTGAATTCTGTAGCTGATGCACAGATGTCTCCTGGCAAATCTTACATAAATTATGCTAATTAAAACCTCCTAACATTAATATGAACACAGACCTTTTCCCTGTCCACTTGTTATAATTTTTCTGCATTGTTCTACTCATATCTTAAAGACTGCTATAGCATCTGATATTTCTACTCAAAATAGAAATGAACTATCTTTTGTTTTATGATGAGGGGACAATCTGAACACAGAATTATTGCAAGTATTGCAAGTATTGCAAGTATTCCTAGACGTGAGGAGGAGGTTCTTCACAA
The DNA here is from genome assembly GCF_026170545.1 of Melanerpes formicivorus. Lineage (NCBI taxonomy): Eukaryota > Metazoa > Chordata > Aves > Piciformes > Picidae > Melanerpes > Melanerpes formicivorus. The sequence continues at coordinate 36,516,004 of NW_027142355.1, forward strand.
TGAGAGTGGTGAAACCCTGGAATGGGTTGTCCAGGGAGGTGGTTGAGGCTCCATCCCTGGAGGTGTTTAAGACCAGGCTGGATGAAGCTCTGGCCAGCCTGGTCTAGTGTGGGGTGTCCCTGCCCATGGCAGGGGGATTGGAACTAGATGATCCTTGTGGTCCCTTCCAACCCTGAATGATACTATGATACTATGATACTATGAAGGTGTCTCAGTAGTTCAGGAGTGCAGTGTTGCAGATGTTTGTCTTTTCCATCCCATATACCCTACATTCCACATGCTACCTGCTGTTTGCCACAGATTTGGCCTGTAGGGGTTACTCCAGGCATCTGTTCAGACGTGGTCAGGCCCAAAGCCTGTTTTGGCATGGTCACATTTGGTGGCAGGTCACTAAATGACAGGATCATTAGTGCCATGCAGCTATCAGCATATATTCTTTGCTGTTGGGAATCAGGCAGGGTCCTGGCACTCAACAGGAAAGCAATTATCCTGAAGTTTGCCTCACCGTTGTGCAGCATTGTTCTGGAGCCCCTATTACAAGAGGGATATGGACATGCTGAAGCATGTCCAGAGCAGGGCCACGAGGATGATCAGAGGGCTGGAGCTGCTCTGCTGTGAGGACAGACTGAAGGAGCTGGGGCTGTTCAGTCTGGAGAAGAGAAGGCTCTGAGGTGACCTAATTGTGGCCTTCCAGTATCTGAAGGGGGCTACAGAAAGGCTGGGGAGGGACTGCTCAGGATCTCAGGTAGTGATAGGACTAGGGGAAATGGAATGAAGCTGGAGGTGGGGAGATTCAGGCTGGATGTGAGGAGGAAGTTCTTCACCATGAGAGTGGTGAATCCCTGGAATGGGTTGTCCAGGGAGGTGGTTGAGGCCCCATCCCTGGAGGTGTTTAAGCCCAGGCTGGATGAAGCTCTGGCCAGCCTGATCTAGTGTGGGGTGTCCCTGCCCATGGCAGGGGGGTTGGAACTAGATGATCCTTGTGGTCCCTTCCAACCCTGACTGATTCTATGATTCTATGATTCTATGAACTGAAGCAACGAGAAGTCAGACAGAATGACATTTAAAAAAATGAAATTAAATGAAATATCAAAAGTTTAGTGTGGAGGGAAAGACAAAACACCTATACTTTTCATACAGTGAAAGCAACATAGCCTCCATCTCACATTTGGAGTTAGAATACCTCTTGTATCCCTATTGAGAAGAACATATTGAGACAGCGCTTACAGAAGCTTGTCCAAATACAAAAAAAAAAAAAAAAGAAGAAAGGATATATAGAGTTGTGCAAAAGAAGTCAGATTGGAAAGAAATACACTGTTCTCTCTGGTATTTCAATTAAAAAGAAATAAATGTGTCTTTATAAAGGCTCATAATATGTAATTCAGCTGCTACTTCAAATAATGTGATCATCACAAATTTTCCAGCACCATGAAGGCCTATAGTTGATTTGGGGCTTTAGTGACCCTAGAGAGAAGCCATAGCTCTATCTAGCCACCAGGTTTTCAGCATGATGTCAGCCTTTACAGAGGAGTGGAGAGCAAGGCACCAAATCTGGGACTATGCTGTTTGGGTGAGAGTCTTCTTGCCCGTTGAGGCTGTATGTGATAAATTTATAAACACTTATGTCATTGGTTAGGTCATTTGTGTACCCAGCCTACTGATCACCATTTCCATAAAGCATGGTTTCTCACATATGTAAAAATCTTAAAAGCATTTCTTGATGACATTTATGGGCCTCTGAAGGCAGCTTTCCTTTTGTGTATATAATGCTCAGTTCTTCTTGGACAAAAGCATATTTTTCTCACAGTTTTAGCGGTCTTGATATTTGCCACTTTTTTCCCATTTTGTGATTTCTCTTCTCAATTAAGGCAGAAAATAGAACTTTGTGGGGATAATTTATAACTTGTTGATGTGGATGACTAGCAAAAAGGGGTTGAATTGCCTTTAGGTTTTTATCTCCCCTTTACATGCAAAAGGAGCATAAATAACATGCACAACTCGTAGACAGATAAATGACATCAATTCCATTCCTGTTATTATTCCATTGTGCAGATCTGCTAAGCTTTGCAGGTATAGTGTGATCTGGACCAGAGGAGGCAACCTTATGTCAAAGCTTCCTCTTGGGATGCTGCAAAATAATGTCCATCTCTTCCTGGCTCGTGTAGGTGCCAATTTTTCCATGCTATTTTAAGTGATCAAATTCCCCAACATCATGGTGCAACGAAGCAATGCAGAAGCTCCAAATAAGTAAGTGGACACTCCCTTTTTGTGTAGATGCTAGCACCAAGGCAACTGAAGCCATGTTGCTTTACAGAGTTCTCAGGATCCTAGTATTTCTTTTGTGATGTCTTCATGTGTGGCAGCAAAGCTTGTTCCCTCTCTCCTGTGGTCCATGCATTCAACAACTATGATGTTCCAATTTAACAGAAGACATAGGTCAAAATTTAGAACCCAGTCAGGGCTATTTGTGCCTAAATAAGCATTACTTGTCAATAATTTTGATATTTTCTTATGTTTGGGATGGTGATACCTCTGTAATGGATGCACTTGGCAGAAGCAATCCTTTATGATACTCTAAACGCAGATATAAGTAAACCAACCCAAACCACATCCATTATTAATAATTGATGCTCATTCAGCATAGGCAAGCATTGATTATAGGCTTAGATGGAAGTTCTTTGCAATATTGATTTGGATGCTTTTGACTTGAAACTGAATGCTGCATGCACGTAATGGAAGATGGTCACATTTCTTAAAAACTATGCAGTCATCATTTGTGTTAGACTTGACCTTGAGAAATTGTCAAAAATGTGTTAAACATCTGCTCTCTACAACTACCTGAAGGGAGGTTGTAGACAGGTGAGGGCTGGTCTCTTCTCCCAGGCAACCAGCACCAGAACATGAGTACTCAGTCTCAAGCTGTTGCAGGGGAGGTTTAGACTGGATGTTAGGAAGAAATTCTTTGTAGATAGATTGTCCATTGGAATAGGCTGCCTGGGGAGGTGGTGGAGTCACCATCATTGGGGGTGTTTAGGAGGAGACTTGATGGGGTGCTTGGTGTCATGGGTTAGTTAATTAGGTGGGTTGGATTGGTTGATAGGTTGGATGCGATGATCTTGAAGGTCTCTTCCAACCTGGTCTATTCTATTCTATTCTATTCTGTTCTGTTCTGTTCTCTTCTGTTCTATCACTTTTTAAAACAGACTAGGATAACAGTCACAAAACTTTTCAATAAGTTCAGAGATATTTTTTGTAGCATGTTAGGAAAGAAAGATGATTAGCTAAAGAAATAGTTTTTTAAAGGAAAAAGGAAAGGATTGAAGTGGGAGGGAAGCAGAAGGGGAAGGCAAATCAGCTGCTACTTAGTAGGGAAGACAATATGCCAATAGGTTTTTGATGTTGATTCTTCTGCTTTATTCCCAGAGTCAGCCTTTATGAATCCTTAGCTGTTGCAAACACACCTAAAGATAGAAGAAAACACAGAGCTGCATGAAGCCCTTGGGTAATTGTTACCACATCATAGGAAAGCCATTTCTCATTGGAAGTGAAATTTAGGTTTTGAAGAATAACCTCTTTCTGTGAAATGTCTGAAACTTAAGCACAAATTTCACTTGTCATGAAGCAATTCTTCAAGAAGTTTCTTTTTCTTTCACTAGTTTCAATAGTTTAATTTAGGAATGACCTCCACTTCCATCTCCAAAGTAATACTGAAAAATGCCAATGAGATCTCAGAGCAGATTAATCTTTACTATTGACTTGGAACTTGGTAGTAGGAAAACGCCTACTGCTGACTGTAATGTAGCTGACATAACTGCATTTCTTTTTAGAAGGTATTTAAAAGGATGGAGGAACGTACCCACAAATACTTAAGTTGTTCAAGTAATAAGTGAAACCAATAAACACTATTTTTTTTGTTTGGGATTTTTTTGTTTATTTTGTTTTGAAGTAGTAATTATCCATTAAATCCTTCTTCACTTAGTCAAGTGTTTTCAAAAGAAATTTTGACAGCTAGAGTGCATCTTTACTGTTGTTTAATTTACCCTGATGAAGTGTTACATGAAAGTTGTATAAGCAGTTATTTTCCTTTTTATTTACAGAGATAAAACTGGAGCAATAATTTCAGAAACATATTGCATAAAGGAGTTTTCTGGTTTAATACAGTCTGCTCTCAGAAGCAAGCCTGGCCTCCACATATCAGGAGGGAAAGTAACACACACACACACAAAAATGCTGGGTTGAGATAAAGAGAGAGTTTAATGGAAATGATACAATGTACAATTACATTAGCCTATTTTTGCAGAGAAGCACAGCAAAAGCAGAAGCAGCAGCAGAAGCTACCCATTAAATGACCCCCTCCCGCCAGGCCCCAAGCCTGCAGCCATCCCAGTAGAAAAGACCAACACCCTGAAAAATTTGACACCAAAAGCATCAACCAGACACAAGAAGCCTCTCACGTTACAATCCAAACTACAAGCCCCATGATACTTTGCTTCAGCCAGCACTTTCATTTTAAAGCTGGCATACCATGAGCACGTATCAAATACACACCAACAGATTCAATTGACTAAACCCATGACAGGGGCAAAAAGCGTGTAGCTTGCAATACATACCTAGAAATAGACAAGAACTATTTAGCTCAGCCTTCCATTGTAGAGAATTACCCCTAATGTTTTCATCTTCAGTTGTGACCATGGCACCAGGTCAGTTCTGACTACGGCACTTGAAGCTATGGTTTAGTTGTCATGAGGTTTTATGTATTAGGTGATAGGTCGGACTTGGTGATCTCAGAGTTTTTTTCCAACCTGGTTGTTTCTATGAATCTATGATTCTATTGTTCCTGAAAGGAGTTATGAAAATAAAAGGGACATCTTTTGCTTTATAAGATTATTTCAAATGAAAACTAAAAGTTACCTCCACGTCTGAGAATGTCTTTAATAGCCCTAGTATGTCAGGGAAGAGTCAGGACCAGCAAAATTAATATATATTAATCAAGCTTCATCTAATTTAAATCTAATCTGATAAGCAAAGTTACTTCATGGGAATTAGTGTTTCAGTCCTGTAAAATGGTTCTAAGTAGAGCTTTAAATCTTAAAGATCCATTAAATACTTATTGACACTGAGTGTAATATTACTGCAAATCTACTTGTAAGTTTAAGTGATTATTTTTTTTCTCTCCCCTAATTTTGTATATATTCATCCTGCTTTGCATGTGATGCAGCCAACTACAACACAGAGTACAACATTTTACCAGTAAAGTGACATTTAAGTCCATATCACTTTTATTGAGGGAGTAAAATGCCTATAAGTGGCCCAGAGATGGGTTTTGGTATGTTGTTGTGGGGTTTCTTGTCAATAAAAACCTCTAATACAAGAGGAGATAACTTTGGCTTGTTTACAATGCTAACATAACAAGTAGGACAAGGTGATTAAGATTCTTAGCACATAAAAGTATCTCTTGAAAGAGGAAAACTCTTTCAACTGTGCTTTTAGTGAATGAATTTGAAACATATAAGGGATGCATAGGGTCAGGAAACAAGAGTCTGGTGCACTTGCACTATACTATGACTTTGATGAAGATGAAGGTCACTGCTGAATCTTGTGTACTGCATTGGGTGTGCAGAACAAAATTCTTCATCTACAGGAAGGAGAAAACAGCATAGATGACATTAAACTGAACAGTGAAGTATATCATAGAATGGTAGGGGTTGGAAGGGACCTTTGAAGATCATGTAGTCCAACATTGCTGCTAATGCAAGTACACTTAGATCAAGTTGCACAGGAACTCAACCAGGCTGCTTGTGAAAGTCTCCAGAAAAGAAGACTCCACAGTATCTCTGGGCAGCCTGTTCCAGGAAAGGATTTCTCCTTAAGTTCAAATGAAACTTCCCGTGTTCTAGTTTGTACCCGTTTCCCCTCGTCCTATCCCTGACCACCACTGAAAAGAGCCCAGAGACATCCTCATGGCCTCCACCCTTTAGAAATTTCTGTGCATTTTTAAGATGTGGCATCTATGTTTTTGCTGTTTTTTGGTTTTGTTTTCCCAAACTGATAGCTTAACTGAATTCTATGATGTTGATGCTTTCATACATCTCTGGAAGAAATCCTAGCCAGAATTCTGCATACATCTGATTTCATTATGTTTTCCAAACCTGACATTCTTTTCATGTGGATTTAGTCCCATAAGAAGAACTGATTAACCTTTTCAGACTACATGAGGTTTCATTAAATTACTAAACTAAAAATTGCATCTGTATCAGATTGGACATTAGGGTAAAGTTAGCTGTTGAAGGACCTTGACCCTAAAGTCTCATCTATTTTTGATTCCAATTTAATGAACACATTCAAAATTCATTGCTTAATTACATCACACATCAATGAATTTTGCATTTTGATTAGGTAATAATTCTGTGTGATTCTCTGGATCACTTGAGGATACACTCACGAAACACTTAAACCATGCTGATGAGTTCCAAGAAGGAGATTATATACATGCTTTCGACTCATTAACAGTTGTTTGTTTCAATTCCTTATGTAGACAGAGGTATTTGTGCAATGTGCTCTTGTGGCCAAGAAGGCCAATCCCATTCTGGGATGTATTAGAAGGAGTGTGGTTAGCAGGTCAAGAGAGGTTCTTCTCCCCCTCTATTCTGCCCTGGTGAGGCCACATCTGGAATATTGTGTCCAGGTCTGGGCCCCTCATTTCAAGAAGGACCTCAGGGAACTGCTTGAAAGTGTCCAGCACCGAGCCACACAAATGATGAAGGGAGTGGAACATCTTCCATATGAAGGAGTTGGGGCTCTTTAGCTTGGAGAGAAGGAGACTAAGGGGTGACCTCATTAACATTTATAAAGATGGTGAGTATCATAGTATCATAGTATCATTCAGGGTTGGAAGGGACCACAAGGATCATCTAGTTCCAACCCCCCTGCCATGGGCAGGGACACCTCACACTAGATCAGCCTGGCCAGAGCCTCATACAACCTGCTCTTAAACACCTCCAGGGACGGGGCCTCGACCACCTCCCTGGACAACCCATTCCAGGGCTTCACCACTCTCATGGTGAAGAACCTCCTCCTCACATCTAGCCTGAATCTCCCCACCTCCAGCTCAACTTCCACCCACTGCCCCTTGTCCTGTTATTCGGCATCACTGAACAGAACCTGACTCCACCCTCTTGGCACTCACCCTTTACATATTTATAAGTTTATAAAAAAGCTGAGAGGCCTAACAATGACATTCAAAATGGTGTGTTGCAGATCTTTGCTCCAGGAAAACCAGCATCTGATATATTATGTAATAAAAAATAAAGAAAAAAAAGTACTTCTGACCAGCAGAGCAAATACTTATAGCTTCAAGGAAATAAATTGTCCATAAAAATTAATCTCTGTCAAATATCACTACTAATTTTCTGACTTTAAAGAAAATGCTTTGGCCTTCCATATCTGCAATTATTTCTTCTTCTTTTTTTTTAATAGACCTTGTTTACACCTGTAATCTATGTGGGGTTTTTTTTTGCAGTGCATCTTCAGGCTATCACAGTACCTTGGAGGATGTCAAGCTCTGTAATTAAAGAATCTCTTAACTGAAGAGCACTAATGACAATCATTGCAACTATCAGCAGTTTTTCACTTTTCACATGAGGACACTGTTCGTTAATTGGATTAAGTCTGGTCCTGGCTGTAATCTTTGCAAGCAGTAGTTAAAGAAAGAACTGCCATGTCGCACCTGGTTTGTGGGCTGGAAGGTGATGAACACAGCTAATAAAGGGTAATTTAAAGCACAACCCATGCACATAATTAACTACACCTTATTTCCTTGATTAAAAATCTGCTTATCAGTCATAATGGCTCAAATAAAACACAAGGTAATACTTTAAGGTAGAGTAGATACTTACATTACCTGAAAAAGATACACTTTGAAAGTGCTGAGTGAGTTTCTTTAATGGGGTATTGTTGTTCCTTTTGACTAAACAGGTAATATTTGGGGTCTTGCAAAATTGGGTGGATTTGGGGTCTTTGTTGCTTTTGTCTTGTTTTTGAGGGGGTGGAAAGGGGGGGAATTGATGTTGTTTTGTGGGGGGTTGTCTGTATGCATTTTGTTTTTTCTTTGATTGTTTGGGGTTTTGTTTTTCTGCAGTGTAAGAACTGAACAATCTGAGATACTGTTCTAATACAACCCAGCTGCCCTTCAAAGTTTCTGTTTCTCAGAGAAGTATCATCAAATTTCAAGAAGCAGCTGCTCTGGCAATCTGAGAATGTCAGCACACTGCATAGAAAGTTTTCCTTTTTCTTTCTTAGGACCACATTGTCAATGTTTAGCATCTCTTGATTTCTGTTGATTTTACAGTTTCCTGTTTCAGTCCCTTTTTTCCCCATGCACAAATGCTGATAAATAGACACTACTAAATCAATACTCATCCCTCTGCATTTGCAATAAAAAACAGCCTGTGGTCTTTGTTACTGTTGTTTCAGTTGTCATCAGCATTAAACTCCCTTCTTATTAAGACTGAGGTGAAAGACAACATAAATAAGGCTTATGATAGCTCAGTGATGAAAGACAAGATTTTGGTGAGCTGTGCAACCTCTGGCATAACAGCATATCTACAGTGTTGAGTGATTTCTTGAATGTTTAGAGCTCCTAATAAGACATGGATTCAAGGCTTATGTTCAATACAACTGCAAGGAAAGATAATCAAAAACTGATGACTCTGCAGAGGTTTGGAAATTCAATCTAAAGGATATTCAATCTAAGAACATTGATCTGACAAGAAAAAAGGAAACAGATGACAAAGACCAGAAGCTGTCACAAGAATTCGGCTACATCTTGCAGCAGGAGTAGTGGGAGGTATTCAAGATGAGTTGAGATGTTATGGACAATGAGAGAATAGCTAGCCTTTATTTGCAACAGACATTGTAATAGCTGAATTCTTGGGGGATCCACAGGAAAGGTAAAAGAGAGTAATTTGCACCTCCCCTTTACAAACAGTAAAAGATAAAAAAGTTATCTTTACTCTGCTTTGAAAGAGTTGTTGTATGATGTAAAATAGTAACACATATTCTCCGTAACCCATACAGGTACTGAGGGGCTAAAAGTAAATCATCTGAAAATGTCTCTTTGTTGGGTCATAGTTGAAGAGGCTGCATTTGAAGGAAGTAGCTGCTCAAGAGCTTGAGAACCACTGTGAGAAGCTTATCAGCTATGGTTCAGTAAAGTCCCTCTGAGAAGGCTCTGGAAAGGCTTTGACTGTCTAAGAGGGTAAAACAATATTCTGTTTCTTACTGTAGTCAGAGAATTCGCTTTCTGTGAAATATGGAAAGAAAATTATGTAGAAAGCAAATGCAAAAGTGTTTTTTAAAGGGAGTAGTGTACTCTCTCTGAATGTGCTGGAGCTTAACAGTCCCTGTGTAAGGGACAGAGTCTGCTGATGCACTATGTGTTAGTGATTTGTCTTCATAATGCATTGTCACTTTCTGGAAATTTATGAGTGTGTTTAACTGAATAAGATTAAGCCTGACAGGAATACACTGCCCTGTGATATTCCACATTTTTGAAACTTATTCAGTATTCCTAAGGTTGGAAGGGACCTCAAGATCAATCGAGTCCAACCTGTCACCACAGACCTCACGACTAGAGCAGGGAGGACACTACTGCCCACTGCAGGCTTGAACTCACAACTTTCCCATTAAGGGTCTTATGCGCTACCAACTGAGCCACCTGAGCACTCTATGTAACAGTTTTGGCCCATGACAACAAACATCCTTCCAAACAGTTTCTAAACTCAGCTTATGAGTAATGCCCAGTAAATATTTCCATCCAGTTGCTGTGTTCGAGGAAACAAGAAGCTTAATATTATGGACATAGGCCATTCTGCATCAGTTGGCCTGACACTGAAATTCATTCCAGGCACACTCAATTCACAATGAATTTACTGGTACCAATATGTATCTCGCACTGGATTTGGCAGAGATTAAGTTAATTTTCCCCACTGCAGCCCTTGTAGTGCTGTGCTTTGCATTAGTAGCTAGGAAGGTGTTAATAACAATGTTTTGGCTACTTTTGAGCAGTGCTCTGACAGCATCGAGGCTGTCTGTCCAACATTCCCCCCTCAAAAGTAAGCTAGGAGTGTTCAAGCTTGTACCTGTTGTTCCTTTTCTTATTACTGGCCATTACTGAAAAGAGATTGGCCCCTCTACTTGACACCCACCCCTCAGATATTTATACACATTGATGAGATCCTCTCTTAGTCTTCTCTTCTCAAGATTAAACAGCCCCAGGTCTCTCAGTCTCTCATCACAGGAGAGGTGCTCAAGTCCCCTAATTATCCTCATGGTTCTGCATTGGATTCTCCCCAGCAGGTCCCTGTCTCTCTTGAAGTGATGTGTATAGGATATGTCAGATATCTTGCGTGAGTAATTTTGGCCCTAAATGCTAACATTCCTTGCTGCAATGCTCATCCCTATACCTCCTGAATATCTTCCGCCCCACTGCAGATTTGACTTTGAAAGGCAATGGAGCAACTTATCCTTGGTGCTGTCCATAGACATATCCAGGAAAAGAGGGTCATTAGGAGTAGTCAATATGGCTTTACCAAAGGCCCCTCAGTTCAAGAAAGACAATGAGCTACTTGAAAGAGTCCAGCACAGAGCCACAAAGATTATTAAGGGACTGGAACATCTTCCATACAAGGAGAGATTGAGGGAGCTGGGGCTCTTGAGCTTGGAAAAGAGGAGACTGAGAGGTGACCTCATCAATGTTTACAAATTTGTGAAGGGTGACTCCCAAGAGGATGGAGCCAGCCTCTTCTCAGTGGTGCCCAACGACAGGACACGAGACAATGGGTGGAAAGCACTGGGGTTCAAAATATCCCTTTTTTGGAACCAGGAACATACTTGAAGGTTTCCAGCTTTAAAATTTGTTCTCATTTTTTGGTGTGGTTTTTTTTTTTCCCTCTTTCTCATTTAGCCTTGATGAAAACTTCTGCAATGTACAAAGTCTAATCCTCCCCAGCAGCTGCACACTGTACCCTGGCAAGAAATGTGAAATACAATGGAATGGGAAGACTCCTTGAGAGTAAATTCAATGCCAAACTTTTCTGGTTCTCTTTCTTTCTTTGTTTCTTCTCTCTCTCTCTTTATCTGTGTGGATGATGGGGTTCAATGCAAGAATAACTTCACTCTGCTTAACATAATAATATGTTTCCATAGTATTGTGAATGCTTTAATTGGAAGGAAATGTTCCTAAGGCAATGTTGTAAGTGGTTTCTTTGCCTCATAAAAGTTTTTTTGCTTTTCCATAAAAAACAGCATCTTTCACAGAAACAACAACTGAAACCATTAATTAGCCTCAATTTTAATTAAATGATGATCCTCATTTAACAGTGATTAAATTTCAATAGCTAGATAAATTCAGATAAGAACATTTAGTTTAATTAAATTAGGTATGGTAATACTTCTTATTACCACTGTGAATGACTAATAATAGCACAACAAATTTCTTCACTTTATTTATTTCTTTGTAGATGTAAATGTAATTTAATCATTAAAATAAAGTTATTAACAGAGTTACATCACTTAATGAAAATTTTTTTCATTTAAATTTCAATATATTTGCATATCTGCAAAATGATTAGTAGGAGAAGAAAACTACTTACATTTTCAATCTTGAATCCAGAAATCTGCCAATTTAAAATATTCTTATGCAAGAGAGTATTTACATACATAGAATAAACCAGGTTGGAAGAGACTTTCAAGATCATCACATCCAACCCATCAACCAATCCAACCCACCTAAACAACTAAACCATGGCACCAAGCACCCCATCAAGTCTCCTCCTGAACACCTCCAATGACTGCGACTCCACCACCTCCCCAGGCAGCCCATTCCAATGGGCAATCACTCTGTATAGAACTTCTTCCTAACATCCAACCTAAACCTCACCTGGCACAGCCTGAGACTGTGTCCTCTTGTTCTGGTACTGGCTGCCTGGGAGAAGAGACCAACATCTGCCTGCCTACAACCTCCCTTCAGGTAGTTGTAGAGAGTGATAAGGTCACCCCTGAGTCTCCTCTTCTCCAGGCTAAGTAACCCCAGCTCCCTCAGTCTCTCCTCATAGGGCTTGTGTTCCAAGCCCCTCACCAACTTCGTTGCCCTTCTCTGGACGTGCTCCAGCAAGTCAACCTCCTTCCTAAACTGAGGGGCCCAGAACTGGACACAGGACTCGAGGTGCGGCCTAACCAGTGCAGTGTACAGGGGCAGAATGACCTCCCTGCTCCTGCTGGCCACACTCTTCCTGATGCAGGCCAGGATGCCATTGGCCCTCTTGGCTGCCTGGGCACACTGCAGGCTCATGTTCAGCCTACTGTCAACCAGCACCCCCAGGTCCCTCTCTGCCTGGCTGCTCTCAGCCACTCTGACCCCAGCCTGTAGCTCTACATGGGGTTGTTGTGGCCAATGTGAAGAACTCGGCACTTGGATCTGTTCAATCTCATACCGTTGGACTCTGCCCATCTGTCCAGCCTGTCGAGGTCCCTCTGCAAAGCCTCTCTACCCTCCAGCAGATCAACTCCTGCCCCCAGCTTGGTGTTGTCAGAATAAATACATTTTGGTTCAAAATTCTGTTTCTTTGAGTGCTAATTATTCTACCTCCATGAGAAAGTCTTTTAGTTTAAAATAAGTTTACTTCCATAATGTTCCACTTTGGAAAAATCAGGCTTTAATGCTTTCTCACAATTCTGTTCATTATGATAGCAGGAATGATAGCAGAAGAGAAGGCTCTGGGGTGACCTTATAGGTAGATTTCAGTATAAGGAAGGATGGGGAAAGACTGTTTAGAAGGGCTTGTAGCAATAGAATGAGAGACAGTGGTTTTAAAGTGTAGCAGGGTAGATTTCAATTGGACATAAGGAAGAAGTTCTTTACAACAAGGATGGTGAAATTCTGAAACAGGTGGAGGCTCCATTCCTGGAGACATTCAAGGTCAGACTTGGTAGGACTCTGAGCAATCCAATCTAGTTAGAGATATCCCTGCTCAGTGCAGGGGGGTTAGACAAGATGACTTCAGAGGGTCCCTTCACACCTAATGCATTCTATGATTTCATGATCTTTGTTCTAATATACAGAGCACTTCTTACCAACTTGATGACATGGTGCATTTGTTAAACCTTATGAACAAGGATTTATCAGTCTGGATGGTATTAGTTTTTCATGATTTTGTTAATTTGGTGGCCATACTCTAAGAATGTTAATATAACACATGCTAGATTGGATTCTGAAACAAAAATTGTATCTTGATCCTTGGAAATACATCCCCATTATCACAAAAAATTATTTATCATAGTATCATTCAGGGTTGGAAGGGACCACAAGGATCGTCTAGTTCCAACCCCCCTGCCATGGGCAGGGACACCCCACACTAGATCAGCCTGGCCAGAGCCTCATCCAGCCTGGTCTTAAACACCTCCAGGCCTCGACCACCTCCCTGGACACTTGGAGTTATTCACATGCAATTATAGTTTCAAGAGCTGCAAAACCTAGAATTGGATGTGACTTAAATAGCTGATCTTTCTTGCCAGTATTGCTTTCAAATGCATAGTGAAAACATTTTCTTTAGATGTTGTCCATCTGTTTATATGCTGTTCTCAGTATCTTTGCTGGTTTTAAATTGTTCAAGTGTTTGTTTTTAAAGGAGAAGTCTTTCAAGAGAATAAAATGTTAATTTAGACATGCTTTTCATATCTAACTGCAAAAATGTTCTTTAAGCATTTACTTTAAGCCACTCCCTGATAATCCCATTGTTCTCTAGCTTTGCCTCTACTCCAGGATTGCTGAATGTCACATATTCACTGGCTTCAGGACAGGTGATAATGTGCAGCAACTAATAGTCTCTTGGACAAAAAGGAACCATCAGGTAGAGAAAGAACCAGACACCATATTTTCTGTGCTAAGCCTGAGCTTTGACCCTTCAGAAGTTCATGTACTGATTACAGAGCATTCTGTATCTAGGAGGAAATAATTTTCAAAGAAAGTGTACCTGAGATGAAGGCAAGATTTTTTGGGTCAGACTTTCAACCCAGAGCTTCTTTTGTTCCTTCAGTTTTTCACACAGTCATTTCCCTTGAGCCCACCCTCTCCTTCATTATCTGGCTCAGTCAGTTCTCTCCATCCTTACAGCTGCCTCCATCTTCATCATATTCATGTTGTCAAATCTGGCAATAATAGCTCCCTCACATCCACCTTTACCTGATGGTTCTCTTCCCTTGCCAATTCCATAAAACCATCACACTGAGAGTATTCATTGATCAAAAATGTAGTGCTGATAGATTCCCTGGCCTTTTCCACCATTAAAGAAAGTGGCTGTAGCTGAAACTATGTTTAGTTTCTTGTTCTTTTCTTGCATGTACAAATCATTAAGCCAGTGCTAACCAATTCAAGAACACAAATGATGACTTCATATCTTAGCAACAAAATTTATTGAAAATGGACTTTCTTAGAGTGCACTTTAAGAGTAATTTTAATGCCTTATTTGTCAGCAGAAAATGAAAGGCTCATTTGTTTCTAAAGACCAATAAAGCAGTTCTCAACATCTGATAATGTTATTTTATGAACCTGCAAACCCAACAGTAATTTCACTTGAATTTTCATTATAACAGTGTTTACAACAAAAACATTCAAGACACAAGATATTGGAAATACAGGAGGTATGATGACTAGATAATCTCAAAAATAATTTGGCTCTATTTGGCCTGTTTTAAAAATCATTAAGGGCATATCAAACATTAAAAATTTATATGCTTTCATGATAAAGAAATGTGTCTAATTGCTAGGTAGAATGGATGCACAGAGGACCAGGGCTGTTATTATAAATATTGCAAGCCAGCATTGCTATTATATGGAGGCTGAGTCTCAGGGTTGCTCAAGGTAATAAACATCTAGACCATCTTGTTTCATAAATTAGTTCCTAAACTCAGCGACTTTTAAAATGGGAAGAGGGAACTATCATACAGAAAAATGTCAACTACTATCTGGGGAATCTGATAATGGTGTTTAAAATCAAGACAAACTGAATAGAGAATAGAGTTTACCAGGTTGGAAAAGACCTTTGAGATCATCGAGTCCAACCTATCATCCAACACTATCTAATCAACTAAACCATGGCACCGAGCACCCCATCCAGTCTCTTCCTAAACACCTCCAGTGATGGTGACTCCACCATCTCCCTGGGCAGCACATTCCAATAGCCTATCACTCTTTCACTGAAGGACTTCTTGGTACAATGCTGGAAAAAAACAAAATCTAGCCATGTGAGCACTGTTTTTTTGGCATGTGTGTGTTTGTTTTGATGTGGAAAAGTACTTTTAAGGAGTGAAGTCTACAAAAATTTCAAGTACATGATTCTATCTCATGAAAACCAGTGCAACTAAGGATGTACCTCATTGTAGGCATGCTTTAAAGCACCAGAGTAAAGTTTGTTTCCTGGAACTGCATTTAATTTCAATTACCTACAATTTTCCTCCTGTTGTCCTCTTAGCCTTCTATCTTCCAGGGCTTGCCTGGAAGTGCTTTTTGTAACAGTACACCAAACATTAATTTCCCCACGAGCTTTCTTGTCTAAAATCTAGCCCTTTTTTTTGTTCTTAATTCTGCAGAAAGGTAGAAAGACCCTGAAACCTTCCATATACACTCATGAAAGTGACTAATTAACCCACCTTTTGTACACTGATGTTTGTCAAATATATGTGTGAGCTGTCAGCATATTTGCTGGTGGGCTTGGAGGGTCAGCAAATCATGCCAGGTGGTATGTGAAAAGCTGGTGACCAAAATAAGAAACGAGTAGGCAACCTATGCTGTCAGGAGGACACTCCTGGTGGGTGATAGCTGAAAAGCTCCCTGGAATACAGACTACAGGAATCATAGAATCATAGAATTATAGAATGGTTTGTGTTGGAAGATCATCTAGTTCCACAGGCCTGCTGTAGGCAGGGACACCTCCTACTAGACCAGAGTTGAAGCCTCTGTGACTTCTCTGGGCAAGCTGTTTCAGTGTCTCACCATTATCATGGTGAAAAATTTCTTCCTAATATCTGATCTAAATCTATCTTCTTCTGGTCTGAAATCATTACATCTCATTCTGCCACTAAGTACCATTGTAAAAAGACCCTTTCCAGCTATCCTGTAGGCCTCCTTCAAATAGTCAAAGGTTGCTATAAGGTCTCCCCAGAGCTTTCTCTTCTCCAGGCTGAATAATTCCAGCTCTCAGCCTTTCCTCATAGATGGGTTCCAGGTCTACTCTAACAGTTCCATATATTTTGTGTGCTGGGGGCTCCGGAGCAGGACACAATACTCCAGGTGGGGTCTCCTGATAGCAAAGCACAGGGGAATAGAATAGAATAGAATAGAATAGAATAGAATAGAATAGAATAGAATAGAATAGACCAGACCAGGTTGGAAAAGATCTTTGAGATCAAGTCCAACCTATCATCCAACCCACCTAATCACCTAAACCATGCAACCAAGCACCCTATCACGTCTTCTCCTGAACACCTCCAATGATGGTGACTCCACCACCTCCCTGGGCAGCCCATTCCAATGGGCAATCACTCTGTGTAGAATTTTCTCCTAACCTCCTGCCTAAACCTTCCCTGGCACAGCTTGAGACTGTGTCCTCTTGTTCCGTTGGTGGTTGCCTGGGAGAAGACACCAACACCCACCCAGCTACGACCTCCCTTCAGGTAGTTGCAGACGGCAATAAGGTCTCCCCTGAGCCTCCTCCAATCTGCTGGCCACATTTCTTTTGATGCAGCACAGGATGCTGTTGGATTTCTGGGCTAAAGAAATCACATAATTTTCTGGGCTAAATTATCATATGATTCACAAATAGAATCTGTTATGTTGTAATGTGGACTTAGTGTGGATTTATTTCTTTATCTCCAAAACTTTTATCTACCTTTCTGCTTTTTACTTTATAGGCATTCTTTCTTTAAGAAAGCAGAATTGGAATGTTTCTGTGGCAGCAACATCCAGGCCAACATAGAATCATAGAATCATAGAATCAATGTCTGGAAAAGACCTCAGAGATGATCAAGTCCAACCTATCACCCAACACCTCATGATTAGCTAAACCATGGCTTCAAGTGCCATGTCCAATCCTTTTTTGAACAGCAATCTCATTGGGTAGGACAACATGAAAAAGGCAGAGTTAGGCACAGAGGAAAGCAAGAGAAGCTGCAGCAAGGTGAAAGCTATGTAAGGGAACACTGAATGTAGTCAGGGGGGTTGCTGGGTGGATCACAGAGCAAAGGACATCAAAGGAACAAGGCCCAGTTCCAAACTCTTCCAGCAGCAACCATGAGCCAGCTGGGATTGTCACCTTGGACATTTCCCCAGTGCCACTGACAATGCCCAGGAATGCTCAGGAGTCCCTTTCTCCAATCTCCAGCACTTTCTGTTCTGCCTCTACAGAAGTGACTCTCCCAGAAGGTTCACCCTCAGCATCCTCACTCCACATCCCATGCCATCATGCAGGACACCCTCAGGCTCTCCAGGGATGTGCCTCCATGATCACTTCCCACCCATAATCCTCAGCTGAAGGTCTGCTGGGCTTTGCTAAGCCCAGCAGAGCGACTGCAAGACAGGTCACTAACAACTCAAAGGCCACAGCATGAGGAGTAGAGGAAAACAGTAAGAAGTTGCAGAGGCTCCTGCTTCACCCTCAGAGCCCAGGCTGCCCATGGGCTGAGAGCTTCTGGCAGTACAGCTCATGCAGGCTCTGTGCTATCTTCTGTGTCTCTTGAAAGGCTTCACAGCTCTGCTCCCAGGTTGGGGGGATCTGCTCCTCCCCATAATAAGCCCCAGCGATGGCTCCTGCCATGGTAGCAATGGTGTCTGTGTCTTCACCCAGAGAGATGCAGTAGGTGATGGTCCTCTGCAGGTTGCTGTAGTGATCAGGAATATCAGGGTCAGCCTCCATGCAGTGCAAGAAAGAGTAAATGGCAGTGGGGACCGAGCGCAGGGCAGCAATGCCATTGCCTAATTCAGACAATACATCTGCTCTGGGAACTCTGCTGAGCTCCAAGAATTCCTTTATCTTCTTTAGACGCCTTGAAAATGGTAAATCCTCAAATCCCAGTGCTCGAGCATCAGTAAGAGATTTATCATCTGCCTCCACATCTTCCATTCATGGCCATGAGTTCAATCTATGATACATGGCTGTTTTACATATCCCCACTAACTATCATCTCTACTAATAATGAATATCATCCTAAAACATCAAAGAAGTATTTTTAGTTTTCTTATAAAACTCTCCTTTGAATAGCAAATAGGGAGAAATGGAACGCTGTTAAAGATTTAACACTCCATATCTCATATGATTTCTCGTCTTCATTTTTATCATTAATATGATATGAAGAAAAGAACATATTTTGACAATAATGTAATGGCAGCTCTGTGCTCTGGCCACTGCAATACAATCCAAATCATATTTAACTGCTAATAGTATGAAGCAGATGGTCTGGTTAACATCATTGCCTATACAAGTTTATTTATTCCATCAAAACTAGCTCTATATTACACTTATTTTGTCACATCTACTGTATAATTGAAGTTAACTTTGATGCTAGTGTCTGAGCTTTAGCCAAAATAATCAAGTATTTATGACTAAAAATCAGCTCACCCTCAATAGGTATTTTTGATAATTTCTAAAAGAAGTTAAAATATTGATAACCAATTTTATATCTTACTACCTTTCTGTGTATTCCATGTTTGCAATGCTGTGAAAATTTTCATTATAAACAGAGTGACTCAAAGCTAGAAAATGCATCTGAAAATATGTGTAGGTGGTACATGTCTTTAAATATCACATCATTTTTGAGTCAACAAATAGACATACTTGTGTTGTCCTAAACCGACTGTACAGATTCTCTGAACCAAGTGTTTTACTGGTGTATTTTTGTTTACTAACAAAATCCACTTTCCACTATGAGAGGAGACTCAGGGGTGACCTTATTGCTCTCTACAACTACCTGAAGGGAGGTTGTAGACAGGCAGATGATGGTCTCTTCTGCCAGGCAGCCAGTACCAGAACAAGAGGACACAGTCTCAGGCTGCACCAGGGGAGATTTAGGTTGGATGTTAGGAAGAAGTTCTATACAGAGAGAGTGATTGCCCATTAGAATGGGCTGCCCAGGGAGGTGGTGGAGTCACCATCATTGGAGGTGTTCAGGAGGAGACTTGATGGGGTGCTTGGTGCCATGGTTTAGGTGGGTTGGATTGGTTGATGGGTTGGACGTGATGATCTTGAAAGTCTCTTCCAACCTGGTTTATTCTATGTATTCTATGTATTTTCATTCTATTCTGCTGGTGTTCTTCCCACACAAAAAAAAAAAAAAAAACCCACAACAAAAAAACCAAAAAAACCCCACCAACAACCATCCGAACAGAGCAAATCAAACCCAAACCAAACAAACACCACCCCCCAAAAATACTACCAGCAGGGCTTTAAGGGCTGTGTAAGAACAGGACATTACTAAATTTGCTGAAAAGCAAAATCCTGGTTTGGAAGTGTCTAAGTGAAAATGCCTCTGAAATAAGCAAACAAAGGTTTTAATCACATTTTAGGTCTGTGTTCAGACTACTACTCAGTAAGTGCATGAGTTTGTCTTTCCCATTCTTGATCCTCTGCGTGTTTCCTGCAAAAGCTTCCACCACTTATAATTCAGAGAAATGAGCTGCACCAGGGGAGGTTTAGGCTGGATGTTAGGAAGAAATTCTTCAGAGAGTGATTGGTCATTGGAATGGGCTGCCTGGGGAGGTGGTGGAGTTGCCATCACTGGAGGTGTTTAGGAGGAGACTTGATGGGGTGCTTGGTGCCATGGTTTAGTTGATTAGATGATGTTGGATGATGGGTTGGACACGATGATCTCAAAGGTCTCTTCCAACCCTGTCTGGTCTGGGCTATTCTATTCTATTCTATTCTATTCTATTCTATTCTATTCTATTCTATTCTATTCTATTCTATTCTGATCTGTTCTGTTCTATTCTGATCTGTTCTATTCTATTCTATTCTATTTAGTTTAACAGGCTTTAAAATCATATGTGCATTAGGTTTTAAATTAAAAAATTGTGTTGGTTATTTGTTTCTTTTTTTTGTTTCAGTTTGATTTTGGGGTTTGGGGGGGGGTTTGTTTGTTTAAAGTGTGATATGCAGTGTATTAAGGATGTCAGGAGGTTTATTATTCCTCTGTAACATTTCATATAACAAATCAAATGCATTCTTCAAACTTTATTTGGTTTTTTTGTCATGAACCATATGACTCTTGATAAACGAATTCATAATGATTGGACACTTAAAATAATGAGAAACAGTCCCTTTTAAGTTTTAAACATTAATAAGTCAGCATGAATGAATTTACATAATTCTGGTAATGTATTCAGCAGATATCCCTGTAGGTGTTATATACAATTAATTTGTGGTAGGTCCCAGTAATCTGATCACCATGTAATTTAACAGATACTTTCTTGAATTTGGTTCTGATGAAAAACATCTTTTTAAAAACAAGAATTATTTGCAAGGCTGCTTTTCAAATGATACTTCAAATGTATTATTCAGTCCTGCTAGAAGTTGAGGGGCCCACAGTTAATATACACTAGGAATCCTTAGAGACTTTTACCATAGTTTATCGCAATTAGGCCTACCAATTCTTGGCTTCAATGTCAAAGCAGGGACAGCAATTTCAGATTACTTTAGCTGCCAGACCCACTATTTCTATTCAGGAGATAAACTCCAATTGACTTCAGAGGAGCAAGTTCAAGGCCTTTGTGAGTAAATAAAACTCATGAATAAGAAGCTCTCTGATGAAAAAGATTAGCACATTACTTCCTTAGCAAGAGAGGCAAGTTCTTATCCAAGAGCTGCATGCTGAAAAAAAACCTTTCTTTGTTTAAATGTTTGCACTCCTAGACTACACTAGCAGTTTCTTAAAAGTGCACATAAATAATGAAGGTGACTTGAGTGTTAAAGGATAATTGCACAGTGATTTGATTTACAAGACCTTTATCTTGGTGTGCTCAGAATGTCATTGTTGTTGCATGTAGGTAGCAATCTTATTTATCTGAAAATCTGGAGGGGATTAAAGGGCAGGTTTAGGAATCTTGGTAATTAAAATAGTTCAATAGGACCACGCCTCTGATGAAGCCTATATGTTTGTGCTACTGTTTCATATTGATTATGTGAATATTGGATAACACAAGCTCAGCAGACTATATATGACCTACAAATGTGCCAAAGCAGTAATTGCCAAAACAGAAGACGTCAAAAAGAGTCCACTGAGGGTAAAGAGGGATTTATGGGAAGGGTGGTAATTTTCTGTGCTCTTCCTGACAGTATATTCATCAAAAGCAAGAATGGCAGCATTTTCACGACTGAAGTCAAAACTATCACTCCAAAATGAATTGCAAAGCTTTCCTTTTCTTTTGGAGCCACTTATTGTTTTAACAGAATAAGTCTTTGACACATGGTACAATCTAGACAACATCCTTTTGAGAGGAAAATACCATGTACATGAATTCACTTATCACAAGATTACAGTAATTTAGAGAGTTTGAATTAATGATTAGCTGATTAACACATACAGAATCCAGTTCAGGAAGACTGTGCTAAATAGCATTATTAGCAGCAGCAGACAGCTGGTTTTTTTCTTCATGAATCTGAAAAATGTCAATAATTGCATTTTAGATCACATCTTTTTGCTAACATTGAATAGAGACAAACCAACAAATAAATTCCATGCTCTCTAAAAAATCTTCAGCAGTTTCTACTCAAAGAATTATTACATATATATGTGGCTTTTTACATGTGTCTGCAAATATGTATCTGTCGTCTGTCTAGTACATATCCATTCTACATCTATGGAATTTAAGCAGTACCCTAAAAAATGATGGATTTTAATCATTTCAAGTATCTCACGTGAATGGCTAGAAGAAAGAATGCATGGTACTGAAAGAAACACAGAAAAAAAAATGTTAACTTAATGGAGCTTGGAGAAACTGCTACACCAGCAAATACTTTATACCATTTTATAAAGGGGAGGGGAAGTGGTATCTCAATCTCTGAAAAATGTGCATTTTAGGGGATGAAAACATAGAACTTTTCCTAAAAGTAGTGGAATTGCATATATCTAAACTCCACTGGCCTCTTAAATAAAGAGTAACTCCTTCAGATTGGGCATTTTTAATGTATTGTCTAAATAAAGAAATGTTTACCATATTCTAAACAGGCTCTATTGGTGGAAAAACCTGGTAAGACTCTGTGTGTGTTTCACTAAGGATCCTGACCATGAGCATGATGACAGCTTTTCAGTCTGCTGCGAGATGGTTTTGTGGCCAAGGCCTGTGCACTTAACTTGTACCTACATACTATACCATGAGCTTTGGAAAGTTCATCCCAAATAACAAATCAGACATTCACAATATATAGAATTAAGTCAAAAAACAGTGCCTCTTCAGGAACACAAATACTATCTGATATTACACAGTCTCAAGCTGCGCCAGCAGAAATTTAGGCTCAAGGTGAGGACAAAGTTCTTCATAGAGAGAGTCGTTAGAAGGGGGCCTACAGGAAGGCTGGGGAAGGACTTCTCAGGATATCAGGTAGTGATAGGACTAGGGAGAATGGAACGAAGCTGGAGGTGGGGAGATTCAGGCTAGATGTGAGGAGGAGGTTCTTCACCATGAGAGTGGTGAAACCCTGGAATGGATTGTCCAGGGAGGTGGTCGAGGCCCCATCCCTGGAGGTGTTTAAGCCCAGGCTGGATGAGGGTCTGTCCAGCCTGATCTAGTGTGGGGTGTCCCTGCCCATGGCAGGGGGGTTGGAACTAGATGATCCTTGTGGTCCCTTCCAACCCTGAATGATACTATGATACTATGATACTATGAATGGGCTGCCCAGGGAGGTTGCGGAGTCACCATGCCTGGAGGTGTTCAAGAGGGGGATTGGACATGGCACTTGGTGCCATGGTTTAGTGATGAGGTCTGTGGTGACAGGTTGGACCTGATGATCTTTGAGGTCTCTTCCAACCTTGGTGATTCTGTGATTATATTACTATAGAATTAATTTTCTGTAGACAATATCTCTTCTAAGGAGAATGCTCATTTTTGGCACATTGTTTAATAAGATAAGCACAGCAGTGGCTATATAGTGATATCTAATCCTTTTCTTTCAGTTTCTCACACCTCTTAGTGTCTACCTCTTGCCATTTCACGTGGAGTAATATCTGTTTAACCAGCATTGCTTCCCAGTGTCAATCATAATAAAAGACAAACACCAGTAAGTCCCTCCAGAAAAAGCTTTTTACTTTCAAATTGTTGTCATTCTTTAACAGGGAAATAAATATTTACATCTGATGTGATACCTCCACAGCTTACCTAATCTTAAAACATGCAGTATGTTAACTTAGTTCATTGTCAATTTACATTGATGGCACCATTAGGTTCAGCAGCATCACACAGAATTTGATCCTCTGTTCTTTGGTGAAAATATACAATTGTATGTCATTTCAGAGAGTTCCTCTGGCTGTTAAACCAGCATCAACTGAATTTAAGCTTTTGAGGGTGATTATTGGTACCTCACAGGGATGCTAAGCTTTTGGTGTACTGTACTGAATGTCCACAAACAATAAATTTGCCATAATCTGATAGGTCAAACATACAACGCAAAGTAACTTATGTGGATTTTGTGATTCTGGATTTTCAGCTTTATAGACACGATAAAATTGTGTTAAAATACTCTACTAAGTTAGTATCACAAAGGCCATATCACTATCACAAAGGCCATAATAACAATCTATCCTTAAATTGTCAAAGCACTAACAGTATTTGTGGCCTCATTACTGAAGAAAGTACTAAAAGCTCTATCCTCTGTGTAACAAGGACCTCTGTGAGCTAAATCAATTCACACAGAGGTTGAAGAGCATTCTGCACCTGCAGCTGAGCACATCTGCTATTGTGAAACTTGTTCTTCTTTCCAAACTATTATTGGTTAATTTAATATTACATAAGACAAAGCAAGTTATTTGCAGATCAAGTGGCAGCCATGAATATTTCCTTGCATTATGTTGTGCATATGCAATATAAATGCATACATATCTATATGTACAAATGCATATATTCAGTGTGTGTTACAGGATTTGTCTGTGTGTGTTAATAAACCCAGGTTCATTTTTTATATACACTAACTTTTTAAGATGCTCTGGAAAAACAGAGATATTGGTTTATTATTGCTTTTCTCCCTCATAATTTAGCATGAAGCAGAATCTATTTTCATATTTTGTATGTATGACTAATGATGCAATTCTGTTTCTTATTAGTCTTGTAGACAACAGATATATATTTTAATTCTAGCTGGTTTCTTTTTTTCTTCCAAAGGCAACAGCTACATTTCAACATAAGAGTTCTGCTATGACTCTGCTATTTCTGTTAGGTGAGCACACAGAATTTGAAGTAGTTATACAGGTTTGGTTTAGCATAGTACTATTCAAAGCTTGTCAGTTGTGGTGAATATTATGGAAAAAAAAAAGATATACAAATAAGCTAAATATATATAAAGACAATTCACAATGTCTACTTCAAGCACTTCATATGGATACCTATGTTTGGAAGACAGGTTCCTCATCAATTAAAGTTACTTCATTAAAAGACCTCTCACCTGCCAAACATATGTAGATTTGACTATACAGAGCACAGAGTGTTTTTGGGGCATCTTCAAGGCCTGGATTTTGCACGAGGTACTAAAAACAAGGGCTGCTTGTGACTAAATGTTTCGTGTCTCATTTTTATCACAGCAAAATGCATCTGCAAGCTGTTTGAAAAACAGAAAGTTTTATCAGTGTATAACTAAAGCTTTCATGACATATCCTAATACAATGTACTGTTAAAAAGAAAATAAACTTTTCATTTGGGGGAGAAATATGTCACTGAATTTCATATCTTTTATGTTGACATGGCAGTATAGAGTCAGATCACTACTACATGACCACTACTGCTTACAGCTGGATCTGATGTGCAAGCCAACAGACTAAAACAGATTTGAGAGGAATCTGCATAGTTTCCTAACTCTGTTGTGAGAGACTAAGTTTGTCTCTCTTGATGTGAGTCAACAAAGATAAACTGATAGCAAAGCTACTGGAAAGAAGGTGGAAAGAATCCTGTCTGCCAACCCTGGATGCAAATCAGCTTGTGATTGCATCGTGATAATACGGGACTACAACAATGGACCCAAGGACCCAGCCATCACACCTTTAGGGCAAGATAATCTTCACCCATCAAGTACCCTGGGCAGGGTGACACAATGGGTTTTACCACCTGTTTCCTGAGGTGTAAGGAATGTGGGGGGCCTTGTCTGGATGGAGACGGGGGAGATGGAGATTCCCCCCCCTCCATCCAAAACCTTGCCCAAACACAGCAATACACAGAACCTAAGGATTATTTCCTGCCCCTGGAATTCTTGAGGGACAATATTTTAATACATACCTAAGGACTAAAAACTGTATAAAAGACTGGAGCAACTACTGGTTTGTAGAGAGAAACAGAAGAGAGAAACAGAGGAGAAAAACGGAGATGAAGGAAAACACAGGAAACTTCTGCCGCTGAGAAGGGAAAGCCGGGACAATGCTGCTCCGGAGAAAAGAGGCTGCCCGGAGGAACAGAGCTCTTCTCCAGCCAAAGCCTCAGCACCCTTTCTCTACAGACCCAGGCTGCCCAGAGGAGCCTCAGCACCGTTCCTGTATCAACCCAACATCTCCCCAGAGGACCACAGCTGTTCTCCAGCAAAAGCCTGAGCACTGTTTCTCTACAGACCCAGGCTGCCCAGAGAAGCCTCACCACCGTTTCTCTACAGACCCAACATCTCCTGCAGCACCTTTCCTCCACAGACTTTAACTGTCTTGGGGGGGATGAGGGGTGTGGTAATATAATTCCTTTCCTCTTCTCTCTCTCTTCTCTCTCTCTATTCACGGGAATATTTAAAAGAACTGTGTCTCCGGATCGAGACATCTGTACAACCATTTTTCTTCAGTAGAAAATGGAATTCGATGTAAACAAACCACCTAGGAGATGCATCATTCCTTGAGAAAAATAAGTCAGCCAGGAATGACTAAGGTTTTTTACGACATAAGGTGTTTGGGAAGTTGTTTGTTCAGTCATTACTGACCTATTTACTATAAAGCATGAATGTAAAACTGAACCTGTGGTTGCCACTGTCTCTGCCACCTGGTTTCTCCTCTAGCTTCCTCTTCTGCAGCATTATTCCATTAAAGATGCTTTCCCTCCTTCTTCTATTTCTCTTTCTGTTGTTTTCATTTATATTTCTGCTTGCATAATTCCTTTGTTTCCCCAGTGCAATAACAAGGTACTGCTGACCACAGATGTTAAGGTCTTAGCCAGGATGAGGCCACTGGCATCCAAACGCAATAGTGTCACCTGTCCTCTATGGGAGAAATCAAAGCTTCTATTCATGAAATTAATCCATTTGTATGTAAATATATATAGCTTTAGTGGAGATGTTTGTATGAAAGCACAAATACAATTTGCAAGACTGGTTTGGTAAATGTATCTGTGGGAAAAACTGGGAGCTAAAATGTTTGCTCTAACTAAAATGACATCTTGGCCTTGTGGGCCTCTCTGAAAAAGATATGATAAACAACTCATTGTGCACTCTTGCAGTGCAGCTGCTGCGAAGATGTGGTGATGGGGCTGACCTTGCTTGACTGATGTGGATAGCAACAGCTATGAGAGATATTCTGTGAGGAATTACTAAGTTCAGAAAGCTTTGCAAAAAAAGTTACATGATTTACAGTTTAGTAAATAGTATTAGTTTTTCTTTTTCAAATCTCAACTGACAGATTTAAGTCTCTTTACTTTAGAAATTATATATAAAATATGTGTATATGACTCCAGTTTACATATGATGTAGAGTCAATTCAATTTACTGTTTTCTCTATGGAAACTTTTGATCAGAGTCTACATGAATCATGTTTAGGAAGGGCAAAAGGTATCTGACATCTTTAAGAATTACTGTTAGTGGCTAGTAATCAAACCTCTAGTTGACAAGGTTCAATAAGGCAAAGCACAAGGTCTTGCACATGGGTCAGGACATGGGGCTGACAAGATTGAGAGCAGCCATGCAGAAAAGGACTTGAGGGTACTGATGTATGAAAAGCTGGAAAAGAGCCAACAATGCACACTTGCTGCCCAGAAGGCCAATTGCATCCTGGGCTTCATCAAAAGAAGTGCTGCCAGCAGATTGAGAGAGTTGATTCTGTCACTCTGTTCTACTCTGGTGAGACCACACCTGTAGTACTGAATCCACCTTTAGAGCCCTCAGCACAACAAGGACATGGACCTGCTGGAGTAGTTCCAGAGGGTAGCCACAAAGGTGAAGAGAGAGGTGGTGGACCTCCCCTACTATGACAGGCTGAGAGAGTTGCAGGTGTTCAGCCTGAAGAAAAGAAGGCTCTGAGGAGACCTTTAAATATCTGAAGGGACCTACAGGAAGACTGGTGGGATTGTTTACAAAGGCATAGAGGGATAGGTCAAGGGGCAATGTTTTTAAACCTACCTTTTAATCTACCTTCTCTGGGTAGATTTATGTTGGACATTAGGAGGAAGTTCTTCACAATGAGGGTGGTGAAATACTGAAACAGATTGCCTAGAGATGTGGTAGAGGTTCTCACTGGAGACATTCGAGGTCAAACTTAATGGTGTCCCAAGTAACCTGATCTAGCTGGAGCTGCCCCTGCTCACTGCAGGGGGCGTTAGACAAGATGACCTTCAAGGGTCCCCTCTAACCTAATGCATTCTATGATTCTATTTAATCATAGGCTTCTGTTTTATGCAAAGCTTTTAATGAAATATAATTTTCATGCACTACTTAAACTCATGTATTCTTGTATGCCATCTTGTGTTCCTCGCTGTCCTGAAACCTAATATTTCCAAACTAACTACAAGGAAATTGAGATGATGTAGAATTATAACCTGGATTTCTTCAGTGGGTGCCCTATTAGCCTATGTAAGAACAGGTATATTTGATCTGTACTTCTTTTTTGCAGATGGACTCAAGTCACATAAGTACCATTTAACAAGTGACCCTTCTCTTCAGCTTGACTAGTGTGGATTGTTTAGTCTGAATACTGTTTGCTGGACTCAAATCTTGCAGGTCTTTGCAACTGCACTAGCACAGTGCAAAAGATATTAAAACATAGTAATGAGCATCTGAGTACAGGGATGGATGAGATTTCACTTCCTCCCATTCGTTGAAGAGTCTGCTTATATCAGAGATGGGCGAGATAGAGAAGAAGGATTATTTTTGCAATGTGGTATACAAAACAAGGATCTGAATGTACCTGGCTTCTCCAGCAAATACCAAGAAAGGCTTATTAATTCTCAATAAATCAGGCAGATAAATATTGGACCATAGAAAGAACAAGTTAAACTAAATGAAAGTACTGAACAAGAGTAGGTGAAAACAGTCAGCCAGCCATAAGCAGAACTATAGCAGAACAGTAAGATCATGCTGAATGTTTTGCTTGAAAAATGTTACTTCTAGGTATTTGCCAAGGCTCCAAACAACTTGAGAGCCTTTCAAATCCCAGGTCGTTTTGGGGGTTTGTGTGTTGTTATTTTATTATTTTTAATAATTTTTTAAATCAGATCCTCCTGGAGTCACTACTGGCTCAGAAGAATAGTGAAGAGGTGATTGGGAACAGTCAGCATGGCTTTGCCAAGGGCAAATCCTGCCTGACCAACCTGGTTGCCTTCTATGAGCAGGTGACAAAATTAATAGATGAGGGGCAAGCAACTGATGTCATTTACCTGGACCTGAGCAAAGCCTTTGACACTGTCCTGCACCACATCCTGGTCTCCAAACTGGTGACACATGGGTTTGATGGGTGGACCACTAGATGGATAAGGAACTGCCTTGATGGCCGCACCCAAAGAGTGGCTGTCCATGGCTCCATGTCCCAGTGGAGGCCAGTGACAAGTGGAGTCCCTCAGGGATCAGTCCTGGGACCTGTCTTGTTCAACATCTTTGTGGGTGACATGGACAGTGGCATTGAGTGCACCCTCAGCAAGTTTGCTGATGACACCAAGCTGTGTGGTGCAGCAGACACGCTGGAGGGAAGGGAGGCCATCCAGAGCGACCTTGACAGGCTGGAGAGGTGGGCACAAGCCAGCCTCATGAGGCTCAATAAGAGCAAGTGCAGGGTCCTGCATCTGGGTTGAGGCAATCCCAGGCACAAATCCAGGCTGCACAGTGAGTGGCTGGAAAGTAGCCCTGAGGAGAGAGACTTGGGGGTGCTGGTGGACAAGAAGCTCAACAGGAGCTCTCAATGTGCACTTGCAGCCCGCAAAGCCAATCAGATCCTGGGCTGCATCAGGAGAAGTGTGGCCAGCAGGTCGAGGGAGGTGATCCTCCCCCTCTACTCAGCCCTGGTGAGACCCCACCTGGAGTACTGTGTCCAGTTCTGGAGCCCCTATTACAAGAGGGATGTGGAGGTGCTGGAACTTTAAACTGTAACTAAGATACTGAATGTTTGCAAACCTAGTTAATTCAACATTCATGGCAATTATCTACATTCATTTCACCATATTGACAAGATCAGACTGAATAATATGAGAGGCTGAGGGAGCTTGGATTGTTTACCCTGGAGAAGAGGAGGCTCAAGGGAGACCTTATTGCTGTCTACAACTACCTGAAGGAAGGTTGTTGCCAGGTGGGGGTTGGTTTCTTCTCCCAGGCAATCAGCACCAGAACAAGAGGACACATTCTCAAATTGTGCCAGGGGAAGTTTAGGCTGGAGGTGAGAAGAAAGTTCTTTACAGAGAGAATTGTTACCTGTTGGAATGGGCTGCCAGGGAGGTGGTAGAGTCACCATCACTGGAAGTGTTTAAAATAAGACTGGAGGGGGCACTTAGCATCATAGCTTAGTTGATTAGATGGAGTTGGGTGATAGGTTGGACTTGATGATCTCGAAGGTCTTTTCCAACCTGGTTAATTCTGTATTCTGTATTCTGTACTGCAAGGCCTCTAGGCTATATTAAAGACAAAAGCAATACATCTAAAGAAACATGGTCTGGAAGTAGTTTGTTTTTAAACTTCGTGGGTTTACTGTGTAACTGCAGTCAAATCTGATAAAAAGAATATTTCTGCACTGAGGTTAACTGGAAAATGTAACCCTCATTTTGAATTCTATTATTCAGAGCAAGAAACTGCCGAGTGTGATGTGTCTAATATTGTTAGCTCTACTGTATATTGAAATACATAAATGCAAATGAACTGGCTAGTCATGAATTGCAAAACAGTTAGCAATATATTGCTAAAGGGATGTTTTTCTTCTTATGTTTCCTATGAGAATCTCATTCTTTGGAATGTCATTCAGAATATATGGTATTTACATACCCATCTTACCTTGAAGAGGAGGTCTTTAAATTCTTAGTCTTGGAGGTACTCATACACACAACATTGGTTCACTTCTTCCTAAAACTTTTTATGCTGCTAATCACCAGAGCATTGAAGTAACTGACAGTGCTGTAAGACAAAATTTCTGATGGAATTTTTGATTGGAATATGAATGCACTAAAAGATTAAAAGGACTCCCAAAACCACACAGTAAGTCTTACACTCTATAGGGAACGACAGCAGGATTCTGTGCTGCTGAAAATCATTGTGGTATCCTTCCTCTTGAATTAGAAGTTGATTCTGAAGCTAAATATTAGACACAACTACAGTGTCTTTACAGAAAAAAAATTGGAAGCAAGTCAGGACACATGGCTGAAGGCATTTAGCTAGAATTTGCTGTATGTGAATACCATGAAGGCAAAACAGACTTCAAGAAAATCTGAACATTTTGTTATGGAAACACCATGTGCCATTTCAGAGGCACCCCACATGTCAAGTGTTTACTGAGGACAGCACCTGTCCAACTAAAGCAATAACTGGAGGCACAGCGAGGACTTGGCCACTCTGGTATGGCAGTGTTCAGTAAACCCTGCACCCTGGATACATGGTAAACCCTGCACCCTGGATACTAGCAGCCCTATTCCTTCTTTCTACCACATCTCTCCTTTCCATCCACTCCTGCTTGTATCACTTTCACATGCACAGGACACACCATTCCAGAACAGGCTGTACAACCTTTATTCAACAGCTTTACATCTTCCATAGTCCCAAAAAGTCTTGGCATTAGGAAGAGGAAATTAGAGAATGGAAATACTCATCAAATGAATAAATTCAGACTCAGCACTCAATCTAATGATCATGCTAAATAACTGTAGAAGATAGTCAATACTGGACCAAAAAATCTTTGCATGATTCAGTTTTCATGTTCTGGGTTACACAGTTGCTTACTCACCTGGTGTACAGGGCCTATAAGGACTGCACAGTTTTAGATATCTACACGTTACTTCTACATCAAAGCACTCCCCTTGGGCAGTGCTCAAAGGGAAATAATAATAACCAAAAAAAGTATCTTGTTTGTTCTCATGCTGGCTCTCAGGAGTTTTTTACTTGTCAGAAGATTTCACTTTTCTCTTTGTATCTTCTGCTGATTAGCACTCCACTCTTCTTGTTTTTGTTTTTTTCTCTCTTATAACCCCACAAATGCTGCACTTTACCACTGCCATAATTTCAAAGCTCCTCTTCAGCTTCAAACCAGTCAGAGGTTTAGACTTTGGCACTGTTATAGTGATGCTATTGAACTTGGCTAAGTGTTTAAAAGAAAATAAGTGTTTACAGGTTGCTGAGAACCAAGTTTTCAAGTGTCCCCTTTAGAAAGATACAGATATCATGGAGTAACAAAAAACCATCAGCTCTACTAAGCTTGTTTCAGAAATGAAAGCATCATGTGTGAAAGTCCTCTTGGAGGTCTGAAGTTGAATAAATAAGGACTAACTGATCCAGTATATGCTCCATGATAGTGTTTTTATAATCTCCTATTGAATTGGAAAAGTATGAATGAACTTAAATAGCCCCAATGAATTAGTGTAGTTCAGTGCTTGGTACAGTTTTGACCTGGACAGATGTGGATTCATATTAAGAAAAGGCTCTAAGGTGACCTAATTGTGGCCTTCCAGTATCTGAAGGGGGCCTACAAGAAGGATGGGGAGGGACTTCTCAGGATATCAAGTAGTGATAGGACTAGGGGGAATGGAATGAAGCTGGAGGTGGGGAGATTCAGGCTGGATGTGAGGAGGAAGTTCTTCACCATGAGAGTGGTGAAACCCTGGAATGGGTTGTCCAGGGAGGTGGTTGAGGCCCCATGCCTGGAGGTGTTTAAACCCAGGCTGGATGAGGCTCTGTCCAGCCTGATGTGATGTGGAGTGTCCCTGCCCATGGCAGGGGGGTTGGAACTAGATGATCCTTGTGGTCCCTTCCAACCTTAACTGATACTATGATACTATGATTTGGAGACAGACACAAGTAAACTTCAGACATCCTGATATTTAACATTTATTTAGTTTTAGGATTGTTTTTCTCTCTTAATGTTTATTTTGAACTTGCAGTGAGTTTATATGCACACTCAAACTGATGTGCTCTAAGAAGTTACTGCACAGCAGCTAGGGTGGACTAATTAGAGAGATACACAGCCTTACCCAGTGGCAAGTAAAAACCAATTTTACCTTGAGAGAAAGAAATTTTGTAAACATATACTTATTCTCATTTTCCCTTATCAGTTATATCCTCCAGTTTTAATTTAAACTCCTTAATTTGTCAAGTCGTACAACTAATTTCTTCTGCCTTATCTCCACATTTAAGAATCTTATCATAAGAAATGAAAAGCAGAGATGAGGTAACATCAATTCTAGTTATTTATTCCATATTATTTTCTTGATAATTACTACATCCATCCCTCTAACTTACTGCTAACAAGACTGAGGTCTGCTTCTGCCCTGCAGAACTGGACAATGTCAGCTGGAACCTCCTACTCTGTATAATATTGATTTCTTTGAAGGCACATTGCAAATACAGGTGCAGATCCTTGCTATTTCTTGAGGGAAATGTGTATTTTTATTCCTCAGAATTTGAGAGGGGATATCATTGAGATAGATGACTATGGGGAAATAAAGAAACAGAAAGAAGATCAGGAAATTTTAAACAGAATCTTCCAAAAGGGCATACAGAAATCTTTTTCCTAGTGTCAGTGGCCAGCACACAGAACCATGTTGGTGAACAATGCTGACTTGCTGGAACATGTCCAGAGAAGGGCAACAAAGCTGGGGAGGGGTTTGAAGCATAAGCCCTATGAAGAGAGGCTGAGGGAACTGGGATTGCTTCGCCTGGAGAAGAGGAGGCTTAGAGGAGACCTTATTGCCATCTACAACTACCTGAAGGGAGGTTGTAGCCAGGAGGGGGGTGGCCTCTTCTCCCAGGCAACTGGCAACAGAACAAGAGGACACAGTGTCAAGCTACATCATGGGAGGTTTAGGCTGGATGTTAGGAAGAAATTCTTCAGAGAGAGAAGGATTGCCCATTGGAATGGGCTGCCCAGGGAGGTGGTGGAGTTGCTGTCACTGGAGGTGTTTAGGAGAAGACTTGATAGGGTGCTTGGTGCCATGGATTATTTGATTAGATGGTGTTCGATGATAGCTCAGACATGATGCTCTTGAAGGTCTCTTCCAACCTGGTCTATCCTATCCTATCCTATCCTATCCTATCCTATCCTATCCTATCCTATCCTATCCTATCCTATCCTATCCTATCCTATCCTATCCTATCCTATCCTATCCTATCCTATCCTACCCTATCCTACCCTATCTTATCCTATCCTATCCTATCCTAATACTTGGCACTGGTCTAACAGAAGTATTTGCTGCTCTCATCATTGAGTTGTGATTGGGTGCTCTGACAGGGTGTATCTGAACCACTGAATTAATAAGAGATACTCAACACTTTGATGAATGTTTAATAAGTGAACTGGCACTACAGTCATACATTTTCAGTTTTCCCATTCTGCAAGCACCACTTTCTGGAAATACTCTTTGTTCTACAGTAAGAAAATTGATTGTCAAAGTGTGTACTTTTCTGTGAAACTTTTATTAATTGTTTGTTTGTTGTTGTCTGGTTGGTGGATTGGGTTGGTTTTTTTGCTGCATATTATCTTTGAAGGCTGTTTGCCTATGATAAATATAAATTCAGAACAAAAAAAAGTGTTTATGGATAACAAATATTTGGTGCACTTTGGAGAGGTTTATTAAACACTCTTGGATCTTGTCCTAATCATACTGCATATTTCAGCCCAACGCATAGGCATTAGATCATTATATCATGGGTAAGAAATGAGAATATTTTAGGTCTGTTGAACACTGAGTATTTCACAGTTGATTAGATTAAACTGCAGAAATGCAGGTGGTTCTGTATGCTGAGAAAATCCAGTGTTCAGTGGTCCTCAAATTCTTACTTTCATCTGTGCTGAGTGCTCATCTGGCGAATAAAATAAGCTACCCACTTAGCACACGGCCTGCGAGTATGTGGTATTGTTATGTTTATGCTCTTTTGTTTATAAGAGAATGATGTGAGGTTTGTTTGGCTGTTTGTTTTGTTTGGCTTTTTGGTGGTAGTTGTTGTTGTGGTTGTTGTTTTTAAGGAAACCGTGGTTTAAATAGCTTGGGTAGGCAGCTTTTTAATTAGAGGACTCCCACATTGCACATACAAGTAAATAAACTGTGTAACGTAGCAATAGTGATTGTATGGGAGTAGGAAATACACTTAAGAATACGCTAAGTAATCCATCATAAATTTTTCACAGTCAGTTCACATAACTATCAGTAAAGAAGCAACCTCTCCACACCTTTTTGAAGCAAACATAAATCTCTAAGGAAACAATCCACGGATAAACCTCCTGCTTTAGGCTTCAATTTTTATCAAGACAGTCCTAGAGTAATGACCTAATGGTCAGCAATATTACAGAAGAAATCTTCCTTTTTCATCTGTGACTTCGAGATCCTAAGATAAATTTTCATAGTCTGATACACAGAAATAATTGAAGTAGTTCTAAGTGTAAGAGTTTTAGCCTCCACTGTAATAACATCTTCTTTTGGAAGAAGATTGTCTAGTCATAAATCTAAGACCAAAGGACCCAGAAGGAAAGATAGTGAAACTGATTCTTGGAGCAAAACTTCTAATTTTCCACATTTCTCAACCTGTGAGAGGCTGTAGTTAAGCACTCAGCTGGCCTTCAGGACAAGAACATAGAAAGTTGAACAGTACAGAATACTCAGTGACTAGAAGTGCTGTCAAAATCAGCACTGCTTTTAGGTGATTCTGGAGGTAGGGAGCTTTGAGATTGCTTTCTTTCTCTTACTAGACAAATCCCAGTGATTTCTACTTTGCAAACAGGATTTGTGGATGTTCATTCTTTCATTTAAAACATTTTTTGACTTAAAAATATTTGGATTCTCCCCATTGTGCCTTTACTCTTTCTGTTCTCATACCTGAAAAAATATATCTCTATACCTTACATGCCTAGAGCATATTAACTGCTGTATGATACATGTTTGCAAAGCATAGCTCTGTTAGTATAAAGATGGCAGGACAAGATTGCATAGTACAGAAGTACTACAAAAAGTATTGGTATCTAGCCTTTAAAAACATGGAAAATAAAGGAGTAGGGATAAGTGTCTTTTAGAAAGCATGCCCAGATATTGGCTAATATTTGAGAGAGAATATCTTGGCACTTATTTTAAATATCTAAATCATCATAACCTGATCAGAGATCTGGTTTCTGAGACAGTTATTGGTCTTCTTTCCAGAGTCTAAAGAACATAACATTTCTAGAAGCCAGTCCTCTTTTTCTCATTATATATATATGCATATTGAGAGGAACTGAAAAGAACAACAGTAATTAATTTTGAGGCACAATGGTACATTCATAACACAGGTTCTCTTCTTGAGACTGGCACAGGTTGTATGAATAGCCTAACCACCACATAATTGAAATTCTATAAAAACTGATTGACAGTGTGTACTCATCATTACATATAAGAACAGTCCCTTGCAGCCTGACTCATTATCTTCCTATCACATTAGGATACAATGGCTGTATATCTATTGTTGTTCAAACTCCCATTTAAATCTAGACTGCCTACACACTGCCTTGCACATCAGTTCAAATTATAGGCAATTCCTAGTGTTTTATTCATGTCTTCTGTGGTAAAATTAAATTAATTCACTCATAAGCTTGAAAATCATTTGAGCTCAAATTTATGTCCTGCTTTGCCTTTTTGAACTCTTGTCTACCATTCAGGAGAACTGAAGTTCAAAAAACTATGTTGGCCGTCACTCGACCAGAGAATATCCAGGTCCTAGGCTTCTGGTTAAATAAGAAGTCTAGAGTGGTACTATCAAATCTGAGGAAAACCAATGAATTCTTGTAGAACACTGTATATTGGTTCACAAACATTTGAGATGGGACAATTGTGTGAAAACAATAAGCAATGGCTGAATGACTCTGACTAAAAATGCAGAGGTTTAGAAATTGATATCTTGCTTTAGTGTTGTAAGTTTATACAGACTTCCTGCTGTGTTTTCCTGTTGTGGTGTAAGAACAAGTGACAGTGAGAACGCTAAAGAGATTTGAACATCAAAGCACTTTAATCACAAATATGTCCAGTTTTATTAATCACACAATATCCTTGTCCCAGGCAGGAGACGGTGCAGTGAAGGAGCAAATTCAGGTGGCTTACCATGACGGTTTCTTATATGTCCACCCTGTCCCTTCAGGGCAATGGTACAGTCCCAGAGAGAGACTGGAAAAGAACCATTGTAGTGGTTCTTTTAAGCTGCACCTAGTCCAGGAGCTGGATCATCAGGTGTCTTTGGGCTCCTTTCCACTCCTGGGGCTTCCTAGAGACTGGAGGATTCCAATCCTGATTCAGGGTCATGGGTTTTCCCTCCTCAGAGTCTTTCCAGAAGTTCTCAGTCATGTCAAAAGGCACAAGTTTCCTTAGTTATAAAGACAAGGAAGATATAGTTTGCTACTGGTTAGCCTGATCAACCCACACAGTTGTTTTCTGATTTGTTATTGTCCTCCTTGGTGCCTACAGTCCCGTAACAGGTTAAAACACCGTAACAGCTTAACCTGACCCAACACAGAACTAGCATCCACAAAAAAACTCTGGGTCGAGAGAGAGTTGAGAGAAAAGAATTTAATATAAATCAGATAACATAATGTACATTTACCTTAGCTAACAATACAGTGCACAATGACCTCAGCTTAGCCTGTTGGCAGAAAAAGTGCAATGAAATGTAAAAAAAAAAATAAAGGCAGGCATAAAGCAGAAAACCAACTCCCACCTCTCTTGCTGACATCCCCACAGGATAAGAGCCAACACCCAAAACCTGGAACCCCAAAGTAGCAACTGTAACAGGAAGCCTTTCATGTTACAAGCTGAACTTCAGGTCCTGTAATATTTTTGCTCCAGTCAGTATCTTCATTTTGAAGTTAGAATCATAGAGTCATAGAATCAATAAGGTTGCAAAAAAGACCTCGAAGATCATCAAGTCAAACCTGTCATCCAAGACCTCGTGACTACTAAACCATGGCTCCAAGTGCCACATCCAATCCCCTCTTGAACAACTCCAGGGATGGTGACTCCACCACCTCCCTGGGCAGCCCATTCCAACGGCTTACAATTCTCTGTGTGAAGAACTTTCTCCTCACCTCGAGCCTAAACTTCCCCTGGCGCAGCTTGAGACTGTGTCCTCTTGTTGCCATGAGGCAGGATGGTTTTGAATAACAGCAGCAAATACCCAACTTGATCCATGACACGCCTGCTTTTTTATAGGTACTTCTGGACAGTTTTACACTTTCTGATGATCACATAGGTTGTTTGCATAATTTTGTTACCTACTTCCTAAACACACCAAAGCTATTTTGTTTGGGAGAGATGTTTCATCATATTTGATCTATTATGGCTATTGGAAAAGGTTGTTTGAAATG
The DNA here is from genome assembly GCF_026170545.1 of Melanerpes formicivorus. Taxonomy (NCBI): domain Eukaryota; kingdom Metazoa; phylum Chordata; class Aves; order Piciformes; family Picidae; genus Melanerpes; species Melanerpes formicivorus. Next base: position 36,553,987 of record NW_027142355.1, read on the forward strand.
CACAGGTTTATGATAGCAGCTATGCTAAAAAGACCTAGCTGTTACAGCTTCTGATTGGGGACCAGGATCACTGATTGCCGTGGCATAACATGGAAAATGGTAGCCTTGCATGTCCAGTCACATTTGGCACAATTTTTACAGAAGAGTTTCCCCTGGTTTCTCTACAGAAACTGTGAAATGCATGGGAGATCAGGATAATGTATAACGGCATCCAGACTCAGAGCAAAGGGGGCAATTTTTAAAGGCATGGACATTAAAAACACAGCTTAAATACATGTCCATGATGCAGTTCTGATCCTTAGTTAGTGGTCTTTGATATCATCACATGGCAGGAAACATTATTACCCTATCCCGGCATTGCAGGTTAAATGGCTGTAGGCGTTAAGAGAAAAATTGAAACAGAGTAATTATTGTAGTGCTGAAGGTGCAGATGGCTTTGAACTGGGGAGTCATTCCCAGATCTGCTGTGTGTTCACATGTTGCTGTCCAAGTTAAGAAATGGAGATTTCTTCATGGATCTTGATGGCTTAAGGTTGGGAAGAAACCCTAGTACAAGATGGAGGGTTATCATGGTGCATATGAGTTGAGGAAGGGTCTGGAAGGGTGGGATAAAACTTCAGTTGAAATAATTAAATTTAGAGGTCTACATGTTCAGTGTGGATTTTACTCTGAAGAGCTAGTGTATTCAATCAGAAGAGTCTAAAAAGACATTAAATGCTCAGCCAGAAGGATTTTTCTGGTAATCTGAATGACTGTTTAAACTTACCAGTACCTTAATCCTGACTTGATTCCTACTTTTAGAAGTTGGTTCACCTACCAATGAAAGAGATCTGTGTTTTTAAGAGTTGGGATTGGTGATAATTATGATAAAGGGCATGGAAGACCTCTGCTTTCCTAGATAGTCATTTGAAAGCCATGACATGGTACCCAGGACATCTCAAAGGACACTGCACTTGTGTTTAACCAGCAAAGCCAAGCTCTGGCTTACAGGAACTGAGCACCACGCAGAAGCATGGGATGTCTAACAGACATACATTCATCAAACAAGGAGGTAAAGCTAGAGGAAAACCAAGCTGATAAAGTGAACTCTAATAGTTCAATCTACTTGCTTCAGCAAAGTAAAACACGTATTTAGAACAACTAGGTAAGGAAAATTGTAGGTGATGATTCCACTGCAGCAGCAAAAGATAGAACAAAATAACAACACTCAAATATATTGACCATGACATTTTTTCATTGAACTCTCACTGTTAGCCCTCAATAATAATGTCTAAATAATTAAGGAACAGAAAGCAATAACACGTTTCAGAATGATCATGAAACTTGTTTGACAGTATATGAGATGAAGATGATGAAAAAAGTAACACCTAACTAAAGCACATTTCTAGCAACAGAACAGGCACTGGGCAGGTCTTTTGTGCTGAGGATGTTATTTCTAGTGAAAAGTGAACTCTTTGTACGTAGTAGCCACATCCAAAAATCAGAGCCTTAGCTGTTAGGGGTGATTCAAGTGCTGATCTGTTCAAACTCAGAGCAGAGGTGTGAATCTCACCCAGCCAAATGACTTAATAAACAGCTACTTGCCATTCTCCCCTGCACTACCAGTAACCATATCTGTGTTTGTAATTATTCTAAAATTAAATGAAATCATTTCTTCCCAAACAGTCTATTGATCTTCTTCTTGGACAAATTATCCTGTAATATTTGTTGCTAATTGGAAAGGACAAGTCAAGCATTTGTAAAGCCACTCTAATGGCACCTAGTGTTACCAAGAGGAAAAAAAAATAACAGTATTTTCTCAGAGGAAATTCTAGAGTGAGCTCAGTAAAACCAGGTTCTGTGTACATAGCTGGCTGAATATGGGCAAAGTCTAAAGGGAACCAGGTGTGCTGTTCAGAAGCTGTGCATCCTCAAAACTTCCAAATCGATGATGACAAAAAGAAGTATTCTGATATATAGCTAACCTGGAAATGAATAGCATTAGGGAGAGGAAGCTGTTCTGTGTTTTTCTGGGACTTATAGTATTAAACCGTGTCAAATTCTTCTGTAAGTAGTCCAGAAGGAATTGAAACTGAATATTTATTTTGTGTAATCTTTACTTGCATGATGGAAGATGTTTAAGTGTAATTAACTTATGCAATAATAAAGAAGACAGTTCATGTGGCCACCTTGAAAGCGTAGTATTCAATATTTAAAGGGAAATGGAAAGTAACTACCTGCAGCCTTAAGGTCCATGAAAATGTTGTGTGGTGGGTTTGGTTTTTTCCCTTTAAATAGTACTTTTGTGAACACTTATTTTACTGTTCAGTGTACCAAATTACACTGTAGAGAGTGCTAAGGATTTGTTGCATTAATTTCTTTTCTTGGTGTTTTTGTGGCAATTCTGTGTGGCATGTATCATAATAACAGACACAAAAGAAATGCGATCATTCTACTATATGATGTATTTTGACTCTAAACATCACAAGGCAGTTTGATATATTTGTGAAACTTCTAAGTTGTAGTCTCCAAGAGTTGCTCCTACATGAAAAAGCTTGACATAAATGGCTGATTTTTTAGATACCAAATGATCACTGAATTTGACAGGCTGTAGAGTTTCCTAAATTCAAGACCTAGCCCAGTGTACTGAAAGTACTTCACATTGATGTCTTGAGAAAAGCAGGTAATGGTGCCCCTATTAAATTAAAGTCATCATAAGCATTTTGTTTTGATATTACTGCTGAGCTAAGCCTGCAAATATAACTGTAACTGCAGAGTCAGAGTTTTTTAATCCAGAATGGCTGAGAGTCTCATTATTCTTCATGTATAGTAAGATGCTGCTTATCAATAGACACCAAATGTTGTAGTTTCAATATTTTTCACAAAAGATCCTTCTGTCACAATATACAAACACTTTTTCTGCTCCCATTTTATAGCTGATTCTTTTGTTATAACGCACTATTTTAATGTTTTCTTTAAAGAATGATTCAGCAGTTCAGTCTTTTTGACGGGGATTTGAAAAGCTTGCTAGCTGCAGAGAGTCTCCAGACAAGGGAAGGTAAAAGAGGTTGTTAGAAAAGGAGCTCAGCAATTGTTGTGTAGGAATTGTATAAAGACAAGTCCTTGGATTGTTAAATTGAATCTTTTCAAAGAGAGACTGTGGATTTAGCAGAGATGGAGACAGTTGGTAGGCTGTGCTTCCATGCCATTAGCCAAGACAAGGAATACCTTCTTGGTAAGAGTTGCACATTCAATATATGGCTTTACTTTTGCTACCATTACTGTAATAAATTACCATTATCACAAAGATTTCCACTTCCATGTTTGTCTGATGTTACCCAGCATTTATTAACTTGCTCTTCATCACCTGGAGTTAGTGCATTTATCACCACCAATTACAAACCTGTGGTATCTGTCACTTTAATAAACCTGTCAAGTATTCTTTCTGAACCTGTTTCAGTGCACGTCAAAGGAAAGTCCTGGAAAAGAGGAAAATATTAGTTTTGTCAAACAGTTTCAGTAAACATTAGGGAGTTTTCAGATAGGCAGAAGTCAGGATCTTGTGTATAACATTACACCTGCTCCCCTTTGGCTTTCGTTTATCATTTTCCCCCATATTTTGCTTTCTTTCCAGTAGTCGCTATTTTCGATTTTATGATGATGTCATATAAATATGTAATTAAATATCATTTATAGTTGAAATGTAAAGTGTTAGTAACAATAGCAAGTGCTACTTAAAGATGAGGGGAAAAAAAGGCGGCTTGACACTGATTTGCAGTATTGCATGTATTTTATGACTATAAACTGGAATTAGAATATCATTAACCAGCTACCATCTAAATATCCTCCCTTCGGTTATGCTTTGACAAACAGTGCAAGTTGTCAAACCTTTCTTTTTACTTTTCCCCCGTCAAAAGTAGAGATGAAGACAGAAAACCAAAGATTCTTCATTATTTTTCTCCATAGGAAGACATCAATCTTTTATACAAATCTGAAAACTCAGCAATAAAACCCAAAACTCCAGCTTTCACTGGAGAAAGTGAAGCCTGCTGTTCTGTGAGAAGTCAAAGCCACCTGAAATATTTTGCTTACTAAGCCCCATTAAAATGTGGAGTCAGCATCACTGGAGGTGTTCAGGAGGAGACTTGACAGGGTGCTTGGTTGCATGGTTTAGTTGATTAGGTGGTGTTGGATGATAGGTTGGACACGATGATCTTGAAGGTCTCTTCCAACCTTGTTTATTCTATTCTATTCTGTTCCATTCCATTCCATTCCATTCCATTCTAAAATAGTTTGACTTTAGGCCAATTCAGACTACTCTATGTCAGCACCCTGAAGAGTGTGGTATGACTTCTACATGTTTGCATTGTCAATTGCAGTATCAGGCTTGCTGTTGTTTGGACTACACTTGCACTGATAAATCACTCTCCCATTTTGCCAGCTTTGATGTTACTACTTAACACAGAACTGATATGACAGTGATGAACCACAAGAGTGTCAGGACACAGTCATGAGAAGACAGTGGTGCTCAGTGCGTGAGAAGTGCAGCTCTTCATGAGAGACTGTGGGTGTTAGAGGACGAAAATGAATAATAATCCTGAAAAAAGATTTCTCTGGAATCACAGTTTTATTTTATGAGTTTGTCATTTAAAATGTAAACAAAATATCTGGTTCTATATTTGTCATATACACCAATTTCTAAAGATTGCAACAGGATTTGGGGTGAGAAATAAAATGTAGAAATATTTTTTTCTTGCACGATACATCTATATTGTGCTTCATGGGAAAATAAATGAAAATACAACACCACCTGTAGCTGAAATTGTTTTAAACTTCTGAATGTTCCAATTCAAGAAAGAGCTTCATTTGTCACACAAAAGCTAAAAAAATCTTCCTTATTTTTCTATATAGTGCCTTCTCAACACCTTATGTAAGTCACAGTATATTATGAAATTAAAATCCATTTGTACAAATATGAAACAAGGTGCAGAAACTGTATCAAATGCCAGTTCTTTCAGCTCCAGCAAACCATAGATTTAAGACTACTGGAAAATGTTATTTATTCAACAACACAAATATTGCAGATTTCCAGAACGCTTCTGTTCCACATCAGATAACCTCAGCACTTTCATACCAGTACTAAAATGTGATTCTACCTTGTTATTCCCTTCAGAATAAATTAAACAAAACCCAAGAGAAAAAAACTTCAGAAAGACTAAACAATACCTTAGTGAAGATGATTCCCACCCTGGTAATAGGATGCTGCTCTTCAGTGTCCTATTCTGCCCCACATAGAATCACATAATCAACCAGATTGGAAGAGACCTCAAAGACCATCAAGTCCAACCAATCAGCCAAGCCTAACTAATCACCTAGACCATGGCACTATGCGCCTCATCCAGTCTTTTCTTAAACACCTCCAGGGACATCAACCCCACCACCTCCCTGGGCAGCCCATTCCAATGGCAAATCACTCTTTCTGCGAGGAACTTCGTTCTAACATCCAGCCTAATCTTCCACCTACACAGCTTGAGACTGTGTCCTCTTGTTCTCTCACAGGTTGCCTGGGAGAAGAGACCAACCCCCTCCTGGCTACAACCTCCCTTCAGGTAGTTGTAGACAGCAATAAAGTCTCCCCTGAGCCTCCTCTTCTCCAGGCTAAACAACCCCACCTCCCTCAGCCTCTCTTCATAGGGCTTGTGCTCCTGACCCCTCCCCAGCTTTGTTACCCTTCTCTGGACACCTTCCAGCAACTCAACATCTTTCCCAAACTGAGCGGCCCAGAACTGAGCACAAGACTCAAGGTGTGGCCTAACCAGTGCAGTGTACAGGAGCAGAATGACCTCCCTGCTCCAGTTGACCACACTGTTCCTTGTCCAGGCCAGGATGCCATTGGCCTTCTTGGCCACCTGGGCACACTGCAGGCTCATGTTCATCTGGCTGTCAACCACTACCCCCAGGTCCCTCTCTGCCTGGCTGCTCTCTAGCCACTCTGACCCAAGCCTGTAGCACTGCATGGGGTTGATGTGTTAAATCTCATGCCCTTGGACTCTGCCCATCTGTCCAGCCTGTCAAGATCCCTCTGCAGAGCTCTTCTATCCTCTAACAGATTGACACCTGTCCCCAGCTTGGTGTCATCTGCAAACTTACTGATGATGGACTCAATCCCCTCGTCCAGATCATCAATAAGGATATTGGAGAGGATCAGGCCCAAAGTGTCTGCAAAGTATCTGATTTACAGAGCTGGTCTCTATTTGGGCTTCTTTTTTGTCAGGGCATCCTATGCGCAGCCTTAGAAATTCAATTTATATGAAACTTTTACAGCAATTCTTGATTGTTGTAGTGAAAAGCTTCAGTTTTAGCAAATTCAGCTTTTTAAGAAAGAATCTTATCCTATTTATCCTTAGGACAACATATTATGCCAAACATCTCCCGAAATTAAGGCATGAAAAGCCAGGTAAAATATCAAGAAGTGAATGCCTAGCATTTTGAGAGTGTTAATTAGATGTCTTTGTGGTTTCTGTGTGATGAATATTTTGCCAATGGTTCCTAATTATTATAGCAATTAGGTTTAATAAGTTGGGAATTTCACGAGTGTAGGTCTTCTGGGTTACACTTTAGCCAATAGGGAATGGGTGTTAATTAAGGACAAAGAAGGAAAGAATTAAGAAGATTTGATGGGTTTAAGGAAACAGCAATTAAACAAAGTGGTAGAGTGATTTGCATATTTTAATAAGTCAAGAACTCTTGGATGTTCGGGAAAAAAAAGAAGTTGTGCTTTCATTAGTCAGATTTTAACACTATGTCTCCAGAAATGTAAGCTCTTGAAAGTAGGTTCTAGATGTTAAATAGATAATATTAGTACAGGTATGAGCACTAATAGAGCTTACTTTTATATACAGAGAACCAGTGTATTCTTTTGAGTATGGAGTCTTATATGAAAGGACTCTACAGGCTACCTCATCTTGATCTGTTGCATGTTACCAAGCACCCAGAAACTTTTGCGTCCTGTACCAAGCAGATACAAAGCATTAGGGAAAAGGCCAACTCCCCCCCCACTCTTTTTTTTTTCCTATTGAAAATAACAACAGAAAGGATTGGTCGTGAAGTAAATTTGCCTCCTTCAACAGAAAACAAGTTGGATCACTACATCCAACATTCAATGACAGGACACTGACAAACTTTATTTGCTATGGAAGAAATAAACAACCCTATTGTTAGTGTTAGGAAAATCCACCTCAAATTAGTTCTAAGGCACTAAAAATAGCTCTGAACAGTCTAAAAAGCACAGCAATGTGAACAAAGAGCAGTTTTACTTAGAATTTAACTTCAAAGTTCCATGCAGCTCTTCATTCCACATGGATGTTCTAATTGTTTAAAACTTTGCAGGTTGAGAAAGGTCTTACAAAGCTTGTTGCAAGGAAAATGGAAACAGCATGCTCTTCTAATAGTATATCTTCCAAACTAGCTTGTCAGCTCTGAAATTTTCACAAGTAGAAGCTGATCTGGATGCTGTTCATGCCAGAGGCACTAACTACAATACTTATGTTGTTGTATGGCAACTTAAGATTAATAATATTAGATTTACATGAGGCAAGAAGGGTGTAAACTGTTGATTTATTCATCAGCTAGTGAGGAGCTGATATGAGAAACTAATCATTAGTGTCCCATGAAATATACAGAACCAGACTAAAAATTCAGACACTGATTTTCTCAAAATAACACATACATGCCTGCCTAGGAAATCAATGATGTTTCCATGAGCTAGTTCTTTTTGCATGGGTGGTCAGACTGTTTCATGAAAAGGTCAGAGGGAAATGGGGAGTGAGAGATGAAGAAAGAGAGAAGGTAGATGTGAAGAGGCCTTTTGGATAAGTACAGTAATTAGATAGCAATATACAATGTGCAGTGAGCAGAAGTGGAGGAGGGACATCTGCTTTCACTACCCAGACACCCAATGCCACTTCCACCACCAAAATTAAACAGAAATGTCATAGCCTGTATTAGTTTATTTAGAGTGATAATAACAAAAGAATCCTCACTGTCAGTTATAATCCAGGCAGCAAACAACTCACCATCTAGTGCTATAGCCTTTAAATTGCCACTTATCATGGAACAGACTGTCATAGGAAGCTCTAATGCAGCAGCCCATTAAGAACAGGCGTGATGAAAGTAGCGCTGCTCAAAGTTAAAAGTTATCATTGAGTGATAGAAATAATAACACAAAAGCACTGCTAGTCACATAATCTTAGCCATCTGCTACTCAGTTACTACATCTTCCTTTTGTGGGTCTTGGGCAAAAGCAAATAGAAGAAAACATTTGTTCCATTTAGAAAGATGCAGTTACAGTGATCTTACTATGGGCAGAATAGTAATAAAACCGCCTTCCCTATCTCCAGCTGTGCTTTAGCTATCTACAAAGTAATTTCTAATGCATACATTATAATTTCAAATGAAATAGCCAAAAATTCACATTCCAGTTGAAGCCTTCATTTCCCACGTATCACAAATAATATTTTATGAATATTATATGATTTTTATGTAAGTTATCACATTTCTGAGGCAGCAAGAGAAAATGTCTTCGGCTGACTTGGCTGATCAGTTAGGAGATGTTTAATCAAAGAAAGACAAAAAATAAATACCACAAGTTTGTATATATTGAAGGTGGTGTGAAATCCTTCAAGTGGCTCAGTTGGTAGTGCATCAGACCCTTAATGGGAAGGTTGTGAGTTCAAAGCCTGCAGTGGGCAGTAGTGTCCTCCCTACTCTAGTCATGAGGTCTGGGGTGACAGGTTGGACTTCATGATCTTTGAGGTCCCTTCCAACCTTAGGAATACTGAATACTGAAATAGAGATGTGCAGCCCAGCCAAATAAAATTTAAGGCTCTATAAATAGAGTTTATTCAAAGCAAAGCTGTTTTTCATTTTCAGTGAAACCTTTTCATTAAGGAAAGTTAGAAAAAAAATAGAAATTAAGGCCACTTTATGATACCTGATTTCATGCTGCTTTGACTACATTGCATTGCTCTTTCACAGACTTTCAGGGCATAATTCAGTGTTCCCTCCTGGAACTGAAAATTTGGATGCCACTACCTGAAAGAAGTCTTCCCTGTCATATCATTTTACTATTCCTTTTCCCAGTAAGTTCTCCCATCTCCTCAGAGATGAAGTCACTGATATGAGTGTTGGCTTGTGGAGTGGAAGGGACAGGTGTCAGCGTATCTCTGTGCTCAGCACAGCAGCGAAGCATGCCCATGCTGATGTGACACTGACTAAAAGAAGGAAAAAGCAGCCCTTTCTTTCATAGCTATGCAAGCTGTAAATCCCCCAAGATATCATTGCATCAGGCTGACAGTCTGTTCAGACGAAATGAACACTGAAAGGAAAATAAATGTAAGAACAAGATTACAGCATCAGAGCTACAGGGTTCTTTGAAAAGTTGTCTTTGAAAAGGTATTAGGATCTACTGTTAAAGAACATCATACACATTACATCTTTACTAATATGGCACTTATGCTTGTATAAACTGAATTATTATTCTATCATCCTTTAAATAAGTGAAATCACTGCAAAACTATGCAAGTGACACATCCATGTTCCTGGTAAGGAATTAGATATCCTCCTGTGAGTCTTCAAAACCAGAATTCAATCTGATCCCCCTCTGATATACCTAGCGCACAGATCACCTAAACAGCATGTCTACGTTGTGTTTGGTAGCCCAATGGCAAATTTTATCTGTGCCATTACTAAAAGTCTGTCTTGCATTGCTAGATTATTTTGCAATTTTCTATTTACCAGGTAAAGAGAATGTGGTTATCAGTAATGTAGTTTCTTCGTCCATTATAATTATTTAGTGATAACAAAGGAACTCATGACTACAGGCTGAGGAATTCATACTTCGGACTAATTCCTGGTTGCTGTTACACATTGCTGCAGAAATGACCTTTAGTGACCTATGATAAAAATGTCAAATGTCATAGCTTAATGAATTTTCTAAATTTCAACTGCAGCTAAAAAGGGCACTAGAATGGGGGAAATGTAGCAAAGGAGACTGAAGATCTCTTGATACCCCCTGATAGAAAGGTCAAATGCAGGAAATGTTCATTTCTGTGTAGTGGTTCATAATGACTGGGATTTCTGCTGTGTAAGGCTTATCTCTGTGAGAAAATTACATTGGTTCATTTAGTGATTTACAGTTCTTCCAAATGAGAACATGTAATTCCTGTCAAGTCTACATCCTCCCTCATCACCCTCTTAACTTTTTTAGAACCTGCAGTTTCCTCTGGTCATCTGTCTTTCTGACAAATGTGGTCTTATTATGGTGTTAAAGGTAGACACGAATTAAGAGATGGATCTTGTGTTCTAAAGATGCTAAAATTTGGGCTCACTATGGTCTCCAAGGGCAGGTACTTACAGAGTCATAAATCTTCAGATAATTTCTCAGTCAAATCTAACTCATCTGAGAAATGTCTCTGATAGAAGAGTTGGAACTGAGATCGATAGATAGATAGATAGATAGATAGATAGATAGATAGATAGATAGATAGATGATAGATATAAAAATATGCTCCAGGTCAAATAACAGTTCCAAAACACAAGAAATGTTTCAATGTCATTAGCTTTCTATCTGTATACTAAATCAACTCACATTCAAGTGAATTCTCTCTTATTTGTTAAATGACACTTGCTATATAAAATTATTTTGGCTCTCTTTTCCAAGAATGACAACAAAAAAAGGTCATTAAAGAACCTGAAATCATAGAGGGAAGGAGACAGAAAAAACACCTTTTTTTTTTCCATTAAAGACCAGATTATTGCAATGCATATAGCAAGGTTCAGCTATTATACCTTTCCTCTGAGCTCTCTCTATCCTTGACATCCAGAGCATGTGCTCCTGACAGGATAAAGCTGACAACTCCATTTGTATCCCATGCCTCTAATTTACAAGCATGCCACCTGGAAAGACCTTGAGTGCTCCAAAGTCCCCCAGACCATTTATTTCTGTATCAGTCCATCAAACTCTTATTATCTACAGCATTCATGTTTACCCCAATTCTTTGTCAATCTTGCTGAAATCTGCAGCACTGACTCAGCAGTCAGACTTTATATCATATTTTGCTCTCAGAAAGATGTCAGGTGTGTGGTTTGGCATTTTATTGACTAAGAAAATGTATTCGGATGATCAGTGACAAAGGTTCACTAAGAAGTGCATTTGAAGTGCCTGATTATTACAACTACAGAGGTAGAGGAGAAGGTGAATGAAAGAAATGAACTCCATACAAGGATAATAAATGCATATTAGGTCTGAAATATTGCTATAACAAAAGAAAATTAAAAGCTTATCCAATCAGCTGTAATGATTAAGCTTATAAAGAGCAGAAATATTAGGGAGAAAGATCAGATTTCAAGTAATCCCTTAAAAGAACATTTTTGTTTCCAAAGTACCCTATAGCTTCACAAACCAGTATGTTCAATGAATGTAAAAGGTCAATCTACCCACTACTGAAATAAATTAACTATGGTGAGAACCTCTCAGCTCTGTGTACAATGAAATGCTACAGAAAATGTTAATTCGGGGGGAAAAAAGCTATAGTAATTTGAGATATCAACACGATTTTTTCCCCCCAAAATGACCATTTGTTGTACAGATTAATATTCTGTCATTATTTAACAGGCAACTAAAGAAGAGAATTCTTCCAATAATAAATGACAGAGTAGGGGAGTGTTTTCTCATTCATTTTCAATGTTTAAAATGTTTTCAAGCTCACTGTCCCAGCACATTGATCCACTGCTGTTACAGATTATTTCAAAGTTAATTTTGTAGCTTGGGTTTTTTTGTTTGTTTCCTTGGTGGGTTGTTGTTTGGTTGGTTTCATAGTTTCATAGTTTCATTCAGGGTTGGAAGGGACCACAGGGATCATCTAGTTCCAACCCCCCTGCCACGGGCAGGGACACTCCACACTAGATCAGGCTGGCCAGAGCCTCATCCAGCCTGCTCTTAAACACCCCCAGGGACGGGGCATCGACCACCTCCCTGGACAACCCATTCCAGGGTTTCACCACTCTCATGGTGAAGAACCTCCTCCTCACATCTAGCCTGAATCTCCCCACCTCCAGCTTCATTCCATTCCCCCTAGTCCTTTCACTACCTGAGATCTTGAGAAGTCCTTCCCCAGTTCGGTTGTTGTTTGTTTTGTTCTGTTTTGTTTTTTTTCCATTGAAGATATTTCAACTTATGATTAAAAGACTAATTGTGAGCAGCTTGCAAGATCTGATGTTGCAAGATCAAGGTAGCATTGTTGCTCTATCATTGAGTCTTGTGTACAGTCCCACTTCCTTTGACAAACATCTGCTGTACATTGCTCCTTAGACTAGAACTGCAGAGTACACATAAGGTCCAGTTGAGTGAAATACAGAAACCTTTTTTTGCCTAGAAACCTTTACTATCAAAATCCACAACTGACACTTCTTTTATCTGGATGATCTGAGGAGCTAAAAGAAAGAAAAAACAGTCAAAAAACGTTTTCAAGGGAATAGTACTTAGGGAGAATATAAGAAACTACATTCAATAGGAAGAAAACATAAGAGATGCAGAAGAGGGTAACACTTTAAAAGAAATAATGAAATAAATCTATGTCACTGATGAAGAGGGGTGCTCTTTGAGTTTGGCACATCTGATTACTGCAGATAGACAAAATGGATTGAGAGGTCATGGATATATATGCCAAGCTGGCAGACTCTGTAGTATCCTTGGCATGATGACATTATCCTTCCAGTCCAAATAGGCCTTTTCACCTCAAAACACATCCTGCCACAACAGCCACTGTTTTACTGTCATTATTCTTCAGGGACTCAAAGTAAAAGGGAAGAAAAAGTTCAGTCAGAGCACTCCTCCCTAGGATAAAAGGCTTTCACATGCTTTATTTACTCTCTGTACCCAAAGCTCTATTTGTACATACGAGTTTGTATATATGGGTTGCGAAAAACTAAAGCAGGGACAGAAAATAGTTGCAACTCATAAGGAAAAATCTAAGTTCTAATAAAGATGGTTCATATTTGACATTACTGTACATACACACCTGCATTTTCAATGCTACATCATGTTTCAAAATGATGCATGTGTGAAGGTTAGCATTTCCAACATGCACAGAGACAGTTTTGATGCATCTGATTCCTTGGACTGCCTGGCAAATTCTCTCGCTCACTTAGCTTGCAGATGGAGGACAAAGACTTTCCATTGTGTGACAAAACCAGGACACTGAGAAATAAATGGGCTTGGTTCTGCAGCCATTCCTTTGTATTTCCCTAATATTTGAGAAGCTCTCCATTTGCTTACGTGAACATAAGACTCTTGCTTCATTGGCACTTACTGCTGCTGTAGCACCCCTAGCTGTAGCATTCCAAGTGGACTGAAATGCCTAGAATGACTACAGGACAGAGATGTCCTATTAAGCATACTTGAATGCAAAAAGCTGTTTATATAAAAGATGGTTAATTTTCAGTTCTGAGATAACTTATTTCTATAAGTGAAAAAGGTAAAATTACCTGTCACTAAGTATGTTGACAACTCTCACTTAAAAATGTCTTTCTGGGTGCATCTATATTTTTATGTCAGCTTGGAGTCCCAAATTCCCTCATCACAGAAACTAGATTGGTTTTAGTTCTCACTTTGACTTTGGATTAAAGGAAACCAACTGCTTATTTGGCAGCCAGGACACCTAGGCATGAAAATGGACTGTGTCAAATATAATTCCCCTGGCTGCAGACCTGAGCTTGTAGGCTTAGGTTAGGCTTCAGTCTAAGATTCTGCACTTGAAATAAGTAAAACCAAAAGAGAAGAGAATCCCTAGACTTTATAGGAGATGCTAACCCCAGCTTCATAATAGGAGCTCTGGATAAGAATAGTGTGTTTAATTTAATATTTATGTTTCTTGTGAATGCTGCTGGGAGGAGAGCCATCAAAACTGATGTAAACACAAAACTAATGATCAACCATCTTGCTAAAAAGATTAGACTAATAGTTTTTACAGTTCTACATTCTGAATTCATACAACTCAAGACTGCTTGACTGGTTTTTAACAGGATCCATGACAGATAATTACATTTATGTATTTCTTTTTTTTGTTTGCCTGCTTGTTTGCTTGCTTTGGACAGAAAGCCTCTGAATGGGCTGCAAAAGAAACCAGTTTTATAAATTGGTATATTTTCTCTGATCTCACCAACGGACTTTTGTAGTCATCAAAACTAATCATCATTCATTCTTCCTTATTTTAAAGAATTGTGAAATCAGATTCTATCTTGACATGCATTTTTTACATCAGTATGTTTCTCTCAGCTGCAGTCATGGCTTGATTTATATGATGTTGTGGTGGGTTAATGCCTTTTTCTGAAAACAAAAGAAGAAAGCAGGGTGGAGGGCTTGCGGGTACTTTACACTCCCTGAAGGGCGTTTCCCCCCTGGGAAAGCTGAGTCTGTTCCACTTCCCCCTCCCTGCCCAGCTAGGGTATAAAAAGCAGGACATCATAGCTGTTGGAGCTCCTTTTTGGCTCCTGCCTCTGCTGGATGAGAGCTACTGCAGCTGCCCTCCTGCTCCTCAGCCACGTGGCTGGACCTGATCCTTTTCCCTGCTGCCTCTGCACCTCCTCAGAGAAAGACTGGTTTTGTATTATTTTTTTTTCCTGTCCCACTCCCATCCATTCTTGTTCCTTGCCCTTGTGAACCTTGTTTTTTCCCTGTTATTGTTATATATATAATTTGAAGAAAAAAAAAGTTAATTGCCTCTCTACTCCCAAGCTGACTCCAGATTGTTGCTTAGTGGATTTGCTCCTTACCCCTTTTTTTTTTCTCCTTTCCCTGTTTGGGGGGGGGGGGGGGGGGGGGGGGGGAGTGGGGAAGAGATTCTCAGCCTTTTCCCATTTGAGCTTTTAACTCTCAGTTAAGGCTCAAACCACTACAGATGTCTGGGTAATAATGCAGAGGAACCTCAAAGACTTCCAATCCTAGCAAATTTTCAAATTGTGATGGGAGTTTCCATTGTATGTGTGTAAAAGAATTTTTGCTAACAGCACAGCATGCCCCTCAGAAGCAATGCTTATCCAGAAAGTTACCAAAGGATAGGTGTGACTTTAAATACTTACACAAGTCAGAGTTGTGTTGAAGGGAGACACACACACTTGGAGGTGAACGAGTGTGCCAAACACATACACTTGGATGTGAACGAATATGTCATGATTAACACTATTTTATTCTAGTTTCCTTTGTGGTTTGGTTTGGAGTTTGTGCGCATGTGTGTGCTGGGCTGCTAGCTGTCTCTCAATTGAGCTGATTATTTTATCCACCTTTCCCTCAGTAATCCTCTTTGACATGGAGTTGTCAACCTAATCCACAAGAATCTGTCCGGTTTTCTTTTATCAGTCTTTATCTCATGGGAAGGAAGCAGGATGGATATGCATGAGCTAAGATTTTTAAACTAAAGCAAAGTTAGCTGACTGATCTCTTAATATGCTTCACGCAAAAACCTTTCGACGTGGCTAATGTGCTGTCTGCCAAATACATTGCAATATGTTTATTAATCATTCGGGTGAAATTACCAGGCTAAGGAAAGCCTGTACCTAATGATACAGAATTCTGTACCTAATGATACAGAATATCTCACCTGAAGGTTTTAGAGGAATGACACATGTTCAGTGTTGTCATGGTTTCTGGAACCTGCAAGCAGAGTTCCTGAATTCTGCTTTACACTGGGAATGTGCCACTGGCTTGCTAAAATGTGGCCTTAAGATCTCATTTTTATATTTCTATTGACCTGAAAATTCCAGAGGTAGTACTACTGGAATATGACCTGAGGGTGACAATAAGAATGTTTACACTTCAGTGAGGCTGTCTTCACAGGGAAGAATGTTTCATGTGGAACAAGCAATTGTTTCTTTGTTTTTGGTGGTTTTTTTCCCTGCTAAATTGAATTCTGATGTAGAAGGTGAGAAATCTATTGATTTTCCTCATTATGAGGAAAAAAATGCCATCATATTAAAGAGAACAAAAAATTATTGTAAAAGCTCTCAAAAAGGGCTGCCAGACAGAAGATCTACATTCTCAGAGTGTACCTAAAAGCAAACAGCTGTAATTACTATTTGGAAGTCTCAGAGATATTAAAAAGTTATTTGTAGCCTAATCACAACTTGACAGGCAGGGCAGGTGGGCAGAGTCCAAGGGCATGAGATTGAGCATGTCCAAGTGCTGGGTTCTACACATTGGCCATAAAAACCCCATGCAGTGCTACAGGCTGGGGTCAGAATGGCTGGAGAGCAGCCAGGCAGAAAGGGACCTGGGGGTACTGGATGCCGATAGGCTGAACATGAGCCAGCAGTGTGCCCAGGTGGCCAAGAAGGCCAATGGCATCCTGGCTTGTACCAGGAACAGTGTAGCCAGCAGGAGCAGGGAGGTCATTGTGCCCCTGTACACTGCACATGTTAGATCACACCTCGAGTACTGTGTGCAGTTCTGGGCCTCTCAGTTTAAGAAGGATGTTGACTCGCTGGAACATGTCCAGAGAAGAGCAACAAAGCTGGGGAGGGGTTTGGAGCACAAGCCCTATGAGGAGAGGCTGAGGGAGCTGGGGTTGTTTAGCCTGGAGAAGAGGGGGCTCAGGGGAGACCTTACTGCTGTCTACAACTACCTGAAGGGAGGTTGTAGCCAGGAGGGGGTTGATCTCTTCTCCCAGGCAACCAGAACCAGAACAAGATGACACAGTATCAAGCTGCACCAGAGGAGGTTTAGACTGGATGTCAGGAAGAAATTCTTCATAGAGTGATTGCCCATTGGAATGGGCTGCCTGGGGAGGTGGTGGAGTCATTGGAGGTGCTTAGGAGGAGACTTGATGTGGTTCTTGGTGCCATGATTTAGTTGATTAGATGGTGTTGGATGATGGGTTGGACACGATGATCTTGAAGGTCCCTTCCAACCTGGTCTGTTCTGTTCTATTCTATTCTATTCTATTCTGAAAGGGGAACACATACCTAGATTTCAACACTATTCAGCCAAAACTTTCCACATAACAGGTCTATATATATCATGTATTTGGGAGTGTAAAAATATTTTAAATGTTTGAGTAAATCCTCTTCAAGCATAATATAGCTAATTACTGCTATTTCATATGAGTAGGAATGAAATCTGCTTAGTATATCATAGGCAAATTAAAGCGTGTAATAAAAAATCTGCTTAGTATATCAGGAAAGAATTAAGGCATTTCACAAATTATCAAATATGCATAATCCTATCTAAGACTTGTTAAACCAAAAATTAAAGCCTGTAAGACAGTTTCTGGAGAAAAGTTACTTCATAAATATCCTGAGACAGATGAGTTCATGCAACTTAATAAGCTTAAAATTGGAATTAAATTCTGCTGTTTCTCTATGTTAATCATCCTTAGGTCACATTTCCTCTCTGATACAATATAGTCTAACATATAGAATCATTAAGGTTGACAAGGACCTCTGAGATCATCTAGTCCAGCCATCCATACACACCACCATAACCACTAAACCATGTCCTGAGGTGCCACATCTACACATTTTGGTGGATGGTGACTCTACCACTTCCCTAGGCAGATTTTTGCAGTGCCTGACCACTCCTTCAATAAAGATTTTTTTCCTAATACCAAATCTAAGCCTCCCCTGGTGCAACTTGAGGTCATTTCAGGATCTCAGGTAGTGATAGAACTAGGGGGAATGGAATGAAGCTGGAGGTGGGGAGATTCAGGCTAGATGTGAGGAGGAGGTTCTTCACCATGAGAGTGGTGAGACCCTGGAATGGGTTGTCCAGGGAGGTGGTCGAGGCCCCGTCCCTGGGGGTGTTTAAGAGCAGGCTGGATGAGGCTCTGTCCAGCCTGATGTAGTGTGGGGTGTCCCTGCCCATGGCAGGGGGCTTGGAACTAGATGATCCTTGTGGTCCCTTCCAACCCTGAATGAAACTATGAAACTATGAAACTATGATTTCCTTTTGTCCTATCACTAGTTACTTGGGAGAAGAGACCAAGTCCCACCTGACTACAACAACCTTTCTAAGTAGCTGTGGAGAGCAATATGTTCTCCTTTCAGCCTTCTCTTCTTCCACTCCCTCAGCCACTCCTCATGGGACCTGTTTTGCACACCCTTCACCAGCTTTGTTGCCCTTCTCTGGACATGCTCCAGCACCTCAATGTCTCTTGTACAGTGGCACCCAAAATCGAGCACGTTAGTCAAAGCGCAGCTTCACCGGTGCCATGTACAAGGGCACAGTCACTTCCCCACTCTCACTGGACAGTTTTTTGATACAGGCCAAGATGCTGTTGGGCTTCCCAGCCACTTGGGCACATTGCTGTCATGTTCAGCCTGCTGTCTACCAACGTCCCAGGTCTTTTTCTGCAGACAGCTTTCCAGCTACTCTGTCACTATCCTGCAGCATGACATGGGGTTGTTGTGACCCAAGTGCATGACTCAGCACTAGGCCTTGTTAAACTTCACACAACTGGTGTCAGCACACCTATCCAGATCCAAAAGCAGAGCTTTCCTACCCACAAACAGTTCAACAATCATGTTCCATTTAGTGTCATACACAAACTTACCAAGGGAGCCCTTGATCCCCACATCTAAATCACTGATGAAGATGCAAAATAAGACTGGCCCCAATATTGAGCCTTGGGAAACACTCTTTGTGACTGGATGCCAACTGGATTTACTTCCATTCATAACAACTTTCTGGGCTCAGCCATCCAGTGAGTTTGCTCTTCATCCACTGAAGAGTAAACCTGTATAAACCATGAGCTTCCAGCTTCTCTAGGAGAATGCTGTGAAAGAAATGTCAAAACCTTACTAAAGTCCAAGTAGACAACATCCATAGCCTTTCTCTCATTCACTAGACAGGTCATTTGGTCAAAGAAAGAAATTGGGTTTGTCAAGGAGGACCTGCCTTTCATGAACCCATGCTGGCTGGGCCTGACACCTTGGTTGTCCTGCACACGTCATGTGAGTGCACCCAGGATGAAACATTCCATAATTTTCCCATTACTGAGGTCATGCTAACAGGTCTGTCCTTCCCTGGTTCTTCTTCTGGCCCTAGCTGACAAGCCTCAAATTTTCTGGGATCTCGTCTGTTAACCAGGATTGCTGACAGATGATAGAAAATGGCTTGGAAAGGTCTTCCACTATCTCCCTCAACACTGTCAGGCAGATGCCACCTGGGCCCATAGACTTGTGAGTGTCCAGGTGGTATAGCAGATTGCAAACCCTAACCCAAACCTTGATAAGATGTGAGTAAGAAGAAAATACTATGAGAAAAGAGAAAACTAAATGAAACTTGAACAGGTAAGTTTTTTTCTGAAATAGATTAAGTTCATTTGTGATCCTTGGACAAGAAGTTATCCACGAGACAGCAATGTGCCCTTGTGGCCAAGAAGGCCAAAAGGATCCTGGGGTGCATTAAGTAGAGTCTGTGCAGCAGATCAAGGGAGGTTCTCCTCTCCCTCTACTCTGCCCTGGTGAGACTTCACCTGGAATATTGGGTCCAGTTTTGGGCTCTGCAGTTCAAGAGGGACAAGGATCTGCTGGAGAGAGTCCAATGGAGAGCTACGAGGATGATGAAGGGACGGGAGCATATGGCCTATGAGGAGACGCTGAGGACCCTGGGGCTTTTTAGTCTGAAGAGAAGACTGGGAGGGGATTTCATAAATGTTTATAAATGTCTGAGAGCTGAGTGTCAAGAGGGAGGGCACAGGCTCTTCTCCCTTAACCCCTGTGATGGGACAAGGGGCAATGGATATAAACTACAGCACAGGAGGCTCCACCTCAACATGAGGAGGAACCTCTTTACTGTGAGGGTCACAGAGCACTGGAACAGGCTGCCCAGAGAGGTTGTGGAATCTTCTTCTCTGCAAACTTTCAAGACCCATCTGGATGTGTTCCTGTGCAACCTGTGCTAGATTATGGTCCTGCTCTGCCAGGGGGGTTGGACTTGATATTTGAAGGTCCCTTTCAACCCTTAACATCCTGTGATCTTTGGTGTTCAGCCATCTCCATGAAAACAGAGTTCCATCACAATTAATGGTTACGATCACTCTGAACATCCCCCATGCTTACTTCTTATTCTCCCAGCTTTTTATCTCTTAGCATGGCATCATAAAGTATGGAATATCCCTTTGGTCAGCTGTAGTCAGCTGTCTCAGCTGTGTACCCTTCCAACTTCCTGTACACCTCCAACCTACTCGCTGGTGCAGTGGGGTTGAGAAGCAGAAAAGACCTTGACTGCTTAGCAATGACAAAACCATCTTTATACAGCAACACTGTTTTCAGCACAAATCCAAAACAAAACTCCATGGCTTCTGCTATGAAGAAAATTGCCTCCTTCTCAACTAAAACAAGTACAACATGAAAGGTGTAAGGCTGACAACAGAAAGAAGGAAATTTCTCTATTTTTGTGCAATCAGGAACTACACAGCAGCAAGAAAGGGTTTTCACCTTGCTAAATGACTGCCTGCCTCTGCCAACAAATGTATGGATTTCGTGGGGGTTTGTTTGGTTTTGGGGTGTTTGTTTTTTCTGTTTTTCTTGTTATAATGATTGTTTGATCACTCTGGATTTCCTGTAAAGGAGTGATAATTCTAAAACACAATGCTGAAAAAAAAATAAGGCACAAAACCCCCCATGTCTTGTATGAGTTATCTTGAACTGAAGACTTCATAGCTGGTTTTGCTCTTTTTTCATTTCTTGTTTGTTTGTTTTATTTGGTTTTATCTGTGGAGAAATATGTAGTAGTACTCTGTGGATGGTCAAATTAATAATCTCATTTGTCCATGCAGATTTTTATATTTTAAGTTCAAAACCAGGATTGCTAAAAATCTCTTCTGTCCAGAAAATTTGATTCATGCATTCATTACAGTTTTTAGGGAACTGTGTCATACAGTGTCCTGAATGACTAAACTACCTCTTGTCTTCCATTTAGAAACCATTCTTACATTGTCAAATCTCAAGTGCTATTATTTTCCTGCTTTGTCAATACAGGAATAAGATAAGGAGGAGCCCTAAGGAGAGAGACTTGGGGGTGCTGGTGGACAAAAAGCTCAACAGGAGCTCTCAGTGGGCACTTGCAGCCCGCAAAGCCAATCAGATCCTGGGCTGCATCAGGAGAAGTGTGGCCAGCAGGTCGAGGGAGGTGATTCTCCCCCTCTACTCAGCCCTGGTGAGACCCCACCTGGAGTACTGTGTCCAGTTCTGGAGCCCCTATTACAAGAGGGATATGGAGGTGCTGGAACGTGTCCAGAGAAGGGCCACAAGGATGATCAGAGGGCTGGAGCACCTCTCCTGTGAGGACAGACTGAAGGAGCTGGGGCTGTTCAGTCTGCAGAAGAGAAGGCTCCGAGGTGACCTAATTGTGGCCTTCCAGTATCTGAAGGGGGCCTACAAGAAGACTGGGGAGGGACTTCTCAGGATATCAGGTAGTGATAGGATGAGGGGGAATGGAATGAAACTGGAGGTGGGGAGATTCGGACTGGACATGAAGAAGAAGTTCTTCACCACGAGAGTGGTGAAACCCTGGAATGGGTTGTCCAGGGAGGTGGTTGAGGCCCCATCCCTGGAGGTGTTTAAGACCAGGCTGGACGAGGCTCTGGCCAGCCTGATCTAGTGTGAGGTGTCCCTGTCCATGGCAGGGGGGTTGGGACTAGATGATCCTTGTGGTCCCTTCCAACCCTGACTGATACTATGATACTATGATTCCCTCTCTCTCTCAGAGATTGTTAGTAATTATGACTCTATCCTGCAAACAAACTTGACACTAGTGTTTTAGCAAGTAGAGATATGATTATATTGCAGGGGACATAATTGGAAATATGAAAGCTGTAACTCCAGCATTACCACTGAAGTATGTCACACTTTGTAGCTGCTGCCACAGCTTAAATGATATACCTGGAGACTGTGGGGTTTTTCTTGCCCTTTATTTTATTTGAAATTAATTTTATAATGATAATTTATGTATGCCTTGGAAAATCTAGACACTTAAGACTCCAAGAAACAGAAAACATTGACTGCTTTTCTGTTTCTTTTGCCTGTTGAATTTTGTTTTCAAAATTCTTTGTATGTTCTGAAGGTTTGTCCAGGTACAAAATGGAAAAAGTTACTAAAAACTCAAAATATGTTGAAGTTCCTAAAGTTTTCCTATTTTGCAACCATCTGTGGTCCCTCAGTGTCACCTCTTTAATTTTGGAATTTGCACATCCCCTGATGTACTATTATGAAACATCTATGGATCAACGATCTTTCCTGTAAGCAAAAGCATTTATAGTTAACTTAATTGCAGTTGCTTCAGTAATTAAGAAGTGCACACTGCAGGAAACTGTAGAGCAGTTTTGAGGATCTATAGGCCTTTCTAAACTCATACTCACTCTGCAAGGAGTCTGCTGGCTGATAGGGAATAAGTGGAGATGGATCTCTAGAGATGAAAGGGGAGTACAATACTGTCCTAGTTTAGGCATCACACACTTGAGTTACGTGATCTTTCCTTTCCTTCAGTATAGTTCAGAATATCACCCCTGTCTACCTGTGACAGCATTCCACCCACACCCATGGCTTTAAAACGGGGATGGAAAAGCCTATCTGACCTACTCATGTTATTTTAGAGGAAACTGAATTAATCTGAGAGGGTATGTTGGCTGTCTAAAGTTTCTAGACTCCTGATGAAGTCCCTGCACAGTGTTCTTCATTTCATTTCATGAATGGAATGGAATGGAATGGAATGGAATGGAATGGAATGGAATGGAATGGAATGGAATGGAATGGAATGGAATGGAATGGAATAGAACAGAATAGAATAGAATAGAATAGAATTGAATTGAATTGAATTGAATTGAATTGAATTGAATTGAATTGAATTGAATTGAATTGAATTGAATTAACCAGGTTGGAAAATAACGTTGAGATCATCAAGTCCAACCTATCATCCAACACTATCTAATCAACTAAACCATGGCACCAAGCACCTCATCCAGTCTCTTCCTAAACACCTCCAGTGACGGTGACTCCACCACCTCCCTGGGCAGCCCATTCCAATGGCCAATCACTCTTTCTCTGAAGAACTTCTTCCTAACATCCAGCCTAAACCTCCCTTGGTGCAGCTTGAGGCTGTGTCCTCTTGTTCTGGTACTGGCCGCCCGTGAGAGGAGACCAACTCCCACCTGGCTACAACTTCCCTTTAACTTGTAGGTAAAAATCAGGAATTGGCTACTTCAAAATTTATAGAGGAATTTTTTAGCTCAATTTTACAGCTATATATAGCAAGTGAAAAACTCTAATGAAGCTATGTTCAAACAAATAAATAATGTTTATGTGATCTATTAGACAAGTATCTTAGCTGTACTTTGCAAGCAGATAGCAAATTTCTCAGCAGTTTGAAATTTCTCATCCTTTCTCCTCTCCTGGACAAAAGGAAGCAAAGAATCACAACTCAGAAGTCCACAGAAACAAACCCCAAAGCATGCAGTCTGACATGAAGCACCTATCAAAGCAATTTGTTTCTGTATTAGTGTAAGTGCTAAGCACTGAAATTGTCCCTGTTGCCCTGGGTATGATCTCTCTGAATGCTCCTCAAGCTTTACTTTAAAACATTTCTCATATCTAGTTCTTTTTGAACATTAGATGTGTGCTGCTTGAACTTCTTTAGGAGTTCACAGTCAGTCAGATACTCTCACCTACTTCCCTTTTTCCAATTTATTCAATACTTGTGTTGATTTGCAGACTGCTAAAGCTCAATACTTTCTACAATCATCTAAATATGCTGCATCTTTTGTTTTTCCTCTGCTTTCATTATTTGAGGGTTTTCCCCTCCTGTAAACTGGTAGTATCTTCATCTTCCCCATATCAACCCAATGAATAAGCCTCCAATTCTCTTCTTTCCCATTGCTTTAATGTTTGAGAAAAAATAAACAGGAATGCTTAGAAACATGCATCTGTAACCTTGTACAGCTGCAAGGGGTACAGCTTAGGAATACAAAACTAAACTGTAACTAAGCTATAGTAACCATCCTGACCATGGAAGGCTAGTTAATGATGTCTTCCTTAGGTGTTTGCTGCTGGAAAATATTCCATCTCTATGGTGTCACCTGCTGAGAGCAAAATGTGTCTTCCCTGTAGCAAATCATTCTGAGACTGTGTCCCAGTATTTATACCCTGAACTATATCACAAAAACACTGACTCTTAGGGAGAGTAGAGCAGGAAGAGAACCTAATCTCTAAATAAGCTGAAAATCTTTCTTCAGAGGCTGCACTGGAGAATTTACCAAACTGTAGAACCCACCATTGCACATTTGATTGACTGAATTGTAATTATTTTTCCAAAGCAACATCTGGAAAAGCACAGCAGTGAACCAAGATATAAATGGAGAGTAAACATCTACTGAACATTGTACATTAAAATCAGAAAAGAAAAAGCAAGGCACTAAGTTCCTTTTATCTTGAGTGTAACAAGAAGCCACATTTCTGAGTAACCTCATAGAAATAACTGACATCACAAAAGCTTTTATATATCCTTTTTTTTCCCTTCCATCTCTCCCCTGTCTATCTTTAATTGACAAAATGTCTACATATTGCAAATACTAACTCCTGTTTAATTATACCATTAGAAGAGATGTGACAGTACATGTGGTATTTAACTAAACTGGCTCTACAGCTATTGCTTGATTTTTTGCTTCTTAAATTTATGGCACTGCAAAGCGCAAAAACAAGATAAAAAGGATGAAAAAGGTAATGGAAAATTTTGATTCCGTGGGTACATTATCCTGCCAACGTGCAGGAGTCCATCTGTGCATTTCCCACTGAAAGACAGGCAGCTGAACACTGCACTTTGTCAAGTGCATATTTGCTTACCGAAAAGATGAATGATCCAGAGTCAGCCTTAGGTGTTGAAAAGTTTCCTAAGAGCCCTGAATGAAATGACCCTAATTTTTAACCAACTCATGGTTGAAAATGAGGCGTACTTTGTAGCCTAAGGAAAAAGTCATTTGAGCACTTTTAAGCACACAATAGGATAAGAACAAGAGGACACAGTCTCAGGCTGCGCCAGGGGAGGTTCAGGTTGGATGTTAGGAAGAAGTTCTATACAGAAAGAGTGATTGCGCTATGGAATGGGTTGCCCGGGGAGGTGGTGGAGTCGCCGTCATTGAAGGTGTTCAGAAGGAGACTTGATGGGGTGCTTGGTGCCATGGGTTAGCTGTTTGGGTGGGTTGGATTGGTTGATGGGTCGGACACGATGATCTTGAAGGTCTCTTCCAACCTAGTTTGGTTTATTCTAATAAAGGTTTATTCTAAGTACTAGAGGCACAGGTGTGTAGTGACCCACTATTTCCATGCCTTGAAGTGTGCCCTGCAAGCTCCCCTTTCAAATGCATTTCTGTTTAAAGAACAGTTGATGGAGAAATATTGTTTTATAGAGATACCTAAAGGTAACAATTTGTGTTGGATAAACCTTTGTCAAATAAAGGAATAGGCTATATTACTGGAAATAATTCAAACACACTTCATATATTATTTGTTTTATATAGTTTTTTTACTCCTCATGTTGCAATTTGTGTTTGGTCCCTAAATCATCCCCAGCCCAGCTCTATTTTACATAAGCAGTCACTGGTCAAAACACAAGGGAGGTGGTAAAGAGCAAAAATTGAAGTCTGCAGAACTAGAAGAATCCCTCTCACACAAGCATCTTAACTCTTTCATAGCAATTTAACTCCATTTGTGGCCCTCTCCTACTCTTGCCAACAAGACCTAAGCTCTGTAGCCAGCCTGTGCAGACACAAAATGACACATAAAAAGCCAGTGCCAACAATAGCTTACTTGATATGTTTGCATATGAAAGACTTGGGTTTAAAAATCCCTAAAGATTGTAGGGGATGTGCAGAAGGGAATGATGTCTCTTGTCACTATAGTTATAGAGAAAGCAGCATTCACTACAGCAGTATCTAGAATAAGGACTTGGTGCTGGTGGACAAGAAGCTCAACATGAGCCATAGGCATGTACTTCCAGCCCAGAAAGCAAATCATATCCTGGGCTACATCAAAAGAAGCATAGCCAGCAGGTTGAAGGAGATGATTCTCCCCCTCTACTCCACTCTGGTGAGACCCCACCTTGAGTACTGCATCCACTTCTGGAGCTCCTAATACAAGAAAGATGTGGACATGCTGGAATGTGTCCAGAGAAGGGCCAGAAGGATGACCAGAGGGCTGGAGAAAGACTGAGAGAGTTGGGGCAATTCAATCTGGAGAGGAGAAGGCTCCAAGGAGACCTTATTGTGGCCTTCCAGTATCTGAAGGGGGTCTACAAGAAACCTGGTGAGGGACTTTTTAGGGTGTCAGGTAATGATAGGACTAGGGGGAATGGAGCAAAACTAGAAGTGGGTAGATTCAGATTGAATATTAGAAACCTTCACCATGAGGGTGGTGAGACACTGGAACAGATTGTCCAGGGAGATGGTGGAAGCCCCATCCCTGGAGATTTTTAAAGCCAGGCTGGATGTGGCTCTGGGCAACCTGATCTAGTGTGAGGGGTCCCTGCCCATGTCTGGTGGGTTGGAACTAGGTGATCCTTGAGGTCCCTTCCAGCTCTGACAATTCTATGTTTCTATGAAAATTACATGCCTTCTAAAAAGATATATCAGACTACAATCACATGCATTGGTGATTACAGGTAAGTATACATAGGCTTTGTATACAATGGCATTGTACAGAAGTCAGTTGCTCAGTCATATTAGAATTAGCATGCTCTGAGATATGTGTAAAAGAATCTGTCCTCAGTAAAGGCACCTTCATGAGACTGCTACTAGATGGATGCATATTTCTATATGCTACTTATAAGCTCTTATTTCTTGTCCACAGGAAAGACTGCAATTCATCCAAATCCTCAGAGAAATAAGTGAATATTATTTATACTGACACTCTTTGGCAACTGAAATTGACGAAATGTAGTGACTCTTTGAGGGCTTAGCATTCCAAATGGAAAAATAATATAACTGCATGACGTTGAGACAAACTTTTTATTCTGCAATATCATCAGTAAAGTTGAAAGTAGTTAATAGCCTAGAAAATAAATCACCTCTATCTATTAGATTCAGCACTTTATTTTGGGAAATGGTAAGGAGAAAACTGAAGCTTAAAGTAGTCATTTCTGCTAAGTCATGATATTAGATGAACAAAACTTGCCCTTAAAAGCTGGAGGAGCTTTGAAGAAAGCAGTTAAAGCACATTCTTTTTGCATGTCTTTTACCAATACTGTACTAAAATTCATTAATCTTGGATCATCAATCTATGAGATCAATGTGTACTCTTATTATTTGTGTTGCCCTTTTGGAACAACAATATACTCTGCTGTTGTGCAGAGAATCAGAATTCACTGATGAAGAAGACAGCAGACTGAGAGCCAGTTCTGGCACATGGACATGATAAATTGGTATAAAAGACCACAAGGCCTTTTAAAAAAATCATTTAAACAGACCAACAATCAATTTTGGGTGCAGCAGAATTGTAACATGCAAGAAAGTGCAAGCAGCATCCTATGTATTACATGTACATATTTAGGAAGTTCTACACAGAGAGAGTGATTGCCCATTGGAATGGGCTGCCCAAGGAGGTGGTGGAGTTGCCGTCATTGGAGGTGTTCAGGAGGAGACTTGATGGGGTACTTGGTGCCATGGGTTAGCTGTTTGGGTGGGTTGGATTGGTTGATGGGTTGGACACGATGATCTTGAAGGTCTCTTCCAACCTGGTTTGGTTTATTCTAAATAAAGGTTTATTTTATTCTAAATATACCTATGTTGTTCTGGCCTCTTTTTTAACACCTTCTTTGAAGAAAGAGTGTATTAGAGCATTTAAATTTCTGAGCTGAGTCTCTTGGTTCCCACAACCACACATTGATTACATCACTGCAATGAAAGGAACACTATGGAAATAATAGTCCATCAGCTTTTGCAGATCAGTTTTATTCATAGCAAATCAAAGTGGGTCTGAACCCTTGAGTGAGAATCACAGGATCACAGAATCACCGAGGTTGGAAGAGACCTCAAAGATCATCAAGTCCAACCTGTCACCACAGATCTCATGATTAACCATGGCACCAAGTGCCACGTCCAATACCCTCTTGAACACTTCCAGGGACAGTGACTCCATCACCTCCCTGGGCAGCCCATTCCAATGGTTAATGACTCTCTCAGTGAAGAACTTTCTCCTCACTTCAAGCCTATTCTATTCTATTCTATTCTATTCTATTCTATTCTATTCTATTCTATTCTATTCTATTCTATTCTATTCTATTCTAAACTTCTCCTGGTGCAGCTTGAGACTGTGTCCTCTTGTTCTGGTGCTGGTTGCCTGCAAGGAGACCAACCCCTTCCTGGCTACAACCACCCTTCAGGTAGTTGTAGACAGCAACGAGGTCACCCCTGAGCCTCCCCTTCTCCAGGCTAAGTAATCCCAGCTCCCTCAGCCTCCCCTCGTGAAAAAATAGATACTAAAAGATACTAAAGGACAGATGTTAGGGCAAGGACA
Source organism: Melanerpes formicivorus (assembly GCF_026170545.1). Taxonomy (NCBI): domain Eukaryota; kingdom Metazoa; phylum Chordata; class Aves; order Piciformes; family Picidae; genus Melanerpes; species Melanerpes formicivorus. The sequence continues at coordinate 36,582,520 of NW_027142355.1, forward strand.
GATGTTAGGGCACAATCCATTTGTTCAGGACAAAGCAGTAGACTTTAAATGTATTCCATAGTTTTGGAGACTAACTGATAAAAGATTTATATTAATTTCCTTAAAGAAAGTTTACTAAATGGAAGGCACAGAGTTGTGCTTCTACTTTGGCCTCAGTCATCAGGGATAGACACCTTTTTCTTTCTTTTTTAATTATTGATTGATTGTAATTGCACACACTGCTGCTGTTCCAGGAGACAGCTCGAATCAGTAGTATCTTAACAAAGTCCTAATGCAATACACAGTAAGCTGCAAAAAGAACAGCCTTCTCTCTCTTCTCACCCAAATCTGTAAAATCTTAATTGACTTGAGGCTTAGCTATTTAGAGACCATTTCTCTGTATATAACATTCCACAGCAGTTGTATTCACGGAGCAATGAAACTCCCCTCTCTTTCCTCCAGCTGCATCATATGATTCTCAGCTGCTCATGTTAAGATGTGCTCTGGAATAAATGGTAGCCTGTGTTATCAAAGTTTAAGACACAACTTTTCAGGTTTCCTTCCAAATAAATTAAACTCTAACAAGAAATCTCCTAACCATGTATCGCAGAAAGGAAAGATAAAACTTGTTTTCTGCTTTCTTGCCACTGGAGAAACCTAGGCAAGAAACATCAAGATCTAAGCACTCACAAGTCTTCTCTCAACCTCAGAATAATCCCTTTGTGTCTCTCTTTCTGCTCTGGGCAAGCATTCCGCTTCCTGAGGCTGTGATTACGCAGGCAGCCAAGCTCTTCTGATGGCTTTTGGCAGCCAAGATAGGGAAGCTTTGCACTTCTCTTTCTTTCTTTGAGTTGTTACCACTCTCCTCCCTCATTTCTAGAACAGATAAACAAGGAATGTGAAACTGAATTTATCACTTTCCAGATAACACCTGCTGTGGAGAAAAATGTCTGTTCCACTTCCTCACATTTAGAGGAAATAAAAGGCAAGTCTCACATTAGCTGCAAGACTCTTCATGACTATTTCATGTTGTTCCCACATACAAAGAATTAGCAATGACTCTGAGTAGCAAGTTCACTGTGCTTGTTTTCTCAGGGACCTAATTATGTCTCTCAGTATATTCAGAACTTTGTGAGTCAGTTTTTTTTTTTTTACTGTTTCAAAGTACTTGAAAACTCTTTCAGACAAATATAAAACATATTTTAAATCAGGAGTATCTTCATTATTCCAAAACTGGACCTATAAATTTTACATGCTATATTTAAAAGACGGAGCCATGTCTAATCTGATGTAGTATTCTTCTTAATTTCATAAAAATCATAGAATCTTTTATGTTGGAAAAGACCTTTAAAGTCATTGTCCACAACTGTTAACCTAGCACCTTCACGATAGGATAGGATAGGATAGGATAGGATAGGGTAGGATAGGATAGGATAGGATAGGATAGGATAGGATAGAGTAGGATAGGGTAGGGTAGGGTAGGGTAAGGTAGGGTAGGGTTAGGGTAGAATAGAATAGAATAGAATAGAATAGAATAGAATAGAATAGAATAGAATAGATCAGGTTGGAAGAGACCTTCAAGATCATCACATCCAACCTGTCATCCAACACCACCTCATCAACTGACCCATGCAACCAAGCACCCTGTCAAGTCTCCTCCTGAAAACCTCCAGTGATGGCGATTCCACCACCTGCCCGGGCAGCCCATTCCAATGGGCAATCACTCTCTCTGTGTAAAACTTCCTCCTGACCTCCAGCCTGGACCTCCAGCCTGAACCTTCCCTGTCGCAGTCTGAGACTGTGTCCTCTTGTTCTGGTACTGGCTACCTGGCAGAAGAGACCAACCTCTGCCTGTCTACAATGCCCCTTAAGGTAGTTGTAGACAGCAATAAGGTCACCCCTAAGTCTCATCTTCTCCAGGCTGAGCAGCCCCAGCTCCCTCAGCCTCTCCTCATAGGGCTTGTGTTCCAAGCCCCTCACCAACTTTGTTGCCCTTCTCTGGACACGTTCCAGCAAGTCAACATCCTTCCTAAACTGAGGGGCATAGAATAGAATAGAATAGAATAGAATAGAATAGAATAGAATAGAATAGAATAGAATAGAATAGACCAGACCTGACCTGACCAGACCAGACTGGAAAAGACCTTTGAGATCATCAAGTCCAACCTATTACCCTACACCATCTAATCAACTAAACCATGGCACCGAGTGCCTCATCCAGTCTCTTCTTAAACACTTCCAGTGATGCTGACTCCACCATCTTGCACAGACAAATCCATCACTGAACCTTGTCATTAAGCACCACATGTACAAGACTAAGTGCTGGGTCCTGCTCTTTGGTCAAAACAACCCCAAGCAACACTACAGCTTGGCTTAGGAAGAGTGGTTGGAATGGAGCCGGGTGGAAAAGGATCTGGGGGTGCTGGTGGAGAGCCAGCTCAACATAAGCCAGCAGTGTGCCCAAGTGGCCAAGAAAGCAAATAGCATCCTGGCCTGTGTCAAAAACAGCGTGTCCAGCAGCAGTGGGGAAGTGATTGAGCTCCTGTACTCAACACTGGTGAGGGCACAGCTTGACTTCTGTATTTTAGTGGTCTCCCAAAGTCGTAAGTCATAGTTTCAGGACAAATGCCTTTCTGGAGGAAGACTGAGAATTAAAAGTAACTGGAATATTATTATTAAATCTCAATTAATGAAATTGGACTTTACCATAGTATTCTAATTAACTAATGCATACTTTTATATAGACATTGATGAAGTTTTTCTCATTAATCTTATCACTATTTCCTTTAAAAATAATAACAAAAATAATAACATATATAATTCTATACCATAACAGCATGCAAGGACCAACCTTGGTTGTTAGAGATCTTTCCTCCAGATTTCACTTTTCCTGGATCCTTTTTTTCCCTTTCATCTTTAATAAAACATACTAAATCATACTTTCAACTTGCTGGCAGAACTTGTTTCTTTCCATCCTGTCTCTTCTTTAGTAAAAGAAAGAAATGGTAGTTCACTTCCAAAATAAAGGATAAACTTGGATAGTTCAATACCCAAGATAAAATAAAAACATCATACTGTTTATGAGGTCCATTGGTACTGACATATTGAAGAAAAACGTGCATTCTGCCTCTGGCTAGAGCATATCCTCTCACTGGATAGGAAGGGCTCCATTCTTAACCAATAACTGGAGGTGGTTGGAATGCAAAGAATATCTTTCCAGTGATAAAAATCGATTAATTCACTTAAAGATAATATTTTCCGCATATCAGTATATTTTTCATTGGTAGATTTAGTTAGATTTTAATTAGGAATCATTTTTACCCAACTGAACACTATCCAGCCAGTGGCTTATTTTAAACAGGTTTCCTAATTCTCATGTTGGAACCTTATTCTGCTACATAGAGCTATATGTAATTTCTGATATTGATTACCTTTGGAAATGACTTCCCATTAATCTTTAAGGATTTTATCAACATGAACTCAAACAGTGGGGTAAGGAAGTGGATTCATGTAGCTAATGCAAGAATAGAATAGAATAGAATAGAATAGAATAGAATAGAATAGAATAGAATAGAATAGAATAGAATAGAATAGAATAGAATAGAATAGAATAGAATAGACCAGTTCAGTTTGGAAAAGACTTTCAAGATCATCAACTCCTACCTATCATCCAACACATCTAATCAACTAAACATGGGGCATCAACCACCCCATCCTGTCTCTTCTTAAACACCTCTAGTGATGGTGACTCCACCACCTCCCTGTGCAGCCCATTCCAATGGCAAATCTCTCTTTCTGTGAAAAATTTCTTCCTAACATCTAGCCTAAACCTCCCCTGGCACAGCCTGACACTGTGTCCTCTTGTTCTAATGCTGGTTACCTAGGAGAAGAGACCAACCCTCACCTGGTGAGTATTGCTTCCAGGAATCTGTGAGAAACTTAAAGAATTTATTCTCAGTTTCCTGGTTCAGCTGGCACCATTCTATCAGTTTCTTCAGTCTAAAAGTAATGGAACATTGCTGCATGCAACATGTTAGTAATAATTTTTCAGTTGCACTACATATATTGTACGGAAAACAGCCTTCTTAAAGACAAGATATAAACTTTAATATCATATGAACAGTTATCCATGACATGCATGACGTGAACATATGGTGAATTAATGCTGTTCCAATAGGCTGATGATTGTTATTTAGGCAAACACTTCTCTGCCCTCAAAAGCACTCTAATATCTTTTCTTATTTAACATTTGTGTGAGATCATTCTTGGATAATGACAGAAGATTGGATGCTCCTTTCATGTTATTTAAAACATGGATTAAATCTTCATGAAACCAAACAGAAATGAAATAGAAACTAGAGAAGATTCAAGGTATTACTCATACAGCAGTGAAACTTACAAGAGGAAATAACCTGGGGAAGAAAATGGGGAAAAAAATTCTATAGACATCCCCTTATATCTTCTTTTTCTTTTTTTTTTTCCCCAGTCACAGTGCAAGTACTTTGGGGAGAATAATGACTCTATGAATTATGCATGTTTGATAATGCCTAGAAGGTGCAGTAAGTTTAAGAAGCACAAGGAATTTGCTTCATGCTGGTAATTTGTTAATAATATACTAGCAAATGATACAGAAGAAGACATTTGAGAAATAGAATGCACAGATGTTTGGCAGATCAAGAGAACAGACAGAGAACTGTGAATCATAAAATGCCAGTAGGAGACTACTGCACAATAGGGTAGAAAATTTCCTAAGAAACAATTTCACAGGAATAAAGAAGCAGAAGATGAAGTATATCTTGACATCCATCTTAAAAGTGAGAGAGAGAATAAATGGCAGAAACAAAAAGGAACATGAAGAACATGGAAGTAATGAAGGGATAAGGGCATCCCAACATCAGTGGCAACTTAGATGCAAGCAACTGTACCATTTGGTTTGAAGTTTTGATCAGAAGGATGACTATGCCTTTCATTGTAAATAGATCTGTCTGAATGTCTGACTCCAAAACTGGGAAGCCACATTCAAATTGCTCAGCCTGGAGGAGACACAGGGGTGACCTTATCACTCTCTACAACTACCTGAAGGGAGGTTGTAGACAGGCTGATGATGGTCTCTTCTCCCAGGCACCCAGTACCAGAACAAGAGGACACAGTCTCAGGCTGCGCCAGGGGAGGTTCAGGTTGGATGTTAGGAAGAAGTTCTATACAGAAAGAGTGATTGCCCATTGGAATGGGCTGCCCAGGGAGGTGGTGGAGTCACCATCATTGGAGGTGTTCAGGAGGAGACTTGATGGGGTGCTTGGTGCCATGGGTTAGTTGTTTGGGTGGGTTGGATTGGTTGATGGGTTGGACGTGATGATCTTGAAGGCCTCTTCCAACCTCGTTTGGTTTATTCTAAATAAAGGTTATTGTTCTATTCTAAATTGTCTACTTGAAGGGTACTGGTTTTGTCTGGGCACTGTCTGGAGTTGTGATCGTTGACACTGACTAAATCAATATCAGGAAACGTTCTGAGAGATAAACAGTACAGACAGTCATAGAATCTGAGAATCATAGAATGCTTTGGGTTGGAAGGGATCTTAAAGATGATCTAGTCCAACCTTCCTGCACTGAGCAGGGCTATCTTTAACTAGATCAGGTTGCTCAGAGACCTGTCCAACCTGATCTCGAATGTTTCAAGAGATCGAGCATCTAACACCTCTCTGGATAACCTGTTTCAGTGTTTCATCTATCCCACTGTGTCACAGTATCACAGTATAACTAAGGTTGGAAAGGACCTCGAGGATCATTGAGTCCAACCTAAGAAACATCTTCCTTATATCTAGTCTAAATCTACCTGCTTCTAACTTAAAATCATTATTGCTTGTCCTAGCACAATTTGCCCTTCTAAAAACACTGTCCCTATCTTTCTTATAAGACCTCATTTAACTACTGAAATGATGAAATAAGGTCTCCTCAGAGTTCTCTCTTCTCCAGATGGGACAACTCCAATCCTCTCAGACTTTCCTCATAGGAGAGGGGTTCCATTCCTCTGACCATTTTTGTGCCACTGCCCTCATTCTAACAGGCTCCTATTTTGCTTTTGCTGAGAACTTCAGAGATGGACACTGTACCCTCAATGAGGTGTGGCTGATACACCTGAGGGATGGAATGCCATTCAGAGAAACTTGGAAGCACTTGAGAACTTCATGATGTTCAACAAGTTCAAGAACAAGGTCTTTCACTTTGCTCTGAGAAATCAGCAGTATCAACAAAGGCTGGGGAAGGATGGGATTGAGAGCAGTCCTGTAGAGAAGGATTTATGAATAATGGGGAATGCAAAACTGAACATGAGCTGGCAATGTGCACTCACAGCCCAAACGGCCAAATGTATCCTGGGCTGCACCAAAGCAAACACAGCCAGCAGGTCAAGAGAGGTGATTCTGACTCTCTAGCCAGTGTCAGAGTCTATGTTTTCTCTCTGTTATATTTACTAGTTGAGATGCAGACTGTTTCACAGAACTGCTCATACAGAAGTCACTGGCCCTGCAACGGGAAGGTAAAAATTCAGAATAATATTCATTGTTAGAATTTAATTTCTTTGGAGAAGGAAAGGTGATACCAGAGCTGAAATGAGATGAAGATTAGCATCTGTAAAAAATACATCAGTTGAAAAAAATGCTTAAAATAGATGCAGAAAGAAAGAAAGAGAGAGAGAGAAAGAAAGAGAGAGAGAAAGAGAGAAAGAGAGAAAGAGAGAAAGAGAGAAAGAGAGAAAGAGAGAAAGAGAGAAAGAGAGAAAGAGAGAAAGAGAGAAAAAAAGAAAGAGAGAAAGAAAGAGAGAAAGAGAGAAAGAGAGAAAGAGAGAAAGAGAGAAAGAGAGAAAGAGAGAGAGAAAGAAAGAGAGAAAGAGAGAAAGAGAGAAGAGAGAAGAGAGAAAGAAGAAAGAAAGAAAGAAAGAAAGAAAGAAAGAAAGAAAGAAAGAAAGAAAGAAAGAAAGAAAGAAAGAAGAAAGAAAGAAAGAAAGAAAGAAAGAAAGAAAGAAAGAAAGAAAGAAAGAAAGAGAGAAAGAGAAAGAGAGAGAGAGGAAGGAAGGAAGGAAGGAAGGAAGGAAGGAAGGAAGGAAGGAAGGAAGGAAGGAAGGAAGGAAGGAAGGAAGGAAGGAAGGAAGGAAGGAAGGAAGGAAGGAAGGAAGGAAGGAAGGAAGGAAGGAAGGAAGGAAGGAAGGAAGGAAGGAAGGAAGGAAGGAAGGAAGGAAGGAAGGAAGGAAGGGAAGGAAGGAAGGAAGGAAGGAAGGAAGGAAGGAAGGAAGGAAGGAAGGAAGGAAGGAAGGAAGGAAGGAAGGAAGGAAGGAAGGAAGGAAGGAAGGAAGGAAGGAAGGAAGGAAGGAAGGAAGGAAGGAAGGAAGGAAGGAAGGAAGGGACAACTATAGACAATATATATTGTAAAGCAATGAAAATGTATGTCCCCAGTTGGAACTGGTACATTCTTTTATATTGTCATCTTGTGACTTTTAAAATTTTCTTTGATCAGTCTTGATACTCTGTAGAGTATTTCCATCTTTTATTCTTCCAAATTCCATGTGTGTTTGAAATCCTCACCCTTATCACCCACGTACTGTATTGAAACATGTTTAAATGCGATTTGACTTAAGCTCCAAATCTAACACTCAGCACTGTGTTGTTGAGTACTTACTGGTTCATTTGCTCTAAGATATATTTATTTGAAAATTCAAATCTGTGGGGAAAGCAAACTTGAACTGTTTGACGTTGGTCAATAGGCTGCAATTGTCTGAGCACGTTGGCAGTCATCCACAGAGTTAGTCACAGTGTCCTGTTGACCCCCAGTTTGAATCCTGTGTTGAGATTATACACACTGTATTATTTGGATGCAGCTTTGGTTTGGGGAATACCATTTTCAATTTATGCAAGTTTTAATTCTGTTTTCACAGCTGTTGACTAGCTCTCTCTCCCTACTGCTTTTATCTTGAAGAATTTATCACGTTCTGTTCCCTTTTAAAGCTTTCATTTGGTGTTAGAAATAGGTTTACATTTCTTTGCCAATGCTACATTCTAAGCCGCACAGAAAATCCTCTCATAGGCCTTCTGAGAAGCCAGCATGGAAGGTAGTGAGACATTTTAGAACCACATCAATCCTCCAAATACAACACAGTTATATGTTCTTTAGCCTCCAGGATGTTTATTCTTTTTTTCTTCAGCCGCCTAAACCCCTTCTCAGTTGGTCATGGTGTAATTCAATGGTAATTTAGTAACAGCAGCTGTAGCTCATATTCCACTACCCTGTACGTCAACCAGGGGTATATTCTATCCTTCAGCTTCCCTCAATATCTGTTTAAGATCCAGTATCAGGTAAGTTCTGGAAGAAATAAAGAAAAATCTGCTATTTTCTCTCTTTTATTGATAGGCATAGTTTGACCATTACACATTTACCCCTTGCTATAACTATGTAGGCAAAGAGTTTTTGAGACAAAACACAGAGTTACTGAAGAATGTAAGCTATTCATGAAAGTGCTGCAACAAGATTTATGTATGTTGAATAAGGACTTTAAAGTAAAATCTAGCAGAAATCCATAAACATGAAAGTGGGAAAGAGAGTAAATAAATGCAGCTTTCTAGGGACATACATCACACTGAAGGTGCTAGTGCTAACGTAGTGGAGTAAGTAACACTGACATACAGGTGTAGCCTCTCTTAGGCAAATATGTGTAACAAACTAAAAATAACACTCAGAAAACCCCAAAAGCTTTCTAGTTTTGTGCAACAGCTTGATTATAAGCCTTTCTATTATTTTTTTTAATAGCTGTGTATGGATATGAGTCAGAGGAAATGAATTATTACTAAGATGAAGAAAGTTGGGACTTCATTCTAGACAGAAAATAAGTGCAGTTGGGAAACATTTTGGAGAAAAGTTGTTTGCATTATCCATAATTGGTTTATTATGATTAGTGCTTCGATAAACAGGCAGTTAAACCTAACAGAGCTATAATCTGGGTGTGCAAAGATGACAATGATTGACAAGGATTCTGAAAAATCTGCAAAGGCATTATCAATGCTCAGACACTTTTAAATTATGTTTATCCTGATGTTTTGGATCCCCAGGAGTGAAGAACTAGTAACATTTCTATGCATGTCCCAGTAGTATGTGCAAGAATTCCATCAGATTTGTAACTATTCTCTACTTCAGAGCTGGAGTCCGTAAGCGGCATATATCAAGTGTTACACAAGAAACAGGAAGAATACCTATTGCAAAGCAATTAGGGAAAGTTGGCAACCAGGCTGCTCTATTCCAAAAGCCTTGTATTTGGTCCCACATGTCTCTGTCTATGTTTTTGGTCTATACACTGACCAGGTGACAATACATATTAGAATCATCCAGAAGATACACACGTAATTATTGACGCTGGACTAGACCTCTGAGATCATCAAGCGTATGGACTTAACACCACCACATTGATAAGACCATGTCACTAAGTGCCACATTCAATCTTTCCTTAAACACATCCAGGGACGGCAACTCCACCACCTCTCTGGGTCGGCCATTCCAGTCTCTAATTACCATTTCTGTGAGGAAGTGCTTCCTAATATCTAACCTAAACCTGGTACAGCTTCAAGCCATGCCCTCTTGTCTTGTCACAAGTTGCCTGGGAGAAGAGCCCAACCCCCACCTTATTACAACCTCCCTTCAGGAACTTGTAGGTGTGACAAAGTCCCCCCTGAATAACCTCTTCTCCAGGCAAAACAACCACAGTGACCACTGACTGACAACACAACCCTATATGGTTTGTCCTTATCAGCAATATTTGAATTCTTCCCACTTCTGTCCTTAGCAGATGAACCAAAAGAACTCTTTCTGCCTCTAGAAAAGCTACCAATATTCAGGAAAACTCTTAAGTCATCACTATCTTTGAAGTATCTTCTACTAAATTTTGACTGAAAAAGGCTGACAAGTTAGAAAAGGATACAGAGGCAGATAAACTTTCACTACAAAGTAAACTGTGAACTTTTAGAAAACCAACCTAAATACATTTAGTTTTATGTATCTACAGATAGACACTACTGAAAAAATACACTATTCTTATTCATGAGTTAACAAATGCAAATGGTTCCTGGGATATAAAGATTTAATTGCATTCTACTTGGCTTTCACATCTCCAAATTTAATAAATCTTTGGTAATATGAATGCATTTAAACTTTCTCTGGAAGTTTTATATCTCAGAATTCAATTGCTCACACGAATAGAATAGAATAGAATAGAATAGAATAGAATAGAATAGAATAGAATAGAATAGAATAGAATAGAATAGACCGGAAGAGACCTTCAAGATCATCGCGTCCAACCTATCATCCAACACCACCCAACCAACTAAACCATGCAACCAAGCACCCTGTCAAGTCTCCTCCTGAACACCTCCAGTGATGGTGACTCCACCACCTCCCCGGGCAGCCCATTCCAATGGGCAATCACTCTCTCTGTGTAAAACTTCCTCCTAACCTCCAGCCTAAACCTCCCCTGGCACAGCCTGAGACTGTGTCCTCTTGTTCTGGTACTGGCTGCCTGGGAGAAGAGACCAACCTCTGCCTGTTTACAACCTCCCTTCAGGTAGTTGTAGACAGCAATAAGGTCACCCCTGAGTCTCCTCTTCTCCAGGCTAAGCAACCCCAGCTCCCTCAGCCTCTCTTCATAGGGCTTGTGTTCCAAACCACTCCCCAGCTTTGTTGCCCTTCTCTGGACACACTCCAGCAAGTCAACCTCCTTCCTAAACTGAGGGGCCCAGAACTGGACACAGTACTCAAGGTGTGGCCTAACATGTGCAGTGTACAGGGGCAGAATGACCTCCCTGTTCCTGCTGGCCACACTGTTCCTGATGCAGGCCAAGATGCCATTGGCCCTCCTGGCCACCTTGGCGCACTGCAGGCTCATGTTCATCCTACTATCAACCAGCAACCCCCAGATCCCTCTCTGCCATGCTGGACATCTGAAAAATAGCAGTAATCAATATTTTATCACTAAATCTAACTCTAGCTTACCGAATATAAATAATGAGATGTCACAATGAAGCAATTGTTCTTCTGT